>NC_133331.1:199790454-200107204 GCF_042186555.1 Aquarana catesbeiana
GGTGAGAAGTCTAATGCTATTAGTTACGATGGACATCTGCTTCATATTCTAAAGATTTCAGCCTGCAAACTTGAAGGTTGTATAATGGCTATTAACAGGAGACTTGAAAGTGTATTGTTTTGTGAATGAGGTTTAGGATGGGCTAAATCAAAATGTTATGGTTTGTCAACCTGAATTTTGATGTTGGTTAATTTGGTTAAGAGGTTCTGCTGTATCCCATCAATGGACTGATGAGGATGTTTTGGAATGCAGCTAAAAGTTTGTTAATGGTAGAAGATGCAGTCCTGGTGTAGCCATGTCCTGAAAGGGGTTACAGCTGCTAAAAAATATCATAGCTGACGTCTGAATTTCAGACAAGACTGCCCTGTTTTGAGGTGCCCATTTTTCATTATCATCACTCCTCCCCCTTCAGGTGGTTGCATGAAAGGGAACTGCAATTTCCTTCCCATCACAACCAAATGCTACTGCCACTGCATGGCACGAAACATGTCTGCATTGTCAAGGAGTTCACCTTTGTGCGGTATGGTCAAAATACATTGCTGGAGAATGCAGCTCCATCTGAGGAGCATGTTGTTTGCAGTAACACTGTTTGGCCAACTAAATGTGTTGTGGTGGGTACTATACTGTTGCAACCACACAGATGATGTGGCAAATTATGCGTTGGCCACCTGATCACAAGACACCTATTTTCAGGGGTGGCATATGCCTGGGCACACCCTTAACTCATGTAGCGCACATTCCCCCTGCTGCCACCAACTGTGTTTACTATGCTTCAGTTTGTGAATGAACAAGAAAACAGAAGCCACTCAGCACAGAGCACTTCACATTGATTCACTGTCAAGTGCAACTGAGGCTGCAGAGAAGGGGACTGGGGAATCTTTGTCCTCAGTCCCTTTCTCTGTTTCACAAGTGAGACATTAGGGGTCTGTTCAAACCCTGAAATTTCACTGAAGCCCCATAGCGGAGCTATTAAAAAAAAAAAAAACTAAATTTTATGTGTGTGTGTGTGTGTGTGTGTGTGTATTTTTTTTTTTTTTTAATTTAAATTTTAAAAATAATAAAAAACTACTGACACCATCCACTGATCCACTGTCCTACCGACACGTCCACTACCTTACTGACACCATCCATGCTTTTACTACATTTTAAAAATGTTTTTACATTTATTTATAGGCGTATGGGTGTTTGTATGTGTGTATTAATATACACACACACACACACACATTTGAGCTTTGGGGTGCACACCCTAATGCAATAGGCTGTGCACACCTATGGTAGTGGCGTTGGTTTGTGTCATTACCTGACAGGTGAAATCCAGAGCCTGGGTTACTGTTGCACTGGCCGATACCTCTGTCAATGCTGGGCAGGCTTTCTTACACTCTGGCATCCAAGACTCCATCTTAGGCTGTTTCCTTTCATTGGGTCAGTCAAAGGTTCAGCCAAAGCTCTATAGTTGCACACTGGTTTCCAATAAGTAGCCAGCTGTACCCTCAAATTGACACTGTCTATTTTTAATAGACTGCTACCCTAACTGAAAATTAACCCTAATTTTTCTGGGCATATTATTGTGGTTTTTCATTAGCACTACATTATTGCCCTACATAGAATACTATCTTTATTAGTAGCCGGGTACCTAGGGGTTTTTTTGAGTGTATGAGGAGGGTACGAGTGGTGTGTCTGTTATTTGTCTACTTTATATCATATTCATTGATAGAGGTTAATAGTGTCTTTATATTTTTATTGTGGGTGGATTATTTATTTACTAATAAAGCATTCCATTTTGTATCTTTCTATATACCAGTGTGTTCCTCGTTGAAGAATCCTTTCTCTAGACCCTCTGGTCTTTTTTGCTACATATGATTATTTGATTCAGAGGAACTGGCCCACCTGTTATATATTATAATTAGCAGTTAGGCATTAGGTATAGTGTCTCATCATAGGCCTACCATTATTGTACAATCAGTGTGGGCTGTTCACACACACTAGCCTATTTGAAACTCCTATGAGCTAGGAGTCCCCTGACCCATCTTTGGTTTTATTACTCAATTCTGGTTACAGGTGATCTGGTGCTGGCAGGTTCATGCTGTGGATTGGAGGTTGCATCCATTGGTACCCCAGTGTCAGTCTATGTATTCCCACCCTGAGGGGCTGTACCTGAACCACTGGTATCGGATGCAGATGAAACCCCTTCTGTTCCAGGTTCTCCCAGATTTTGATTTGCCAGGAGATCCACTTCACGTATTGTCCTCAATAGGTTCTCCCGCCTATTGTCATAGATCGCAATCCCTCTTGCTTTGCACTCATTACTCAGATCATCTTTGTAAATTTTCTTGTACTCGTACTTGTGTTTGCCAACAGCAGTTTTCAGGCATTTTAGCGCTAAAAATAGCACCTGAAAACTGCCTCTTATGCCTCCCCAGTGTGAAAGCCCGAGTGCTTTCACACTGGGGTGGTGCGCTTGCGGGACAGGGAAAAAAAAGTCCTGCAAGCAGCATCTTTGGGACAGTGTGGGAGCAGTATATACAACGCTCCCAAACCGCCCCTGCCCATTGGAATGAATGGGCAGCGCTTCCAAAGCGCCTGAAAAACATTTCGGAAGCGCCGCAACACAGGCGCTATTAACCCCTTCTTCGGCCGCTAGCGGGCCGCTTTTAACGCACCGCTAAGACAACAGTAAAGCGCCGCTAAAACTAGTGGTGCTTTACCGCTAACAGACTTGCCGCCCCAGTGTGAAGATAACCTAAAGAAGAATAGAAAAACAAGAGATAGGGAGGGAACTGTTGCTGTATGTCCCAATAGATTAAAAATATGCACAGGCTGATAGCGAAGGGTTGTTTCCACAAACGTTACAATCCTTCAGTGCAGAGCCCATTCCCAACGCTGCACTAAATAATCTAAGCAGAAATATCTCCCTACTATGGCCATTAAAACATTGTCCAGCAAACTTCACTCAAGTACATCCTTTATTTTTTATTTTTTTTAATTTTTTTTTAATACATTGCTCATCATCTAAAAAACTTCCTTAACATTATCTGGTAATGCTACATGCTTGGATATGGATCTGATATGATTTTTTTTTTGGGGGGGGCACCAAACTTTTCCCCCTTTTTTCTGCATGGAGTTCCCCTCTTAAAATCCATAGAGTTAAGAGGGATTTCCAAATTTAGTTTTTATAGTGTCCCCCTTAAAACCTACACCAGACCTAAATGGCCTGGTATGAATTTTGGAGGGACCTCCAGTATCCCCACTGTTTATATAAACATGTGCAAGAATCTCTATAGACTGTACACAGTGCAGAGGTCTCCCTCATATTAGATCTCCTTTTGGTTTCATGTTTTTAGGTGTTAGGTTATTTTCTCTATTGGTGAATGTTCTTAAACGCTCATGATCGAATGTTCTCACAGGTTTTTTCGCATAAAAAATATTGGTGATATTACACACATTACAAACATTATGGGTATTCTTCTTTTGCATGAACGTTATATCTTTGCGAAAATAATTTTTATAAATATACTCCTTGGGGTTTGTGATGCCACAGGGTAAAAGTATGCTCTTTTTTACCCTGCTCTGCCACAGCAGTCTTCCTCTATGTTTCTCTGAGAAACAGTAACAGTGATCCGCACTGTGAATACAATAAAAGTTTTCAACAGGGCCTGTTCATACCAATTTATGGTGAGGAGATACAGAATACTGCATTAGTGGCAGGTTGACTCGCACTCTGCCATTAGAGTCTGGGTAAATTGATGGCACTTTACAAGTACCTGAAATAAACCTGTAAGGTGAAAAACCTGTTTCTCTATGGTATAATTGCAGAGCAGAAGATTGTGATTGTGGGGAAGATCTAATAATAAGAAAGGTTGTAGATGATCGTTTATCTAAGGTTATAAGCAGGGCTCGAGTCCTGCAGGAATGCGTGGGAACAACTTTCCTGTTTTTTCACAGTAGGAACATCGTTCCTATTGGCAGCCATGTCCTGCAGGACTGCGAGCTGTGGCAGGCAGTGTGGGTCTGCGGGAAGGGCAGGGCATCCTTGCCAATGGAGGTCAGTCCGCCCCGGGTGCCACACATTGGGAAGGGGGGGTGTAATCCCAGCGTGCATGTCCTCCCATCCCTCAGTCATCCTCCTCCAGTGACCCCTGTAACAAGGTCCCGCCTCCTAGAATCCAGTGATAGGTGGAACAATGCTGGCGTGTATTACAGGAGGCGAGACCTTGTTACAGGGGCCACTGGAGGAGGACTGAGGAAAGAGAGGGCGCGCTGGGATGATACCTCCCCTCCCCAATACTGGGCACTGGCAAGGCCTCATTGCTGGGCACTGGTGACTCCTGACAGACCCTTTCATCTTTTATCCAGTGCTGCACTGACGTTTCTGGATTCTGAGTCATGGGGAAAGCAAAAGAATTGTCAAAAGATCAGCTGGATAAGGTAGTTGAACTGTATAAAACAGGAAAGGGATATAAAAAGATATCCAAGGAATTGAGAATGCCAATCAGCAGTGTTCAAACTAATCAAGAAGTGGAAAATGAGGGGTTCTGTTGAAACCAAACCACGGTCAGGTAGACCAACTAAAATTTCAGCCACAACTGCCAGGAAAATTGTTCGGGATGCAAAGAAAAACCCACAAATAACTTCAGGTGAAATACAGGACTCTCTGAAAACATGTGGTGTGGCTGTTTCAAGATGCACAATAAGGAGGCACTTGAAGAAAGATGGGCTGCATGGTCGAGTTGCCAGAGGAAAGTCATTACAACGCAAATGCCACAAAGTATCCCTGCTTACAATACGCCAAACACCGAGACAGGTCTCAAACCTTTTGGCACAAAGTCATTTGGAGTGCTGAGACCAAAATTGAGCTTTTGGGCCACAACCATAAACGCCACATTTGGAGAGGAGTCAACAAGGCCTATGATGAAAGGTACATCATTCCTACTGTGAAACACGGCGGTGGATTGCTGATGTTTTGGGGATACGTGAGCTACAAAGGCACAGGAAATTTGGTCAAAATTGATGGCAAGATGAATGCAGTATGTTATCAAAAAATACTAGAGGAACATTTGCATTCATCAGCCAGGAAGCTGCGCATGGTACATACTTGGACCACTCTGGGGAGATCTCAAATGTGCAGTTCATGCAAGACAGCCCAAGAATTTACAGGCACTGGAGGCTTTTTGCCAAGAGGAATGGGCAGCTTTACCATCTGAGAAGATAAAGAGCCTCATCCACAAATACCACAAAAGACTTCAAGCGGTCATTGGTGTTAAAGGGGGCAATGCATGGTGTTAAGAACTGGGGTATGTAATTTTTTGATCAGGGTCATTTGGCTAGTTTTTGTTTCCATTATGATTTAAAAAGAGAAAACACAGTTGAATAATAAATGGCTTCCGCCAAACACTAACTATGAGTGAAAGAAAAGTTTTTGTGTCCTCATTCATTCACTTATTTTTGAGGAGGGGGGGTGGAAATCTAGGGCGAGTTCCCACACTTTTTTTTCCCAAGGACTTGACCCCTGGTTATGTTTAAATATATTCCTTAACAGCCACAAAGGCTATAAATAAATTTTGCATAGACCAAATGGCTTTACAAACACGGATATTGAGTTGTAAAAGTAGCAGTGGCATCATTCCTACTGCAGGCTGGCTGCAAAAAAGTACAAGGGGACAGATGCTAGATCAATCACCTTGCACAAAGAGAGGAAGCAAAAGTGACTGGTCTTTATAACTCTGAAGCAACACAAAAGACCAAAATGCAAGTAAGCATACACACGGCCCTTATATTTAGACAATATGTGCTTAGTTTTCGTTTCAGCTTTAAAAGAAAGGCAGATGAACAGTAAAACAAATGTTTATGTGGTATCATGAGATTTTTCTCTTGTCATTGCAATTTATATGCACTGGAAAATATGGCTAAATGCATGATGGTATAAACAAAATCTAATTATGATACTGTTTTGGTAAGTGTTTAGTCAAATGCCTTATGAAGCTGAAATGTTTTTTATTCACTAAATACAGTGTTAAACTAGGTTCTGGATTTTTGTGCCTTGTCTTCTTAAAAGCATTATCAGAGGCTTGGCTACAGCCAAGCAAGTCTCCTAGAAGCCATCAATATAATGGATGGGTCTGCCCCTTCGTGAATAGCTGCAGTGTAATTAAATGTACTTCGACTTCAGCATAACTGTATCAAGATCCCAAGTCCAGCTTTTGACATCCCTAGAGACACGGTCTCTAGAATAAACGGCCATTGATTTCATAAATGTATAAGAGGATGTGTTAAAAATGTATTTCAGTTCAGGTGCATTAAGAACAGGTCACTACCTACAGGTGATTAATAAAAGTGAAAAACTCTATAGGTTAGAATTAATCAATATATTGAATACTGTATGCAAAGGCCTAATGATCATTTACAAAAATATTTGTCTTATGTGGTTATTTCACGTCTTTTGGATTACTGCACTACTATTAAAAAGAATATTTTAGAGATCCAAACATTTCTTTTGCAAAAAGATATTTGAATGCCATTAACTACCATAGTAATAGGCCACTTTCCAGCTAAAAAAGTGGGATCTTTGTAAGTATATATCCTAGTGTTTGCTTAAACACTTGCCAAAAAGCTCAGGCCGATATATACGTCGGCAAAATGGCACGTTCCCACGAATCACCATATGGGTATGTCTTCCCCTTTAAGAGCCACCAGAGGCACACCCACGGCACGGCGGGGGGACCTGATGCGCGTGGCCGGCGGGCGTGATCTCCGTTGGCCACCCAGGATTGCAGGAACAAGAGCTAGAACACACAAATCCCCGTTCTGTCAGGGGAGAGAAGACATATCATTTGTTCCTAGTAAGTAGGAAAAACGATATGTCTCCTCCCCCAATCTGTCCTATCCCCATACAGTTAGAAACACTAGGGAACACAGTTAACCCCTTGATTGCCCCCTAGTGTTAACCCCTTAACTGCCAGGGACATTTACACAGTGCATTTTTAGAGATCTGAACGCTGTATAAAATGTTAATGGTCCCAAAAATGTGTCAAATGTGTCCGATCTGTCCATCGCAGTACCACTAAAAAAAAAAATCGCAGATCACCGCCTTTACTAGTAAAGAAAAAAAATGTTAAAATGCCATAAATCTTTCCCATAGTTTCTAGATGCTATAACTTTTGTGCAAACCAATTATTTTACGCTTATTGCGCTTTTTTTTACCAAAAATATGTAGAAGAATATATATCGGCCTAAAATGATGAAGACATTTTAAAAAAAAAAACATTTTGGGATATTTATTATAGCAAAAAGTAAAAAATATTGTTTTTTTTTCTAAATTGTCGCTCTTTTTTTGTTTAAAAACGCAAAAAAATAAAAACCGCAGAGGTAATCAAATACTACCAAAAGAAAGGTCTATTTGTGGGAAAAAAAGAATGTCAATTTTGTTTGGGTATAACATCACCAGACCACGCAATTGTCAGACTACTTTCACACTGGGGTGGGCGGGCATCTGCGGTAAAGCGCCGCTAGCGACCGAAAAAGGGATAAAACCACCCGCAAAGCGCAGATTTGCCGGCAGTTTGGCGGCGCTGTCCCATTGATTTCAATGGGCAGGGGCGCTTTAGGAGCGATGTATACACCGATCCTACAGTGCTGCAAAGATGCTGCTTGCAGGACTTTTTTTACCATCCTGCAAGCGCACCGCTCCAGTGTGAAAGCACTCTGGCTTTCACACTGGAGAGACAGGAGAGGCTCTTTACAGACGCTATTTAACCTTAAAGTGACGCAGTGCCCTAACGCAAAAAATGGCCTGGTCATTAAGCAGCCAAATCTTCCAGTCTGTAAGCGGTTAAGCAAATACAGTACAAGGTAATGCTAATGATCAAAGATAAAACATAGGTTGAACCAAAGTGAACCTACAGAAGCAGTCACATTGCAGCATTTAAAAGCAGCAACAAGTGCAAACCTTCCAAATTCCCAAACCAAGGATAGCCAGAAATGTTCAAAAAAACACTCACAAACACTTGAAAATGCATGGTGTGTTTGCAAGCGTTAAATATGTAACGCCTGTGGAGACAAGCTCAAACAACTGTGCAGAGGTATTGCCACAAAGAAATCGTACAGGTGGCTGTCCTCCAAAATCAAGATCTTTCCTAAACAGTACTTTCTGTACACTCTGGGGAAAAAATTGTCTTCATGGTACAGTTGAGATGAAAAAGCCATTCTCACGATCTGGAAATATAAAACCAAAAAACTCAACTGATGAGGTAAAATTTCAAATATTTGGTCCTCATCTTTGATGAACAACTACTGGAGCTTTTCTCCCTCAATCGCAGTATTCCTCATTTATATTTAACTTCTCAATCTAAAAGCATCTCTTTAGCTGCATCTGTACCATATAAATAACTGGTTATTTCTTCTAAAATATGGCTTATTTCCCTCTGAAATATCAACATTTGAAAATATCTTTAAAATATATAAGGCCTGGTTCACACTTCTGCAAAACATAGGAGCCACATTTTGTATGGGCAGCCGTGCCTCCTAAAAACGCAGGGAAAAGGTCCCTGCTCTATTTTCAAAATCGCATCACGCACTGCAAAAACAAGTGCAGTGCAATTCCCAGTGCGGGAAGCAGCGATTTCCAGTGTGTGCAGGTGCCATTAGGATTACTGGCATCCGCATGCTTCTCCTGGGTTTTCTGTGCATGTGGTTGCAGCCGCGGTAATAGGTGTGGACCTGTAGCGGGTACCAGGCCTACATTCTGCGGTTTATTCAGATGAAGTAACAGTATTTAGGTCTTTCATTTATTGATCTACTGTAATTTTTAATATGCTATAGCTTATTTTGGCTCCCTTTCAGTTTTAGTAACATATAGTGACTTTAAAAAGTATTCATACCCCTTGAAATGTTCCACATTTTCTCATGTTATAACCAAAAAAGAAAATGTATTTTATTGGGATTTTATGTGATAAACCAACACAAAGTGGCACATAATTGTGAAGTGTGGCATGCATTTGTATTCAGCCCCCCTGAGTCAATACTTTGTAGAACCACCTTTTACTGCAATTACAGCTGCAAGTCTTTTTGGGTATGTGTCTACCAGCTCTGCACATCTAGAGTGACATTTTTGCCCATTCTTCATTGCAAAATAGCTAAAGCTATTGTCAGATTGGATGGAGAGTGTCTGAACAGCAGGTTTCAAGTCTTGTCGCAGATTCTTGATTGGATTTAGGTCCAGAGTTTGACTGGGCCATTCTAACACATGAATATGCTTTGATCTAAACCATTCCATTGTAGCTCGGGCTGTATGTTTAGGAACGTTGTCCTGCTGGAAGGTAAACCTCCGCCCCAGTCTCAAATCTTTTGCAGACTCTTCTAAGATTGCCCTGTATTTGGTGCCATCCATCTTCCCATCAACTCTCACCAGTTTCTCTGTCCCTGCTGAAGAAAAGCATCTCCACAACATGATGCTGCCATCACCATGTTTCACAGTGGGGATGGTGTGTTCAGGGTGATGTGCAGTGTTAATTTTCCGCCATACAGAGGTTTGCTTTTAGGCTTAAGTTAAAATTTTGGTCTCATCTGACTAGAGCACCTTCTTCCACATGTTTGCTGTGTCCCCCACATGTCTTCTCGCAAACTAGAAAAGGGACTTCTTATGGCTTTCTTTCAATAATGGCTTTCTTCTTGCCACTCTTCCAAAAGGGCAGATTTGTGGAGTGCACGAGTAATAGTTGTCCTGTGGACAGATTCTCCCACCTGAGCTGTGGATCTCTGCAGCCCCTCCAGAGTTACCATGGGCCTCTTTGCTGGTTCTTTGATTAATGTTCTCCTTGTCCTACCTGTCAGTTTAGGTGGGTGGCCATGTCTTGGTAGGTTTAAAGTTGTGCCATACTCTTTCCATTTTCATATGATGGATTGAAAAGTACGCCGTGAGTGTAGTATGCCCAGGATGTGCTCGACCACTACAGTGTGGTAGTAGTTCAAAGTTCAATGTTCAAAGCTTGAGATATGTTTTTTATAACCTAACCCTGCTTTAAACTTCTGCACAACTTTATCCCTGACCTGTCTGGTGTGTTCCTTGCCCTTCATGATGCTGTTTGTTCACCAAGGTTCTCTAACAAACCTCTAGGGGCTTCACAGAACAGCTGTATTTATACTGAGATTAAATTACCCGCTTGCCGACCACGCGCCATCGTTTGACAGCGGCAGAATGGCTCCCCTGTGCGAATAGCCGTAGCTGTATGGTGGCCGCTCTAACGCCGGGCACCAGCGATCACTCCTGACAGAGCCAGAATGTGGATGTGTGTGTGTAAACAAACACACACACATCCACGTTCTGGCAGGGGAGAGGAGACAGATCGTGTGTTCCTAGTATATAGGAACAATGATTGGTCTCCTCCCCCAAGCAGTCCCATCCCCCCCACATTTAGAACACGCAGAGGGAACACATTTAACCCCTTGATAGCCCTCTAGTGTTAACCCCTTCCCTGCCAGTGACATTTTATACAGTGATCAGTGGCTATTTATAGCTCTGATCGCTGTAAAAAAGTCAATGGTCCCAAAAAAGTGTCAAAAGTGTCCGATCTGCCTGCCGCAATGTCACAGTCCGATAAAAATCGCAGATCGCCGCCATTACTAGTAAAAAATAAATAAAAATGGCATAAATCTATCCCCTATTTTGTAGATGCTATAATTTTTTGCGCAAATTAATATACGCTTATTGTAATTTTTTTTTTATCAAAAATATGTAGAAGAATATGTATCGGCCTTTTTTTTTTTTTTTAACCGGAATATTTATTATAGCAAAAAGTAAAAAATACTACTTTTCAAAATTGACGGGTTTTTTTTGTTTATAGAGCAAAAAATAAAAACCGCAGAGGTGATCAAATACCACTAAAAGACAGCTCTATTTGTGGGGAAAAAATAACAAATTTTGTTTGAGTAAAGCATTGCATGACTGCGCAATTGTCAGTTAAAGGGACGCAGTGTCTTATCGCAAAAACTGGCCTGTCAGGAAGGGGGTAAATCCTTCCAGGGCTGAAGTGGTTACACACAGGTGGACTCTTGTTTACTAATTGGGTGACTCTGAAGGCAATTGGTTCCACTAGATTTTAGTTAGGGGTATCACAGTAAAGGGGGCTGAAAACAAATGCACGCCACACTTTTCAGATATTTATTGGTAAAACATATTTGTAAAACATTTTGAAAACCATTTATCATTTTTCTTAGACTACACAATTATGTGCCACTTTCTGTTGGTCTATCAGATAAAATCCCAATAAAGCATTTAGGTTTTTGGTTGTAACATAACAAAATATGGAAAATTTCAAGGGGTATGAATACTTTTTCAAGGGACTGTATATACCTATATATCTGCTTTTATCAGCTTTTTGTACTGTGTGCTACAAATATATTGTAACATCTTAGGCTGATGAAATATTTGGAAGACAGTCTGTTTAATGAAGAATATTACTCAAATTAATGGCTGCAGTCAATAATGAGCCTGCATTTCTGCAAAGAGTTGGTGATTCTGTAAACATTGCTTTTATCCAGGGCTGTCTTAATAGCATCATGGGCCCCTGGGCAAAGTAATGCCCTGGGGTCCCTACAATGAAGACAGTGCAGGTAAACAGACATCATGTAGGTAGGAGGCAGACAAGCGGAGCCTCCCCTTTTGGGTGGAGCTCTGCATAAACTACATGATCATTCTGTACAGCAAAGAAAGGGTGGGAAAATACTACATACAGTACATAAAGTAACAAAGCTGTCCTGTGCATATAAAATATATCTGCCAGATTGATGCCTCCCCAGCACTGTGGTCCCCCTACACCCAAAATATCCCCCCAGCACTCTGACCCCTCTACACCCCAGATATCCCCCCAGCACTCTGACCCCTCTACACCCCTAGATGTCCCCCAGTACTCTGACCCCTCTACACCCTAGATATCCCCCCCCCAGCACTGTTACCATATACCATAAGATACCTCTTGTATTGTGACCCCACTACATCCCTGATACCCCCTACACTGTGGCTTCTCTACATCCCTGATACCACTAGCACTATAGCCATCCAAGCTACCCCAAGCATTGCTACCCTCTATACACCACAGATCCCCCTCAGCATTCTTTTCCCCCCATACACACTTGATATCGCCCAGCACCATTATTCCATCCATGTAGTACCCCCTTTTCCAGTGGAGATACAGTGCATGTAAACTTTTGGCTATGTGCCCACCTCCAGCACTGGACTCACCTATACCAATCAAGCAGGCAGAAGGAGGGGCGAAAGAGGGAGCATGCCTCCGGGCATTCCAAGCCCTTTGGTGCAAACAGTACTGGACAGCTGGGCTCACTATGACAGCATCCACAATGCTACTTCCACAGGTGGGCTCTCAGTGCTGCCAACTCAGCAGCTCCCACTCCAGCTCCTACCCTGCAGCCTTTGAGTCCCAAGTATTCAAGCTGCATGGGACGGGGGTCAGAGCCTCACTGGCACTCCGGCCTTGCCCCTCCCTGCTGGCTGTGAAATAATAGGTATCGTTCTGCACAGCACGGCGCACCGCTGCCAGCCTGCCTCCCCTGTGTATCCATCGTTCTCAGTGTCATCAATTTTGGCTCAAGGACCAGCTGCTTTGGGGAAAGTGCAGGGGCCCCCCATGCAGCTGGGGCCCCTGGGCGATGCCCAGGTGTGCCCACTCATGAAGACAGCCCTGCTTTTATCAAAGACTTTGCTTTTCTTAAAGACTTTTATCACTAGTACATCTTATTATAACTAGCATGTGATATGGATATGCAAGTTCATTAGAATCCGTCTTTTTTTTAATGGTATTTAGAACTATTATCAGTAAAATTTTCACTATACTACATGCACAAGGTTTCATGCTATACAATACAGGGCTAAAAACACATCAAACATTTCAAGAATTTAGCAATAAAATTTGCAATGATTTTGGACATTGTAAAGGCAAATTATAATGTTTAATACTCTCCCTTTGACAATGTTTACCATGATGCTGTTGCTCTTCCTGGAAAATGTTTTTTCCTGAATGGCACTTTACTGGACACCCAGACTCACTCATTATGAATTACAGCAACTGTCTGCTTCCATGTATGTCCTGGAAAATTAGAGCTGTCCACATTTGTATAAATAGTAAGCACATGGTGAATAAATTCACATGAAAAAATATTTTCTCCTCCCAGAACGTTTAACTGCTTCAGTCTGATTGTGTGACCACAGAAATAAGTCACACAATGTTAAATATAAATATGTTGTCATGTAATGTCTATATAGGTATAAGTAATAACAATTGGCTAAGTCTGCGCAGTGTGTATATATCAACTTAATTCTGCAGGTTTAACCACTTTAAGACCGGGCCTATTTTTCAGACTTGTTGTTTACAAGGTAAAATCTTTTTTTTTTTTGCTAGAAAATTACTTAGAACCCCCAAGCATTATTATTTTTTTTTCTAACACCCTAGAGAATAAAATGGCAGTCCTTGCAATACTTTCTGTCACACCGTATTTGCGCAGCCGTCTTACAAGCACACTTTTTTTTTTTAAAAATACCCTTTTTTTAATTAAAAAAAATAAGACAACAGTAAAGTTAGCCCAAATTTTTTATCTTGTGAAAGATGATGTTATGCCGAGTAAACTGATACCCAACATGTCACGCTTCAAAATTATGCCCGCTCCCGGAATAGCAACAATCTTTTATCCTTAAAAATCTCTATATTCTGCGTTTAAAAAATTCTACAGGTTGCATGTTTTGAGTTACAGAGGTCATCTAGGGCTAGAATTATTATTAAATAATATTTGTGTAATATATCATGAACCTGATAAAAAAAAAAGAAACATCGCCAGAATGCGCTAAACGGCATGATGATCCAATGACTCCTGACGTCACCATGGCAACCGGCACACTGGTTTGAGCTTAAATACGGAGCCCGTCTGTCACATGGCTACCCTTGAAAAAGTCACGTGACATGTTACGCAACGCGTCGGGAGGAGCCAGTGACGACATCTATCGTGTTTGAGCACAGTAGATGTGGTGTGAGGAGGATACTCGCTGTATGCGTCTGATCGTCTTCAATACACGCTGGTTGATCGAGCAAATGTGAGTGGATTCATTTGTACCTTATTCCCAATGTCAGTTTAAATCATTGCGCAATGATGCATCTCTCTTGTTTTATGTGAGAATCAATATATATATATAAGGAAACCCAGAGGAAAACCAAAAGAAATCACCTGAACATAAATTGATGAACTGATTGCTGGCAGGAGTGGTTTTGAAGAAAACTGGGAACTATTGTTTTTATTGTTTCAATCAACTGAACAGGCTAATCAATTTTAATTGGTGGAGGACATTGTGCACACAGGGGGGAAATAGTCCCAGTCACTGTTGTTTGAAGACACTGTTGTTTCATTTCATATCATTTATTATGTTTACCTATTTGAAGTATTTATTTATCTGAAGTAATATATCTGTGCCTTAATAGGAGGTTGATTGCAGCGCACTATGGTTTGGTAACATATCACTTATTCATGGTGTCAGAACATTATTTTAATGGTTGCAGCTACAATCATTTAGCTATATTTTATTAATCACTTTATTTGAATATTCATATCAGCGCTTTAGTATATTTTTATCACTAGGGCTAGAATTATTGCTCTCGCTCTAACGATCACGGTGATACCTCACATGTGTGGTTTGAACACAGATTTCATATGCAGGCGCTACTCACATATGCGTCCCCTTCTGCACGCGAGCTTGGCGGGACGGGGCACGTTAAAAAATTTTTTTTTTTTTTTACTTATTTATTTTACTTTTTATCTTTACACTGTTCTTTTAACCGCTTGCCTACCATCTGCCGTCATTTTACTGCGGCAGGTCGGCACAATCCCGTGAGCCGTCGTAGCTATATGTCGGCTCACTTGATCAAGAAAGCTGATGCGCGCCCGCTGCCCAGCGGGGGGAGCTGATGCTCATAGCCGACGGTCGCAATGACCACCGGCCACGAGCGATCATGGGCACGAAAAGCAGAACAGGGACGAGTGTGTGTAAACACACAAATCCCTGTTCTGTTCTGAGAGGCGTGACAGATCGTGACTTCCTATTAGCTAGGAACCATGATCCGTCACTTCCTCTAGGTCAGTCCCCTGCCCCTACAGTTAGAAACACAAACAGGGAACACAGTTAACCCCTTGATCGCTGCCTAGTGTTAACCCCTTGCTTATTAGTGACATTTTTACAGTAATCAGTGTATTTTTAAAGCACTGATTGCTGTATAAATGCCAATGGTCCCAAAAACGTGTCAAAAGTGTCCGATGTGTCCGCCATAATGTCGCAGTTGCGATAAAAATCACAGATCACCGCCATTACTAGTAAAAAAAGAAAAAATAATAATAAAAATGACATAAAACTATCCCCGATTTCGTAGACGCTATAACTTTTGTGCAAACCTATTAATATACGCTTATTGCGATTTTTTTTTACCAAAAATATGTAGAAGAATATATATCGGCCTAAACTGGGGAAAAAAAATGTTTTTTTATATATTTTTGGGGGATATTTATTATAGCAAAAAGTAAAAAATATTGCTTTTTTTTCAAAATTCACGCTCTTTTTGTTTATGGCGCAAAAAATAAAAACTTCAGAGTCATCAAATACCACAAAAAGAAAACTCTATTTATGGGAAAAAAAGGACGTCAATTTTGTTTGGGTACAACGTCACATGACCACGCAATGGTCAGTTAAAGCGACGCAGTGCCGAAACGCAAAAAATGGCCCGGTCATTCAGCAGCCAAATCTTCCGGGGCTGAAGTGGTTAAAAAAAAATTGTTTCACTTTTATTGCTATTACAAGGAATGTAAACATCCCTTGTAATAGAAAAAAAGCATGACAGGACCTCTTAAATATGAGATCTGGGGTCAAAAAGACCTCAGATCTCATATTTACATGAAATTGCAATTAAAAAAAAAAAAAAAAGTCCCTTTAAGAGCTATGGGCAGAAGTGAAGTTTTGAAGCCGCTTCCGCCCTGCAATTGTATGGAGCTGAGCGGGGTCCATCTTCCCCTCACACAGCTCCATACCTAACACGGAAGAGGACGCGATCGCCTCCGCCACTGCCAGCGGCTACGGAGAATGGCGGGAGGGGGGCCCTCTGCTGGCACTGATAAAAGTGATCTTGCGGAGAATCCGCCGCAGAGACCACTTTTATCTGAAAGCGGACCACCCGCTGAAGATTTGGATACCGGGGTTATGGCAGCTAGCTGCTGCCATAACAACGACATTCCACTTCAAAGTACCGCCATATGACGGCGGGCGGTCTGTAAGTGGTTAAACACCAGCTATCTAATATTGCTCAAGAATGGCAGTAGCTCTATTCGCCACAGCAATTCTAGGATGTGGCATACCCACACATTGACTTTTTTTTTTTAAATCCAATTTATGGTATGAATATACACTGATCAGCCATAACATTATAACCATTGACAAGTAAAATGAATGGCATTCAATTTTTCATTACAATGGCATGCAAGAATCAGAACTGGACCCACAGAGCAATGAAAGAAGGTAGCCTGGTCTGACAAACCATCTTTTCATTTACATCATGTGGGATTGTCCCAGTGGGCTTACCTAGAGAAGAGATGGCGCCAGGATGAACTATGGGAAAAAGGCATGCCAGCTCAGACTTAAAGGATCTGCTACTAAGGATGAGCTCAGGCGTGTTCGCACACTCCACGTGCAGAGCCCGCCAGGAAGTCAGCACGGCGCTGCGCTAATCACAGGCAGTGAGTCATTTCCCGATCTCTGCAGCCGCACATCGGGAAAATGTCTCACTGTCTGCGATGGAGTGTGCAAACACGCCCAAGCTCATCCTTACCTGCTACTAAAGGCTTAGTGCCAGCTACCACAGCATATTTTCAGAGGTCTAGTGGAGTCCATGCTTTGAGAGGTCAGGACTGTTCTGCCAGCAAAAGGCTGACCTACTCAATGTGGAAGTCACAGACTGAAACAGAGTGGGCTTGCTCCTAGTCCTACAACCTGTATCGTGATTCTAATAAATAGTACATACTGTATATCGTTCTTAATGCATGATGCTTTTGTTCGGCCCTAACTGTATTCTCCCTGTCTGTTTGTAACACGTTACATGTTATGAAAGGTGAACTTATCCTTTAAGGTAGATAACTCACCAGAGCACCACAGTAGATAACAGAAATGTGGAAAGTAGGGGGGCCACACACACTTGAAGCCCTGGACCAGTTGGTCTGCAAGTTTCACATAAATCAGAGGCACCTGTTCATTACCCCAGCCTTGGCATAAGAGCTTAAGCCCAATCAGTGAGCGTCTCAGACACAAGGGCCATGACCAAACTGGGCAAAGTGCCGAGCCAGCAACTGTAAACGGAGTGGCTGACCGTTTCCACCTTCCTTTTTCCACAGAATTCTTGAAGAAAGGAGACTCTTGCACCGGTATCATGCTTGCCATGTTCAGAGGTGGGAGGGCCTCCACAGAGAGGGAGCTTACCAAAAAATGTTTTTTCAGCTGCGGATGTTCCCAGGTCTTGTATATAAATAGGTCAAGAAGGAAGGGTAAGAAAAAAACCACAGCAGAACGCTACAGCTCGTAATTAAAAAGAGGAATGTTACCTCCTCTGCAGCCCCAGAGGTAACCCACAATAGGGAAATGAGTACAGCTACCAGTGCCTATCCTTGCACAGGCACAGCGTCAAGAGGATTCAGTACGCTAGAACTAGTAGTTCACCAGGTCCACAAGAAAGATAGGAACCGCAGCAGCACAGACGTATCTTGGGGTCACTCTAGCCACCAGGGATAAGACCTTAGAGGAAACAAAAGTGGCTACCCCCTGGGAACTGTACAATAGCCTCACAGAGGCCACAGGGGCCTCAGAAGGAGCACAGTACCCCCCTATTCCCTAGAAGGAGCATACAGTCCCCTCAGAAGCCAAAAAGACTACGTTGAAGGGCTAGGAGAGGGCACCAGTAGGTTGCCACAAACAGGCAGAAGGCAGGGCCACCGACACTCACCACACCCTGGGCCTGAACCAGTGCCAGTGCACATATACAGGTGACCAAACCTCCCCATCAAAAGGAATGATCGTTATGCAGGAACAGCAAGCACCAGGTGCATCATCATCAGGCAGCATCTGTTCCCCACTGGGTCAGTCAGCAGAGGACGACACTGGGCACACAGCAGAGCAGTCCCTAGCTCCATACTTACCAGAACAGGAGGTGGCAAGGGTTCCCAAAAGCAAAATGGAGGTACCCAGCCTGTCCAGTACATGCCCACCACAGCCCCACTCCACAGGAAAACGACACCGGGGTCCAAGGCACCTGCGGGAGTGGCCAGTGGAAAACACTGGCCCAGGAGAGGAAGCCCAGAGAATCCCCAGCTCACAACAGAATATGAGAAAACACCGAACCATAGTGAAGGATCTGCACCGCACGGAACACCCTCCCCCCCACAGCTGCCGGTCACATACCAGCCAGGGAAGGGAAGGTGGAGAGCACATGAAAGAAGTCAAAACCATGGGACACAGGCAGGATAGGCAGAGATACATGTAGCAATCAGTCATGCGCCACATCCC
Source organism: Aquarana catesbeiana (assembly GCF_042186555.1). Classification (NCBI taxonomy): domain Eukaryota; kingdom Metazoa; phylum Chordata; class Amphibia; order Anura; family Ranidae; genus Aquarana; species Aquarana catesbeiana. Next base: position 199,809,041 of record NC_133331.1, read on the forward strand.
AGGAAGGGAAGCTTGGAGACAGGACTGGAGGGGAGAAGACAACTCTGCAGGGCCGACCACCCCCCGGGTGCAACGGCAGCTGCCACGACACCTGAGAAAAAAAGGGGTGTCTACTTACTGGTCAAGCCAACGTAGCAGGTAACACTCCAGAGATAGAACTGCCTCCCACCGGGGTGGGGGGCTGTCGGCCAGGGAAATGCAAGCACAGATATCAGGTGCCCAGTCATGTGTCTCCATAAGAAGTTTAACTCGCCAGCTGCCCTGGTTTAGGATGGGGCTTTTACAACCAACCCAGCACTTAGCTAAAGGTCTGCCTCTGCTCCCTAGCCAGCTAGGGTGACTACTGGCCATAGAACCATAAGTGGAATATAGGCTGAGGTCGCCCTCTAGGATGTATGGCAGGAAAGAGATCACAGATTTATTGAATTCCTGTGTCCCACGACAATAAAGAAAAACCTTTATCACTGTGTAAAGTTACCTATGAGTCTGGAAATTACATATTTTAGGTGTTTTAGGTGCTAAAAATTAACTGTTCCTGAGCCGAAAAGCACCTGCTGTAAAGTAGCGGTACAAAAAAAAAAAAAAAAAAAATCTGTATTTATTCATAGTAGAATTCACGAAGCATCAATCCATGCCAAAAATACAGCATTCTCTGAACTATCTCTTCAACGTTCATGCGGCTGTCAAATTGTTAACTCCCAGCCAATGTAGAACTGAAGCCCTGACTCAGCTTTTACTGAGATTCAGTCTGCACCACTCAATTAGCCTGAAAGGTTTTCCTTGTCTTTTAAATTATATTTCTGTTCATTTTTCTTCCTATGCTAAGTTTTGGAGTCAGAGATTTCTGGTGTGTAATTCTATTTCAACCCCTTATTTTTTATGTAAGTGTGTGTCATTGGTTTTAGTTTGTTTGCACCTAATATTTAAATGTCTAAAAAAGTAATTTCTTCCAAATTTTTTATGTATAGTCTGCAGCTATATAGAAATAAAATTATAAATATAGCATCTACAAATGTACCATAACAGAAAACTTTCAAAACTTTCTTAACTGCATTATTTCTAAAAATGCAGAACTATAAAAAAAAGAATTTGGTTCATTCAGGAAGTATAACAAAAATGTGTGTGTATATATATACACACACACACACACACATCCATACATACACACACACACACACACACATACAGTTGTGCTCATAAGTTTACATACCCTGACAGCATTTTTCTTGCTCACTTCTCAGAGACTATGAATGATAACACAAAAACATTTCTTTCACTCATGGTTAGTGTTTGGCTGAAGCCATTTATTATCAATCAACTGTGTTTATTCTTTTTAAATCATAATCACAACAGAAACTACCCAAATGACCCTGACCAAAAGTTTACATACCCCAGTTCTTAAGCACTTAAGGACCAGACCTGTGTTAAAAACAGTTTTTTGCTAGAAAATTACTTAAAACCAAACATTATACATTTTTTTCTAACTCCCTAGAGAATAAAATGGCGGTCGTTGCAATCCTTTCTGTCACACCGTATTTGCGCAGTGGTCTTACAAGCGCACTTTTTTTGGAAAAAATACACTTTTTTTAATTAGAAAGTAAGACAACAGTAAAGTTAGCCCATTTTTTTTTATATTGTGAATAATAATGTTATGCCGAGTAAACTGATACGAAACATATCAAGCTTCAAAATTGCGCCCACTCGTGGAATAGCGACAAACTTTTACCCTTAATAATCTCCATAGGCGACGTTTAAAAAATTATGCAGGTTGCACGTTCTGAGTTACAGAGGAGGTCTAGGGCTAGAATTATTGCTCTCGCTCTACCGATCGCAGCAATACCTCATATGTGTGGTTTGAACACAACATTTTCATATGCGGGTGCTACTCACGTATGCTTTCACTTCTGCACGCGAGCTTGGCGGGACGGGGCACGTTTAAAAAAAAATGTTTTTCTTATTTATTTTACCTTTTATTTTTACACTGTTTATAAAAAAAAATGGTGTCACTTTTATTCCTATTACAAGGAATGTAAACATTCCTTTTAATAGAAACAAAGCATGACAGGACCTCTTAAATATGAGATCTGGGGTCAAAAAGACCTCAGACCTCATATTTACACTAAAATGCAATAAAAATAGAATAAAATTGGTCATATAAAAAAATGATTTTAAAAAAATGGCGCTTTAAGAGCTATGGGCAGAAGTGACATTTTGACGTCGCTTCCACCCTGCAGTGTCATGGAGACGGGTGGGGGCCATCTTCCCCTCACTCGTCTCCCATGCACAGCCAGTGAGAGGACTGGATCGCCTCCGCCGCTGCCGACGGCTCCAGTAAGCGGCGGAGGGTACTGGAGCGTGGCGGGGGGGTGGCGTCTCCTGCAGCCAATAAAAGTGATCTCGCGGCGAATCCGCCGCAGAGACTACTTTTATCTTGTAGCCGACCGCCGGCCGAACATGGAATACTGGGGTTAATGGCAGCTAGCTAATGCCATAACAACGATATCTGCCCTCAAAGTGAGGACGTATAATCGGCGTTCGGCAAGTGGTTAACACCGCGTATTGCCCCCTTTAACATCAATGACAGCTTAAAGTCTTTTGTAGTATTTGTGGATGAGGCTCTTTATCTTCTCAGATGGTAAAGCTGCCCATTCCTCTTGGCAAAAAGCCTCCAGTTCCCGTAAATTCTTGGACTGTCACTGAGCTGCACAGAGTTCAAGTCTTGGTATGGTATGTGCAGATTTGCCTTGCCTAGAACAAAACTACAGTGGGATTCTCCATTAATTTCAGAAGTCTTTAAATAGGCTATTGCAGCAATAGCTTCAACTGATGCATCAGAGAAAAGATGAATCTCTTTCCAGCCAGCAGTTAAAATGGAAAGCAGTTAAGCTGGAGCATAGCAAGGTGAAGTTTTTCTAGTGACCGCAAAGAATATCTCCACCTTTCCCACTTGTATTGTTTCTCACTAGGCAAAGGAGTATCTGAGTCTATGTTCTCAGTGTATAATTGTCTTGGAAAAATGAAACCCAGTAGATCATAGATGCTGTTCACCACTGACAGGACTCCTCTCTCAGTGAAGGTTTTGTCACACTTGGAAGGTGAATGTGTCTTGTTTGATGTTCCACAACAAACCCAGACTTCTCTGTACTGGAGGAACATCTGTACCAAAATCAAGTTTTTTTTTTTATACTAGTGGCATAGTCCTCAGAGTGAAAGGCATTCATAAGTTCCTGGCTGTTAGACATAATCTTATGAAGTCTAAGGTTTGTTAGCATCACCTTTGTTCTGGTGAGAAGATGGATTGCTTCTTTAGCGGTTGGAAAGAACTTGAGTGCAATCGTCAACATAGAAGTTTCTTTCAACAAATTGGCGAGCATCAGATTCATATTCTTTTTCTCCAGCCTGAGCCGTTCTATTTAGCTCATAAGTTGCCACTGCAGGGGAAGGACTGTTACCGAAGACATGCACCTTCATTCGATAATCCATCACTTCCCTGTTGATGTCATTGTCTTTGTGCCATAGAAACCTGAGGTAGTTTCTGTTGTCTTCTCTGACAAGGAAGCAGTGAAACATTTGTTGAATGTTGGCCATTACTGCTACGGGCACTTTTCTAAAGTGAATCAAGACTCCTATAAAGGCCCATACACACGATAGGACTTTTTGACAACATGCAAATTAGCTGTTTTGAGGCAACATCCTACCGTGTGTACGCTCCATCGGACAAACTTTTTCGGTTTTCATCGGACAAATGTTGGCTGTGCAAACAGACAAACTTTCCGGCAACAAAAGTCCTATGGTGCAAAATCTTATCGTGTGTACACAAGTCCATATGACTTTATTCCAAAGTACAAACACGCATGCTCAGAACCAATGCAAAAGATCAGACAACAATACAGAACTTAACCAAAGGGTGGCGGTAAAGAGCTGAAAAACCACGTGATTTGGTGAAAGTTAGCTGAAAAAGTGCTGCCGTGTGTATGCTTAGTTTACGGCCGACGCCCTTTGTACAAAAATCCACGAGGAAGTTTGTACAAAGTCCTATCGTGTGTATGGGCCTTTAGACTTATTCAATTTGGACCCCATAAGAAGCATGTTAAGAGAAACACCTTCATGCTTAGCACTGATTTGGTCTGGTTTGTGTGGGTGATACATGCCAAAGGAAGGAAGGTACCAGCAATCTTCTCCCTCCTTTAGTGGGGGTGCAGGCTCTGCATGATCTCTGTCAAATATATTTTGTATAAAGTCCACAAAGTGCTTTTGCATCTCTGGTTTCCTGCTTAAGTTGTGCTTTAAGGAGGAGAATCTACTGATGGCCTGCTGCAATTTGCTGAACAATCTCTCTCGGGAGACAAAAAGGTAGGGGTGCTACCCCAATTATTGGAGCAGTCTTGAAAGAATTAATTGTCCATTACTTTGAAAAATTCTTTGTCTTCCATTGAAAGAGCCAGTACATCATCTTCACCTGTTTCATTAAACACTGTAGAGCCAATGTCGTCATCATGGCAGGAGAAAGGGCTCGTGTTACCCGAGATACCATGTTGCCATTCGTGGCTGGCTATCTTCTCTTTCACCCAGTAGTGATGTGGGCATGGCTCAAAGTGTTTCGGTCATTTGGCAGAACAATTGTCTAGAATGAGGTCTCTTCATTTTGCCTTTACAGACATTGCCTATGATGACCCAACCTAGATTCGTGCGCTGGGCAAATGGGGCATCTGGGGGTCCACTGTCTGTGTACCTTGTGGACCCTTAGAATGTCTCTTCCTAACAGAAGAAGGATCTGAGCATCTTTGTCAAGCAGCAGTATCTCATTTGCCATTACCTTTAGGTGAGGGTGACATGAGGCAGCAGCTGGAGTAGGGATTTCTTCCCTGTTAGCAGGTATCTGATTGCACTTAACAAGTGTATGTAGGAGTAATTGCAGGTTACCTTTGAGAGAAGATACCGTGTGTCCATGAGTCCTTCCTCTACAAACCTCTGTAGTTCCACTACAAGTACCCAAGGTGTAAGGATGAGCTTCGCCTTTTATTTCAAATAGATCAAACAGTTCTGATTTTGTAAGTGATCTATTGCTCTGATCACTTAAGATAACATATGCTTTTAGAGTCTTTTCTGGTTAATCCTTGTGGTATATGTTCACCAAGCATATTTTAGCACAGGACTTATCACAGCGGTCGTCTCCACAAACTTCAGTGCAGGATGAAGAAATTATAGTGGAATTAGGCACTTGGTCTGTATTATCCCTGACATGCGTTGACCTGGGAGGAGAGTTAGCAGGTTGTGCAGAGCTGGACTCAAGTGGACGGAGGGCTTGCACATGTCCTTCAGACCCACACTCTATGCACTTGATGAGCATATTACAGTCCTTCGCAAAACGTTCAGTAGAAGCACAACACCTGAAACATACCCCAAATGTCTTTAAAAACTCCTAACGCTCTTCAAGAAGCCTTTTCCTAAAGCCGATACATTTTTTGAAGGGGTGTAGCTACTTGTGAATGGGACACTCTCGGTTAGGGTTTCAATCTTCCTACTCTGTTTGCGGCCACAACTGTGGTAGGAGTGGGAAGAATGTCAGTCTTTTTCACAGATACTGGGCCTCTACGGTTCCTATAGTTGCCATGAAGACTGGTACTCTTTGGAAAGGGTGACAAGAGACTGTACTCACCATAGGAAAAACTTGGATCGTTCTTGGTCTCTGCAATTTACCTAATGAATTTGCAGAAGAAAGAAAATGGAGGGAAGGAAACCTTGTTCTCTTTTTTGTATGATGACTCTAGTGCAGACCATTTCTCTTGCAAACTATACGAGAGCTTGGAGACTATTGGGGTTACCCCCTCTGGCAGTGTTCAGGTAACTGAGTCCGGGTAGCTTTGGGTCTGCCTTGACTAGCTAAAGCTCAAGGAGGTCGTCACTCAGTCTCTGGAACTTCTTGTTGTCCTTACCAGATAGATATCTTTAGGAAAGTTTCCAGGGGCATGAACAAAGCATTTTCAATAGCTTCCGGACTGCTATAACTTTGCTCTAGTCGATCCCATGCAGCTGTGAGGCCTGCTGTAGGATTGTCCATGAAAACTGATCTTAATGGCTTGACACATGCAGCAGATAGAGGACCAAGCCATCTGATCAGCAGATCCAATGCTTCAGCAGCTGTAATGCCAAGATCACTGATTACAGTTCTGAAGGCACATTTCCAACTTCTGAAGTTCTCAGGTCGGTCAAAACTTGTGAGACCAATCTTTGTGAGCTCTCTGCGAAGTACGTACCTCACAAACTCTGCTGTCTCAGCCTTTATGCAAGACATTGTTGGCTGAATGATGCTGATTGCGCTATCTTTCACATTGTTGTTAAAGGGCACAGGGAAATCTAATGCAGCAGATGCATTCAGGTGAGTTACTTACTTGAAGTCAGTTGTTCCAATGTTATGTTGATTTAAGACTGTACTGATGACAGGAGATTGATGACTTGCTTGCTCTTAGACATATGAAGGAAGGTTAGGTAGGCACGCAGGAAATGCACTGGAGTATTTTGCATGTAGGAAGTTGCAGGAACCTCTTTAACCTGATGCGTTGAAGTAGTATCTATGTTGTCAAGAGTATTGCAGACAATGGAGTGTACACTACAGTGGGTTAGGAGATAGTCTTCAGTGCGTTTGAGGGGATCTTCCATATCTGCTATGTTTAGGTCAATGCTGTCTTTTTCACTTGCACCTTCGTCTGCACCAATAGCTTGCTCTAGGACCCTTAGCTTTGCCATAGCTGCATCATGTTTACACTGTTCGTTTAAGATTTCTATTGCTGCTCTTTGACGTGCTGTCTGAGCTTCCAACCCTGCTTTTTGACGTGCTGTCTGAAGCACTGACTCAGTTTCCAACTCTGCTCTTTGATGTGCTGTCTGAGCTTCCAACTCTGCTCTCTTTTCTGCATGACCTGTACCTTGCTGACTTCTGCTTCAGCGTGGGTATTAATAAGTTGCTCACTGAGTGTTGAGTATCTTGAACTATGGGATTTAGAGGACTTCTTAGAACATCTGGTCTAAATGGATCTGTGATATACAGCGTTCTGTAGCAGCTCTATTTTTGCTTCTGCCTTTAATTTGGTTTGCTGGATAGAAATGTGTCTTTTTAGATTAAGAATCTGGAAGCTGTTTAATTCCTCTAGTGAATCTTCTGATTTCATATTTTGTAGCACATTAATGAACTTATTACTGGTAAGCTGATAACGCTCGTATAAGGCAGAAAGCTGTTTAATGGCGCCCTCTAATGGCAGTAGCTCATGTTCAACAGACAGTGTGTTAGATTGAGTAACAACTTTTTCCCTTACTAATTTCAAGCTAGTGGTCAATTCAGTTCTTAAAGATTCATAATTCTCCATTACTTTCTAAGTTAGTTTGATTGAGCGTTTTGGCAACTCAGCTGGCTCAGGGTCTTGTGCTGGGGCTTACAAGTATGCATTTTGTCTGTATAGACATGTTTTCTGGATGTCCAGTGGCAAATGCTACTGCAAAGGCCACAGTAAAAAGTGTTATCAGAAGTAGTTTGTAAGTACAGAGTGCCAGAAGAAATCATTTTTCTAAGAGTCCTTACTAGAAGTTTTGAGGTTTTATTTTTACACCCCCTACTGTCTACAATGTAGCGGAAAAAGTACAGTAAGAAACTAGAAAACTATTGCCTGAATGTTTTCTTATTAGACATGTGCAGAACGAAAAAAATTGTTTAGTTTTGATTTGTTTACATAGATTTGTTTAGTTAAATTTGTTTCATTTGTTTAATTAATTTTCGAATTGAATTCGAAAAAAGAATAAAATAGAATAGAAAATAAATGAATAGAAATATTTTTTTTTCTATTCTATTACTTTATTTTCTATTCTATTTATTTCTCTTTGGAAATTGAAAAACTATTCAAATTGGAAAAGATTTCGACTTTCGTCTGAATTTCGTTTAAATTTGGTACTATTCAAATTTGGAAATTCGGATACATCTGAATTTCCGAATAACGAAAATTTGTCTGAATTTTAATTCATTTTTTTAAACTTTATTTAATTTTCAAAATCTCAGTACAAAAAAAAGAAAACTAAACCCCCCCACATATGGGGGGAACATAATAGGACAAATATCACAATTCTCCTATTCTCTTAGACACATACAATAAATAAGTCCCCCCAATATGCCTCACCCGTTCCCTCCCACCTCCCACCTCCCACCCCCCCCAGCCCCCGCAGATTATCTCCTCTTCCAAACAGCTCTTAACCATTGCTTGTGTCCAGATCCTATGTTACTGTCTAATTACTTCCGCAAAATGCTCGGTTTTCTTAAATGCTATCCATTGATCCCATTTACTCCTTTGTTCGTCCTGGTCCCCTTCCATTAAATTCTCCTGACTCTTCTCTCTCCAAAATATAGATTTCATTCACTCTGGCTACCCAGTCCCTAATCCTCGGGGCTGCGAGTTCCTGCCACTTCTTTGGAATTACGTTCTTAGCTGCGTTTAACAAAACTGGGATTATTGATGTTTTATAGCCTCTTTTCCCTCCTTCCAATCTATGGAACAGGCATTCCCAAGGATCCAAGTTGATCTCCTTGCCCGTTATTTCTTTGATTAGCCTACTCACTTCTTTCCAAAAAATTTTAATTTTGGGGCAGTCCCACCACAGGTGCGCCATAGTACCTGGTAGTCCGCATCCTCTCCAACAATTGGTGGACCTGTCTGGCATAAACTTGCTAATTTTTACTGGGGTCATGTACCACCTAGTCAAACATTTATAATTACTCTCCCTTGTTTTTATGTCCACTGTTGTACCGTGTGTTGCCCCCAAGATGTTCCTCACTTTAGCTCCGTCACCGCATGCTCCCAATTCCTCTTCCCATTTTTTGATGAAGGGCGGAGAATCCAGCCCCGATCCCCTCACCAAAATTTTGTAAATCTCTGAGATTTTCCTCTTCACTGAATCTTTACAGAATAATTTTTCTATCGGTCTATAGTCCGCTTCCTCCCTTAATGGGCCTGGGAGACTATTAACAAAGTGCACGAGCTGGCCGTATCTCCACTCGTTTAATGACCATGAATCCACTTGTGACTTTGATTCTCTAAATGTACTAATTTTCCCACGCTTAATAATATCCCTTACTTGTGCCCCTGTGTCCAATAACCATTTACCCCCTACCTTCTCCATCCCCGGGGGAAAGTAAATATTCTCTTTCAGAAAAATTAAAGGTGAATTAAACTCCCATTTATTGTTCAAGTGCATCTGATCCCAAATTTTAAATGTAAGGTGTCTTTCCCCAAGTTCCTAAAGTGTGGGGGATTCCAAATCAAATGATTTAACTGTGTATTACTTAACCCTTTTTCTAAGTTGACCCACCTTTTATTTCCTCTATTATTTTCCCAATCCAGTGCCCGTGCTATTATAATTGCTTTATAATACATCCTAAAATCTGATAGCGCCAGCCCCCCACTTATTTTTTCCCTCCTCAATACTGTATGGGCTATCCTAGGTTTCTTATTATCCCAAACATATTTATTAATTAAACTAGTCAGTGCACTAAAAAAATTTTGTGGTAAGGGAATTGGGAGCATCTGCATCTTATATAGCACCTTTGGGGCTAACACCATCTTTACTAAGTTAATTCGCCCTATCCAAGAGACATGGCAGTGTCTTATTCTGTTAATTTCCCCTCTAATTTCATTTAGAAGGGGGATAAAGTTCAATTTGTACAGGTTCTCCCTATGCCCCGTTAAATTGACTCCCAGGTATTTAATATTATCTTTCCAGGGAAAGTGAAAAACTGCCCCCAGTCTGCTCGCTTCTTGTTTATTGATATTAATCTTTAGGGCTTCTGATTTCTCTATGTTAATTTTATAATTTGACAGCTCACTGTATTTCTTCAATGTGGCCAACAGATTTGGAATCGTAGTTCTAGGTTTAGAAACATAAAAAAGTACATCATCCGCAAAAGCGGCCAGTTTATGTTCCTCCTCACCCACTCTGCAGCCACTTATATCTGGATTTCTCCTGATCATGGCTAACAAGGGTTCTAGGGCCAGGACGAACAGAAGCGGGGACAAAGGACATCCTTGTCTTGTCCCGTTTTCCATGACAAATTGTGCTGAGGGAACGTTGTTAACTTTTACGAATGCTGTAGGTTGGGTATATAAGGTTTTTATCCATTTTAACATTGTTTTAATTCAGAACAAATAGAACCGCACATGTCTATTTCTTATATTTCATTACGCCCCTAAGGGGGTATTGGACTCTCCCTATGAGATTTTGGGCGTGTGTTACTCACTTGCTTATATTTTGTCTCAGCAGCTGAAGTTCTCTATTCGGATCTCACAGAGAGAATTTTGCTTATCTAATTAATATGATACCCACGTAATCATGCGTATAAAAACCTTCAATTGAGTCATAATAAAGCAGAACAGTTATTTGGAAAGATGCTGAGTATCTTTTGTGTCTGTTCCCTACTGCAGTAGTTAATAATTTGGAACCACTAATCAATATAAGGATAGGAGTTGCCTATCTATAAAATTCCATGTCAGGGTTAAAAACAGACCGGGAAGACGAAACTGGATGGAGGCCACACTAAAGCCAGTGTAACCGCCCCCCCCCCGCCCCCCAATAAATGAATAATTTGGTTTCTGACATTCTCGTTCTGGGAACTGCCTGGTGAGTAAGCGGTGATATGTGAAAACTGCATACTATTGCCCCAGGCCTGGACTGGAAATAAAAAACAGCCCTGGAATAAATTTCATCAGCCGCATAGCATTATTAAAAACAAAAGTAGTACAGTTACCACACTGTTGCCATGCATGGCTAGATTTATTAAAATCCGATTTCCTAATAACTGGAGCGATTTCTTTTACCTTGATTCCAACCATTAGTCTGTGCCACGTGAGAAAAATATCTACCCATTAAAAACAAAATGCGCTTACATTCAGATGTGTCTTGCCCCGACACTCAGTGGCGGCTCACACTTATGTGCTGCGAATTCGGTGCGCATTAATAGCAGAAAATTTGAGTGAACACTGGACTGCGAGTCCAATCCGATCCCATAGAAGTCTATAGAGCTGAAATTCACACCGCATCAAGATCGCACAGGACCTTTTTTGAACCAAATCAAATTTGCACTGTGTGAACAGCCTTCATTGGAAATGATGCTTTTTTTCCACATTCAAAAAAAACCTTTATTATACAAATGAGGTTATTTGCAATGTACATAGGTAATAAACAAGTTCATATTACATTGTCACAGGAGCCAGATACAACATATATACGAGTCGGCAAAGACTTCTATAAAGAAGAGGAAACTGTAAGCTTATACAGATGAATATTACATAAGGCCATAGTCTTTTGGTTGTATAACAATCGAGTGCTCCATTAAGTCATGTGAAACCTACAATTACAACCCTAAACATACACTGATAGGTCACTTATATACGTGTCTGGTAATTCTAGCCATCTGTCCCATGTTTTGTTATATTTAGTGGGACATACACTGTGTTTATAAATGAGCTTCTTGTATAGAAGAGTGAGATTCACCTCTTGAATCCAAGAATCATGTGTAAGGGGGGTTTGTCTGCATCCAATGTTTCGCAAACAGCTTATGGGGCATGAACAATGTTTCATGTAGGAAGAAAGTTTGAAATTTATCAGTGTCTGGAAGGAGCCCCAGTAGACACACTTTAGGGTCTAGTGAAAGCGGAGATCCCATGTGATCATGTAGAAATCGAATAATTTGTTCCCAGTAGTTTTGTACGATAGGACCATATGAGGTGGTAAAATGTACCTGCTTGTGCATTGCACTGGGGACATGATGGGTTATGTGTAGCCTTCAGTCCTTAAATTTTCTACTCACATTTTGTGAGTGGAAAGAGATTGAAGGTGAGCGTGGGCTGCCGTGGATTGGGGGGGCGAGCATCACTGGGAGGCGGGGTTGAATGAGAGCCGTTCTCCCAGTGATCCCCCAGGGGAAGAGTGGGAGGAAGAGGGGAGCTGGCCGGATCACAGGTGAGCCTGTGCTGATGTGCACTGGTGGATTTGAGGGGGAGAGTGGACTGAGTAAACCCATGATTGTGACAAAGGAGATCACAATGGGGGTCATTTACTATAGCGCTGCAGTGCTAATTAGCGCTAATAGTGTGTAAACGGTATTCAATATAGCGCTGGTAAAGAAAATACTCCCAAAATCGAATTTACTATAGTTCCCTGAAACCAAATAGCGCCCAAACCCTTACTCTGCTAAAACCTGGAGTAGTGCACATGGAAAAAATTGTTAGAGCACGATATAATTGCCTGAATGGTACCGAAATATGCGGTATATTATTTAAAGATAATTTGCTTTTAAACTGTATGAAAAAGTGATTTCAACACTGAAATATCTTTAAAAGTCTGAGAAGAGATAAATTCCCCATTTTTGTACAACTAGGTGCCAACACAACTGAGCATGCTCAGACCTGCAAATAGCTCCCATTTTAACTCCAGTGTCTTTTTTTACAGGGCGCTTTAGTAAATACCAGAATGAGCGCTGTGTTAAAGAGCATTTTTATGGGAGTGAAAATTCGGCGCTATTGTAGTCCAAAGCAAGTTTTAGCCATTGATTCTAATGGTACAATTGTAACTTCCCCAAATAAATCATTTTAATGTTGAGATGAAATGTATCTTTCTCTGAAAAAAAATTTCCTTTGCAACAATGTTGCTTCTACTTAATCTATTTTGTTTTTAAGAATTCTAGAATGTGGAATGTTTTGATAAAATATATTTTTCTCTGTCACTTTCACTTGCTACTCTCCATTTCACAACAATCTTTACCCAAACTGGCACAGGTGTCTTTCCAATCCACAAACAATACCATTGCTGATGCAAATTTAAAATGAGTCACAATTTTTTGTGCTTTTTTATAATATCACTATTCTACACTCGCCCACAAAGACCCAGCAAATATCACAGAATAAATCAAGAAGAATAACTCTTGAGTAATGTAATTCCATCACCTGTATAGCCGAAGAAATGCAATATTTATGTGTAGGAGCCTTTCACATGTGGCAGCTCCGTTGCTTAGATGTTAGAGCTTCTGCTTAGCATCCCTGAGCATCTGGGTTCGAATCCCAAACATACTGCTTCATGTAGAGAAGTTGTCTCATCTCCCAGGTCCTAAAACTACATCTAAATGTAGTATTTATGTGTAGGAGGGTTCCACCACCATTGTAAATCTTCCCAGATACACTATCTAGCCAAAAGTTTTGGGACACTTGCCTTTATACACACATAAACTTTAATGGAAACCCAGTCCTCGTCCATAGGGTTGAACTTTGATTCAGCCCACCCTTTGCAGCTATAACAGCTTCTGGGAAGGTTAACGGAAGGCTGTCCACAAGGTTTAGTGTGTCTATGGGAATATTTGACCATTCTTCCAGAAGTGCATTTGTGGGGCCAGGCACCGATGTTGGATGAGAAGGCCTGGCTTGCAGTCTCTGCTCTAATTCAGTCAAAAAGTGTTCTTTCGGATCAGGTCAGGACTCTGTGCAGGCCAATCTAGTTCATGCACACCAAACTGGCTTATCCATGTCTTTATGGATCTTGCTTGAAAAACAACCCCACATCATAATCCCCCCTCCACCAAATGATTTGGACCAGTGCACAAAGCAAGGTCCATGAAGACATTGATGAGTGAGTTGGGGGGGAGAAACTTGACTGGCCTGCACAGTGTCCTGACCTCAACACAACAGAACACCTTGGGGATGAAGTAGAGCGGAGACTCTAAGCCAGGCCTTCTTGTCCAACATCAGTGCCTGACCTCACAAATGCACTTGGAAAAATGGTCAAACATTCCCATAGACACACTCCTAAACTTTGTGGACAGCCTTCCCAGAAGAGTTGAAGCTGTTATAGCTGCAAAGGGTGGGCCAAAAGAATGTTGAACCCTATGGACTAAGACTGGGATGTCATTACAGTTCATGTGCGTTTAAAGGCAGGCGTCCCAATATTAAGGCCAATATATTGTATATTGCTTGTGACACTGAGCATGACTATGGACTTAGGGCTGGTTCACACCACAGAGAAGCAGACAACATGTGTGAGGCTGCCTGCTGGTTAAGTGGGTAGCAATTATGTCTAGCAGCACTGGGGTTGCTGGTTCAATTCCCCAACATGCTAATGCCTGTGTTGAAGTTTATATGTTCTCCCTGTGTGTGTTTCTCGCCAAAATCCAAAGACATGCTGGCATTTTATTTGTCTTATGTTGAAATCTCTAATGTAAGAAAGTTCGTTTTGGAGTTTAGATTGGAAGCTCATTGCAGCCAGGGACTGATGTTTGTTAGCACTAATAATGCCCAGGGACTTGGACATTTAAAATTGTTGGGTTTACACTGCACTGGTACATATGCTTAGAAAATGGTTGCTTTGTTTATGTGCATGCAAATGGACTTCAAACTTTGGCCTGTAGTTGGAGGTTTGATTCACATAGCCAAGGGCTAACACAGTTGCAAATAGTATTATGTGTTCTTGCTCATCAAGTGCAATCACTTTAGACATAAATGAAAAGACAGATTGAAAGATACTGATGAGTGTGTACTTCTATTGGGCGTGTGTCAGTGTGCTAACAATACAACCTATCTTATATAAAGGGCTGCAGTAGGGGGGGTTCGTTTTGGCCTTAGAAGGCCAGGTTTTTTGCTGTGATTTGTGGGGAGAAGGAATGATATCGTGCATACTGACAAACGGCCAACTAGGACTGTTTGCTGAAATTCTTGTGCATTTTTTCAAAAGTGGGTTTATGTGGCCATGCTGTCAATGTTGTGTGTGTATTGTTCCTGTCTGGCCTTGCAAACATGGTTTGGGAGCATGTGCTGACCTTCTACTCTTTTGATATTATTGCTTAATCATGCACACAGAAATGCAGCTTCCAGCAGAACATATTTACCAATGTATGTATGTGTGTGGAATGTGGGCTGGTGGTGGGTGTTATATTTTGAATATGTGCCTTTAATATTATGTTGGAATGCTTTGTAAAAATAATGACTGTTAAGTAGGTTTCTAGAATCTTGCAGTTAAAAATGTATTGTGTTGCCGTTATACACTGAAGGTAAAGCTGTGTCCACTCTAAAGTTTAGACAAATTTTAGATTGTAAGCTCCTATGAGCAGGGCCCTTAAAACCCAATTCCTAACTGTTTTGCCAAATGTAGCACCATATATCCTGTAGACATTTTTTTGAAGCTAGTAAATGAATGTACATAATTCTGTTCCTGCTGGAAAAATAAAAGTACATTATTGAGCTTGTTTGTTGTGTTTTTTTTTCTCTTTTCTTTCTTCTTTTTAATTAGTTTTGGGGGTGGTGGTTTTGGGGACGTGCAATACAGTTGTATGCAAAAGTTTAGGAACCCTGACAATTTCCATGATTGTCATTTATAAATATTTGGGTGTTTGGATCAGTAATTTCATTTAGATCTATCAAATAACTGAAGGACACCGTAACATTTCAGTAGTGAAATGAGGTTTATTGGATTAACAGAAAATGCGCAATACGCATCAAAACAAAATTAGACAGGTGCATAAATTTGGGCACCCTAGTCATTTAGTTGATTTCAATACCTGTAACTACTTAGCACTGAACACACAATTGATTTGGTGAGCTCATTAAGCTTTGAACTTCATAGACAGGTGCATTCAATCATGAGAAAAGGTATTTAAGGTGGCCAATTGTAAGTTGTTCTCTTTGACTCTCCTCTGAAGATGGCAACATTGGGGCGTCAAAACAACTCTCAAATGACCTGAAAACAAAGATTGTTCTACATTGTGGTTTAAGGGAAGGCTACAAAAAGTTATCGCAGAGATATAAGCTGTCAGTGTCCACTGTGAGGAACATAGTGAGGAAATGGAAGACCACAGGCACAGTCCTTGTTAAGGCCAGAAGTGGCAGGCCACATAAAATATTGGAGAGGCAAAGGATGGTGGGAACAGTCAAAAACAGCCCATGGACCACCTCCAAAGACCTACAACATCAACTTGCTGCAGATGGTGTCACTGTGCATCCTTTAACAATTCAGCGCACTTTGCACAGGGAGAAGCTGTATGGGAGAGTGATGCGAAAGAAGCCTTTTCTGCACACACGCCACAAACTGAGTCGCTTGAGGTATGCAAACGCACATTTGGACAAGCCAGCTTAATTTTGGAATAAGGTGCTGTGGACTGATGAAACAAAGATTGAGTTTTTTGGGCATAACAAGCGGCGTTATGCATGGCGGCAAAAGAACACAGCATTCCAAGAAAAACATTTGCTACCCACAGTAAAATTTGGTGGAGGTTCCATCATGCTGTGGGGCTGTGTGGCCAGTGCCGGTACTGGGAATCTGGTTAAAGTTGAGGGTCGCATGGATTCCACTCAATATCAGCACATTCTTGAGAATAATGTTGAGGAATCAGTCACAAAGTTGAAGTTACGCCGGGGCTGGATATTTCAACAAGACAACGACCCAAAACACTGCTCAAAATCTACTCGGGCATTTATGCAGAGGAACGAGTACAATGTTTTGGAATGGCCATCCCAGTCCCCAGACCTGAATACCATTGAACATCTGTGGGGTGATTTGAAGTGGGCTGTCTATGCTCGGCAACTATCAAATCTAACTGAACTGGAGATGTTTTGTAAAGGAGGAATGGTCTAAAATACATTCATCCAGAATCCAGACACTCATTACAGGCTATAGGAAGCGTCTAGAGCAGGGATAAGCAATTAGCGGACCTCCAGCTGTTGCAAAACTACAATTCCTATCATGCCTCTGCCTCTGGGTGTCATGCTTGTGGCTGTCAGAGTCTTGCAATGTCTCATGGGACTTGTAGTTCTGCAACAGCTGGAGGTCCGCTAATTGCATATCCCTGGTCTAGAGGCTGTTATTTCCGTTAAAGGAGGCTCTACTAAATATTGATGTGATTTTTCTGTTGGGTGCCCAAATTTATGCACCTGTCTAATTTCGTTTTAATGCACATTGTGCATTTTCTGTTAATCCAATAAACCTCATTTCACTACTGAAATATTACTGTGTCCTTCAGTTATTTGATAGATCAAAATGAAATTGCTGATCCAAACATCCAACTATTTATAAATGACAATCATGGAAATTGTCAGGGGTTCCTAAATTTTTGCATACAACTGTATCTTTCTTTTATATCTTAGAATTTCTATATGTATTTGTGCACCAAAAAAACAAATCTCTTCAGCACACCTGCAAGTAAATGATAAAGGTGAAATCTGTAAATATAAACAGCTGTGGAGAATTGCAAGTAATGAATTCAGCTGGTGGATAGGCAGTGTTGTATGTGTTAGCCCTGGTTCACATTGGTGTAATTTGACATGTCAAATCGGTGGCAATTGTACAGTTCTAATTGGTGCGGCGCCGCAATTTCCAAAAGTAGTTTCTGTACTACTTTTTGCCCACTTCAGGGTGCGATTTTTATTGACATCAGTGCAGAAACCTGCACAGATGTCTCTGAAATTCCCCCCGCAGTCGGGACTGACATGCGGGAATGAAATCGTGTGAGTTCAGCTGAACTCGCACGATTTCCTCCCGCTGCCGGTGTGAACCAGGGCTCAAACTGGGCCTTTGTAATCCAACTTCTGCTATCCTAGGGACACCATTTTGTTATCGAACCCTCTTAAGTTTACCTTCAAAAATCATTATATGTAGAAATACAGATTCACATATCTGCAAATAAACAAAAATAAAAAAATTCTAATTGTGGTTGTGATCAAATATTCGCAGCTGCGATCAAGAGCATGGTTTCACCTTCTGACCCGGAAATGAGTCATTGTAATCGCCCGGATGTTCCTGTGCTGGTCAGGATCTCCATCTAGGTGATGTAAAAGGGATGCTGCGCTGACCCCAAAAAAATGTATATAGATCAATATGGTGAATAGCAGCTAACACACAAACAAACCAAGTCACATCAAATGTATATAAAGCAAGTGCAGCACTGAAATAAAACTGAAATCGTGTATAAAACAGAAATAGATCTGTAGCTTTAAAGCAACTATAGATAATGTGAATCAACACAATAAGGAACCTGTGAGGTATATATGAAAGTTTACAATGCAGTGTGCTATGCTCTGCAACCAGAGTCCATAAATATAAATAGAAGAAATCTTCTCAAACAGAGGGGGTGCTTGAACACAGGATGTTGACTGGAGACTGGAATATACAGCAACCACAGGGAACATATCAAAGACATCCAAAGTTAGGTACTCTTACCGGATCTAGTGGGATATATCTGCCATATAGCAGTACGTCTGTCAGAACTTGTGGGGGTGGCCTCCCGTGAAATCCACCAAAGTGTTATCCCTTTGGTCACGCTCTCCGATAGGCAGGGTTGTCACTTGGGTCACGATCGCCAGTAGACAGTATTGTCATGGGTGGAGGTTGTCAGCTCACTCGCACACACCCCGGTTCCAGGATCATAGGTCAAAAGGAATCAATAGCGGATGAAGTCATGGAGAAAAAAGAGAAAAAGGGGCTCCACATGGCGTAGGTCAAAAAATAAAGGGATTTTATTGGATACAAAAACAAAATCTGGTCATTCGCCCGGCCGATAAAGGCGGCGGGATAGTGGTCCTAGATAAGGATGACTATATTACTGAAATGAAACGTCTATTAGATGACCGAATTACATACAGTATTCTCCCCAAGGATCCCACGAAGGATTATAAACGAGCCCTTTCGGCCCTCATATACTCAATCAGAAAGAGAGAGAATTCCTTGTACCAGTAGCATCTCGAATACCGGTCATCTATTCCCTTCCGAAAGTGCATAAGAACCCCACCAATCCCCCTGGTCATCCCATCGTAAGTGGGATAGATTCGGTTACTTCAAGAATCGGAAGGTATATAGATTTTTATCTCCAGCCCCTGGTCAAACAGATGCCCTCCTACCTAAAGGACACAAGGGCTGTGATTAATCTTTTGGAACAAGTGGAATTCCAAGATGGTCTTCTGGCTACCGCGGATGTATCTGCACTGTATACATCCATTCCGTTAGACCAAGGTCTGGCGGCTGTCAATCTGTTCCTTTCTAGGGATTCTGGCCTCCCTCTCATCCATCGAAATTATGTTATGGAGCTCCTCAGGTTTGCTACAGAGCACAACTATTTCTGGTTCCAAGGAACTTATTCCCAGATTAAGGGTGTGGCCATGGGGGCTGAACATGCCCCCAGTTTGGCCAACCTTTTTATGGCCCTATGGGAGGATGTCGTCTACTCCTGCAGACCACCTCAGTTGGTTCTGTGGGCTAGGTATATAGACGACATCCTCCTCCTATGGAAGGGCGACCTCAAGTCACTGGAGGATTATATAGAATATCTGAACACCAACGATAGAAATATCTCCTTGTGTTTTGGGGCCAGTTTTGAGACCATTCATTTCCTGGATCTTGAGGTGTCCATAGTTAATAGACAACTGGTGCTTAAAACGTTCTTCAAGCCCACGGACCATAACAGGTACATCCCGACAGACAGTTGTCACCACCAGCAGTGGCTAAGATCGGTCCCTAAGGGACAATTCCTTGGGCTACGACGTAACTGTAGTAATACTGAGGACTTCCAGTTACAATCTCAGACTCTCAGAGAAAGATTTATAGAAAAGGGATATAGACCCTCTGATCTTGATGCCACCATCAGGGAAGTCGGGGGAGTTGATAGGAATAATCTTGGTAGACCGCCCTAAAGTACAGGGTGATAAACCTTTTAAATGGTCTTTCTTTACTGCATTTTCCATCCAATATAAAGAAGTTAAAAAGATTATGGACAGGCACTGGAAGGTTCTGAAAAATGACCGTGTTCTGGGTCCTGCTTTACCGGACCGGGCGGGTATCATTTTTCGGGGCGCACGTTCAGTTCAGGGGGAAATCGCCCCCAATGTTATTGACCCTCCCTGGACAGTTTCCTTTTTTCAAGACTGTAAGGGGTATTTCCCGTGCAGAAAGTGCAATGTGTGTCTGCACAATACAAGCGGGAGACGCAAAACAATGACCTTCCACTCTACCGTGACATCCAGAGAGTATAGTATGAAACACTTTACTACATGTGCCACCCGACATATTGTTTATCTTATCACATGTCCATGTGGCAGACGGTATGTCGGGCGCACTACTAGAACTTTTTCTATCAGGGTCATTGAACACATTGCTAAAATTAAGAAAGGCTGTATTAAGCATAGTGTTCCCCGTCATTACCTCGTAAGTCACAATAGGGACCCTACAGGCACCTCTTTTGTGATCATAGATAAATTTGTCCCCCATTGGAGGTGGGGGGGGCCAGCCTTAGGGGTGTGTCGTGGCTTGAAACTTATTGGATTTATGAGCTCAGGTGCTTTTCGCCGCACGGTATGAATGTCGAGTGGGACATTAATAGTTTTATTAACCGTGCGTGAGAGGCACCTTTGCCCTCGGACCGCGACACACCCCCTTTTCCTTTTTGTCCTTGCCTATTTTTTCAGAGAGTTGCCATGAGTGTTATTGGGTTCTTTAACAAATTACTTACGCCACATGTGCTTTTCCTTTCCCCTCCCCTCTCCCTTCCCCACGGGGTTTTAGCATATGTGATCTTTATTTTCGGTTATCATGCCCTACTCTACAGAGTTTTGATATCTGTTTCCTTTCCTGGGTTTATCTATGCTAGACAGATTAGATGATTGTCAAACCAAACCAGAACATTTTTGACCATGGGAATGTTGACCTGTGGTGCCATCCA
Source organism: Aquarana catesbeiana (assembly GCF_042186555.1). NCBI lineage: Eukaryota > Metazoa > Chordata > Amphibia > Anura > Ranidae > Aquarana > Aquarana catesbeiana. Next base: position 199,829,763 of record NC_133331.1, read on the forward strand.
TTATGTACACATGGTGGTTGCCCACTTAAAGGGTTACTCCTCCCCATGATAATTTTATTTTATTATGTGTATAGGGGATCGACCTGTCATGCTTGATAAGGCGATTGACCTACCATTCAGTCTTTAGGACCCTAAGGAGGGGGACAGCACCATATGTGTGCTTACTCACTGGTCATTTTTAAGTTATACTTTTATATGATCATATTTGTTAATAATACTAGTTTCCCTCTTACTATAGGGCCTTTGGGCTCCCCCCGTGCTAGTTTGACAATGTGGCGTTGCTCTAGCTTTCACCTTTGGTGGCCTGAGCACATATTACTTTGTTTGAGCTGCAGGGGCTGGATGACCCGGGTCATTCTAGTTATATTGCGGGGTAAGTTTATTTCTATACTAGGATGAACTGTGTGTGATGCCTCCTCTATATCCGACCATCACGCGGAGCCTGTTCTGAATGACATTGGACATTCGGTCCGCATATTTAATCACCTCTTAGTTAGAGACGAAGGGGTTAGAACGAGACTTTGAAATATGGCCTGAGTTATTCTGTTATTTGTTTTCGTTGTTGCCATGGTATTTTTTACCGTGGCGTTTAGATGACAGGTGGGGGAGTGGTTAACCACCTAATTGGCCAATGATTTACCCAGTTCTGATTGGAGATGAGGTTAACTTCAGAGTGAGCCGTTCGTGTCCCCCCCCACACATGAGGCTTGGAGCGCACGCTCCACATGAAGGAGTGAGGGAGACGCCGGCGGCGTATTGGCTGTCAGCGTGTGTCTCCTCCCTAGTCACGTAGGAGGCTTGGAGCGCATGCTCTACGTGGATGAGTGTGAGAGACATCAGCGGCGCATCGTTCGCCGGCTGCTGTCTCCTCCCCGGTCACGTGACTGTAAGGCTTGGAACACAAGTTGGAGGAATAAGTTCCTCCAATCATTGCGGAGGTGAGGCTTGGAACTCTAGCCGATTCAACAGTCCGACGTTTGGGAGCCCCCTCTACTGTTTCTACCCCTGCCAGACCCCTGAACCAATTTCATAACTTTGGGCCTAACTTACTGTATTATTATATAAGGGATTAATACCATATGGAGTCAGTTTTTAATGTTCATAGTATTGAATCTGTCACTTCCGGTTCCGCCATGATGGGGGCGGACCATGTCATTTTGTAATGGTGTACTGGTACAGTATATATTTGAGCAAAGTGGGGAGGCTGCTTTATGCCCCAGTTGAAGGCTTTTTAGTTGAAACGCGTAGGACATTTTTAGCTTCCCACGTTGCCACCATTTTAATTCAGTGATCACTTTTTACTTTGTAAGGTTTTGTATCCAATAAAATCCCTTTATTTTTTGACCTACGCCATGTGGAGCCCCTTTTTCTCTTTTTTCTCCATGACTTCATCCGCTATTGATTCCTTTTGACCTATGATCCTGGAACTGGGGAGTGTGTGAGTGAGCTGACAACCTCCACCTGTGACAATCCTGTCTACTGGCGATCGTGACCCAAGTGACAACCCTGCCTATCGGAGAGCGTGACCGAAGGGATAACACTTTGGTGGATTTCACGGGAGGCCACCCCCACAAGCTCTGACAGACGTACTGCTATATGGCAGATATGTCCCACTAGATCCGGTAAGAGTACCTAACTTTGGATGTCTTTGATGTGTTCCCTGTGGTTGCTGTATATTCCAGTCTCCAGTCAACATCCTGTGTCCAAGCACCCCCTCTGTTTGAGAAGATTTCTTATGGATATTTATGGACTCTGGTTGCAGAGCATAGCACACTGCATTATAGACTTTCATATATACCTCACAGGTTCCTTATTGTGTTGATTCACATTATCTATAGTTGCTTTAAAGCTACAAATCTATCTCCATCTAGGTGGACATGGCGAGGTCCCTCTTTAGCAAAGAGGAGGTGCTGTTCATTTGCGGGGTAAGTGTAGGATATGTACTTGTGCTTACTCAATGTGGGGGTGGATGTGGTAGTTAGATTTGGTGTGGGTGGGGTTCATTGATTTGTTTGGCATCACCACACATTTGCTTCTTGCCCATGTGCACACATCACTTCCTGCATTTGTTCTGCTGATGTTAATCAGTAAGGACTATGCAAATATAAATGAGAGCTCCTTTCTATTAAAATATATATGACTTGTTTCACAGATGGGCGACTTTTCCAGCAAATTTGGACCTCCGAGTTGCATGATTACAACTTCAAAGTAGTCCCTGTACTACTTTGGGGTGGCTTTAGGTACATAAGGCGCAATATTACACAGGCATTCCCAGAAGTTGGGGCCAAGTTGCAGCAGCAAAGTGGCAGCAAAATAGTGTGACTTTCAGGTCACAGCAGTGTGAATGAGATTCATGGATAATACCTTTGATTTAGGCCCTATTCTCACTTGTACATCCTGCAAATGGGTCAAATTCATCCCTGCACTACTTTGGTTTGACTTTGATCCAACTTAAGGTCCATATACCACAAGATTACACAGGCATTGGTCGCACAAGTGCAAATGGGGCCCAATTCAAAGGTGTTATCAATGAATCTCATTAGGTTCCTTTCACACTTGGCCGACTTTTAATACAACTCGAGGTCCAGAAGGCCCCTTTCACACTTGTGCGACATGAAAGTTCCACGATTTTGCAGTGCTTTTTGCTGCAAATTTGATGTGATTTGAAGCAATGCCAGTGTAATCTTGAGGTTTAGGGATGCAGGAGTCACAGGAGCAGTCGCACAAGTGTGAAAGGGGCCTTAGAGCCGCTTCACACTGCTGTGCTGTCCGACATCGGATGTGATTTGCCCCGCACTGCAAATCACATGCAATGTCTGTGTGATGCAAACTCAGACATACAGATTGTATGATTGAATTTGCATCGCATTCGGACCAAACTCGCACAGGACCCTTTTTTCAGTCCACAGCAGAATCAGATCATATGGGCGTTTGAATCTACAGTTTGCTCTGCAATATGCAAACTGATTTGGGGGTGTCATTAGCTTTCTACTGACACTCCCAGCAGTTTGCATATGGCAGTGTGAACTGCCTGCGAGTTGTATGCGATACGGGAACCCGCACTGGATACGCAGGGTTCCCGCATCGCTCCAGTGTGAACTGGCCCTGACCCTAGGTTCACACCTATGCATTTTTTAGTGCATTTTGCAGTGTACAAAAACACTCTACAGACCATTTAACATGGTTTCCTATGGTACTAGTTCACATCTATGCATTTTGTGGCCAGTGCAATTTTGGAAATGGTCGGGGACTTTTTTCACGCGATTTGCTGGTAATAGATTTCAATGGAACCGCACCAGAAACACAACTGTTGCATTTGTGATTCAATTTTTGATGTGTTTCTGCGATTATTTTCACTGTATATAGCCGGTTGCTAACCGGCGGGCCAGGAGGCCAGCCGCCGCGTCCTTAACAACCAATGAATCATCAGCTGTCAGCGGCTTCCCCACTAAAGTTAAAAAAAAAATGCCAGCCCAAAAAGACCATTCAGAGCTTTTTTACAATAAACGAATTGTCAAAAACTGGCTATTGTTTTTTGTCACATTTCACTGCTTTTTTTTGGTGAATGGGTAGGGGTACAATATACCAAATACCCATTCACATGGGGGGGTCGGGATCTGGGGGCCCGCTTGTTAAAGGGGGCTTCCAGATTCCGATAAGCCCCCCGCCCGCAGACCCCCATAACCACCGGGGCAAGGGTTGTGGGGATGAGGCCCTTGGTGTTTTGGGGGGATCCCAAAGCACCCTCCCCATGTTGAGGGCATGTGGCCTGGTACGGTTCAGGAGGGGGCTGCTCTCTCGTCCCTCCCCTCTTTTCCTGTGGCCTGCCAGGTTGGGTGCTTGGATAAGGGTCTGGTATAGATTTTGGGGGGGAACCTCACGCCTTTTTTTTTCAAATTTTGGCACAGGGTTCCCCTTAATATCCATACCAGACCTTAAGGGTCTGGTATGGATTTTGGGGGGACCCCCACACTTTTTTTTTTTTAATTTTGATGTGGAGTTCCCCTTAATATTCATACCAGACTCAAAGGGCCTGGTAATGGACTGGGGGGGAACTCACGCCTTTTTCTTCAATGATTTTTATCTATAGTGCCAGGATCCGACAATACATTACAGCCGCAAGCAGTTTTAAAAGACTTTTTTTCCTTTAGAAACGTCATTTTGCTGCGGTACCATTCGAAACATGGGAAAGATGCGCTACTTTACAGGCATACAAAGGACACCCCCAAGGCACGATATTACCCTGGTCCCCATACACTTTTTATGGCAATAACTTGCATATAAGCCTTTAAAATGAGCACTTGATTTTTCATGTTCGTGTCCCATAGACTTTAACGGTGTTCGCTCATCCCCACAACCCCTGCTCAGTGGTTGTGGGGGTCTGCGGGCGGGGGACTTATCGGAATCTCAAAGCCCCCTTTAACAAGGGGGCCCCCAGATTCCGCCCCCCCATTTGAATGGGTATTGGGTGCATTGTACCCTTACACATTAACCAAAAAAAACTGTGAAATGTGACAAAAGACAATAGCCAATTTTTGACAATTCCTTTATTAAAAATGTCTTCTTCTTTCCCCTGCTTCTTCCTCCATCTTCCTCCTCCGGTCTTCTCCATCTTCCTCCGGTCTTCTCCATCTTCCTCCGGGTTCTTCTTCCCTGCTTCTTTCTCCAGTCTTTCTTCTCCGCTGCTCCCGCCATCGACCTGCTGAACATGAAAACAACGAACCTCCTCTGACACTGCAGTCAGCCGATCTGTCTGCTTCCATAGCGCACATATCATATATAACTATGGGGCATGGCCGCCAAATGACGTCAGCAGGAGACCCCGTCCCCTTGTGACATCACTGACCCATCATGCCCCAGGCGGTGAAGTCACAAGGGGCGGGGTCTCAGAGTGACATCATGTGCCCCATCGCAGGAGGTTCATTTTTTGAATGTTCAGCAGGAGTGGCTGAGGAGAAAGACCGGAGGACAGACAGAGGGAAGAAGAAACCAAAGGAAGATGGAGAAGACCGGAGGAAGATGGAGGAAGAAGCGGGGGAAGAAGAAGCTGGAGGAAGAAGGAGAAAACTGAAGGAAGACCAGAGGAAGATGGAGGAAGAAGCAGGGGAAAAAGGAAGACATTTTTTTTTAATAAAGGCATTGTCAAAAACCGGCTATTGTCTTTTGTCACATTTCACTGTACCCGATACCCATTCACATAGGGGGGCCGGTATCTGGGGGGCCCCCTTGTTAAAGGAGGCTTACAGATTCCAATAAGCCCCCCACCCGCAGACCCCCACAACCACCGAGCAAGGGTTGTGGGGATGAGGCCCCTGTCCCCATCAAGATGGGGACAAGGTGAGCACCCACCCCATGTTGAGGGCATGTGGCCTGGTATGGTTCAGGAGGGGGGGGCACTCGCTCGTCCCCTCCCTTTCCTGATCTGCCAGGCTGCTTGCTCGGCTAAGTGTCTGGTATGGATCTTGGGGGGGGGGGGGGAACCCCTACACCATTTCTTTTTTTAATTTTGGCGTGGAGTTCCATTTAATATCCATTCCATTTTGACATTTCTAAACCAGAACCAGCCTCCCCAACCAGCCTTCTCCTGTGCCCTTTGGAATGCCTGCTCTGTTTGTAACAAACTCACCACCGTCCATGACCTATTTATCACAAACTCCCTGAACCTACTTGCAATTACTGAGACCTGGATTCAAGAATCTGACCTTCCTTCTCCTGCTGCTCTCTCCTATGGTGGCCTCCTGTGGACTCTCTCTCCCAGGCCTAGTGGATGGAAAGGAGGTGGTGTTGGAATCCTCCTATCCCCTCAAAGAACTTTTCAGGCTCTTTATCCATCCCCCCCCCCACCCCCCGTCCCTCTCCTCATTTGAAGCTCACTGTATTTGTCTATTTTCTCCAGTTTCATTGAGAATTCCTGTGATCTATCGGCCCCCTGGACCGGTATCAAACTTCCTTGACGACTTCTCTGCCTGGCTGCCCTACTTTCTCTCTTCTGTAGAAGCAGGAGAAAAACACAAAAGAAAAGTGCCTCTGAGTGCAGGTATTTAATGAAGGCACATAACAAGCAATCCACACTTGACAAAGGAGCGAGCATGCCCAGCATGCTCTGAAACGCATTGTGGATCTCCCATACTCCGGTGACGTCACAGGCCAGCGAGCGGCTTCTCAGCTGTTTAGATCTACGACAAGTTCAGCTGGCCAGTTCCCTAGCGGGTGACCGCGGCTGTCTTGATCCGATCACTGGATTGGCGATCCGCGCTATGGTTAATATGCACTGACCCAGGAGCTTCCCCTCCCCGTGGCTTGTCATCCGTTACTTCTATGTAAGTGTGGATTGCTTGTTATGTGCCTTCATTAAATACCTGCACTCAGAGGTGCTTTTCTTTTGTGTTTTTCTCCTGCTTCAACAATAGAGCTGACTTTGTCTATATGAAAAGCCTTGCCCTCAGCGCTGGTTACACTTCAGAGACGCTATCTCCTCCCAGCCACATAGACAAATTTGTCATGGACTTTTTCTAATTTTATCATCATTATTCCCAGCATTTTGCCTTTACAGCTGTATCTATTTATATATCATTACCGATATTATCCCCAGCATTTTGTTATCTCATGTCCTGTGCGCTGACATATGTATATAGATTCTACTTTCTCTCTTCTGAAATTCCAACAATCATTCTTGGTGACTTCAACATCCCTATTAATCTTAACACTCCCACTACTTCTAAGCTGCTGAGCCCAACCTCCTCTTTTGATCTAAAACAATGGACAAGCGCTTCTACTCACTCTGTTGGAAACTGCTTTGACCTCATATTCTCCTACCAATGCACTCCGCACAACCTCTCCAATATTCCTTTTCCTCTCTCTGAACACCACCTTATTAGTTTCACTCTCTCCTTATCTGCCTCCTCCTTGCCTTCCAACTACCAAATTATTACCCATAGAAACCTTCACCATCATAACCCTTCTCTTCTTTTTTCTGTTACAGATTGTCTCTACGACAAAATCTCATCCTTGTCCTGCCCCAACTTGGCCAATTCTGTCTAGAACAGTTCACCGTCATCCACCCTGGATACCTTCGCCCCCCTCACTACGCACAGAATCAGGCCCCAACCGCTACAACCATGGCAGACAGACAATACCAGAAGCCTCAAAAAACGTAGCTGCACTCTTGGCGTAAGACTAAGTCACAGCAAGATTTCAGCCAATGTAAATCTGCCCTCCAAAAATACCATTCCTGCCTCCACACTGCCAAACAGACCTACTTTATCACTCTCATTAACACCCTCTCACGCAGTCCCAGTCAACTCTTTTCTATCTTTACCACTCTACTTCATCCTCCATTACCTCCACCCACTAACTTACTCACTGCCCAGGAGATTGCTAATCACTTCAAAAATAAGACTGAGACAATTCGTCTCGAGATCTCCGCTCTACAAATATCTCCCTCAATTTACACTCCTTGTCCTCCCGCATAATCAATACTTCCCTCTTTTAACCCAGCTACTATAGAGGAAGTCACTAAACTTTTTTCTAACGCCCACCTAACCTCCTGGACCCTGTTCCTTCTCAAATACTACGGTCGCCATCTGACTCTATCCTACACTCTTTAACTCATATCTTCAACCTCTCACTCTCTACTGGCATCTTCCCCAATCCTCTAAAACATGCGCTAGTCACTCCCATACCAAAAAAGGCCTCACTAGACCCCATAAATCTTAACAACCTAGGACCCATCTCTTTACTCCCTTTTGCCTCCAAACTCCTTGAACGTTTAGTCTACAACTGACTGAACGACCACCTCATTGAGAATAACCTTCTTGATCCCCTTCAGTCTGGATTTCGCCCACAGCACTCCATAGAAACTGCCCTCCTAAAACTCACAAACAACTTACTAATAACCAAAACCAACGGTCATTATTCCATACTCTTACTCTTGGACCTTTCCGCTGCCTTTAATACAGTTGTCCCCTCCTCAAAAAACTCAATTTGCTTGGTCTCCATGGCTGCGCTCTCCATTGGTTCGAATCTTACCTATCTCATCGCACCTTCAGTGTCACTTACAACTCCACTTCCTCCTCTCCAACTCCTTTTACCGTTGGGGTCCCCCAAGGTTCTGTCCTTGGACCTCTACTATTCTCGCTCTACACGTCCTCCCTGGGTCAGCTGATAGCCTCCCATGGCTTCCACTACCATTTATATGCTGCAGACACCCTAATCTATCTCTCTGCCCCTCAGCTCACCCCATCAATCTCCTCACGTATCACTGATTTACTAACAGACATATCAGCCTGGAAGTAAAACCCCTTCCTCAAACTGAATCCATCTAAAACTGAGCTCTTAATATTTCCTCCCCCACGTGCCCCTTCCTGACTTCCCTGTCAAGATTAATAGCACATCTATCAGTCCGTCCCCGCATGCCAGGGTGCTAGGGGTAACCTTAGACTCTGAACTGCCCTTTCAGGCCAACATACAATCCCTGTCCAAATCATGCCACATTAGCCTCCACAACATTTCCAGAATAAGCCCCTTTTTAACTAATGAAACCACCAAGCTTCTAATTCACTCCCTGGTCATCTCTCGCCTCGACTACTGCAACTCCCTCCTCATTGTATTACCTTTTCATAGACTATCCTCCCTTCAGTCCATAATGAATGCCACTGCAAGACATCCACTTTACCAACCATTCAGTGTCCTCCACCCCTCTCTGCCAATCCCTCCACTGGCTTCCACTCACACAACGAATAAAATTCGAAAGTACTAACAATAGTTTGCAAAGCCATCCATTCTGCCCCCAGCTACATCACTAAAATAATCCCAAAATACCAACCAAGCCGCTCTCTTCGTTCCTCCCAAGACCTCCTGCTCTCTAGCTCCCTGGTCACCTCCTCTCATGCTCACCTCCAGAATTTCTCCAGAGCTTCTCTCATCCTTTGGAACTCCCTACCCCAATCTGTCTGACTGTCCCCTAATCTATCCATCTTTAGACGATCCCTGAAAACCCTTCTCTTTAAAGAAGCCTATCCTGCTTCTAACGAACACTGTTTTACTTCCTCCATCAGGTCATCTCGACAGCTATTACCTTTTGTATCAATTGACCCTTCCTTTTTAGGCTGTAAGCTCTAATGAGCAGGGCCCTCCGATTCCTCTTGTACCAAATTGTAATGTAACTGTAATGTCTGCCTTTATTTTGTTAAGCGCTGTGCAAACTGTTGGCGCTATATAAAACCTGTATAATAATAATAATAACTACACTCATTAATACTTTGGTGAGATTTTTTAACATATGCAATATTACATTTTGAAACACATGCTGTGTTATACTCACTTGGATGAATCAATGAAGTATATTACTAGGGCTCCAATGCTCAGAGCGAAGACCGTCACTACCTGCAGACAAAAAACAATACAATATAATTTACACTTTAAATTATAGTTTATGGCAGTGATATTTTGACATTGAGTTTGGTCATCTACGAGTAGGAATGATGGGAGTTTGCAGATAGCAATCTCAAAATGTAGGCCTAAAATGATGAAACACCTGGACAGTCCCATCATATGTGGTTGGATGAGGCTATGGCAGCCTCTGGAGATAGACGGGTAACTAAAACTATTTATTTGTTAGGGGGGGGTAGCTCTGTGTACCAGTCAAAGTGATTGTTTCATCAGAGTTCGGGGCTTGTGTTCACAGGCTTTTGTTTGCATTAGAGGGGTTTTGCATACCCACACAAGTCCAAGGCCCCGTTCACATCTAGCGATTTGGGATCATGGGCGGAATGATATTTTTTTTTAAATTGAAATGCTGGCAAATCACAGCATACATGTTCCGGTGCCATTAATTTTTTTTAGTTCAATAATTTTTATTGAAGTTTTTTAACAGAGCAATACAAAAAGTGCAAGTTGACTTTCACATATCACTTGAAGTCATAGATAGAAATTGGTAGAAAAACGGTTACAGGCTTATATTAGCAATCATGAACATCGGCGTAACTTTGTGTACAGACTATAGCTTCAAATTGCATGCATTAAAGAAAGAATGGGCGGATCCATAGGGGAATGAGACAGGGATGCCCCCTGTCTCCTCTCCTATTTGCTCTGGCCATTGAGCCACTGGCTGCTAAACTCAGAACTAATGAAATTTTACAGGGAGTTATGGTTGGGGACCTTGAGGAACGTGCATCACTATACGCGGACGACATGCTCCTATATTTGAGAGATTCTGACACATCACTAGCCACGGCAGTCTCCTTGATTAGGGAGTTTGGAGATTTCTCTGGCTTCCGGATCAATTGGACCAAGTCAGTCCTTTTTCCGCTGGATCCACAGCCGGACTTAATCCTCCCAGCCCAGTGCCCTCTGGCCATTGTAGAGAAGTTTAAATACTTGGGAATAATGGTCCAATTACCGGTAGATTAATTCATTGAGACCAATTTGTGGCCTATAATTAGAACGTTTAGTGATAGGATACAGTAATGGAAAGATCTCCCACTTACACTCTATGGTAGGGCCAATTTATTTAAAATGATCTTCCTCCCGAAATTTTTGTATGTACTTTCCAATGCCCAAACATATATCCCGAAAAAAATATTCAAACATATTAATTCCCTATTGACGTCTTTCCTATGGGGTAATAAGACTGCTAGAGTCTCTCTGGAAATACTACAATTGCCAGTTCGGAGGGGTGGATTGGCAATACCTGACCTGCGCCTATATTATTTAGCTTCTCAGTTAGTATTTATCCACTGGAGAATGTTCCCACAGTTAAACAATGCTGCGGTTGCAGTGGAAGCAGCAGCAGTAACTTCATATGAAACCTTACTGAACTTCTTTTTTAGGGGAGAAGTCCCCACTGAAGGGGGCAAAGACATACTCAAATCTGCTAAACGGATATTGGGGATCTGTATAAAACATATACTGGATAATCCTCTTCACTTGTCCCCCAATGCTCCACTATGGTTTAACCCTAACCTAAAAGAATTTCTGTTTGGAAGATGGATTCCGATGGGCCAGGTATGGGTTCACATACCTACATCAGTTATATGTTAATGGGTAACTGAAATCCTTTTCACAGTTAAGAGAATTGAATGTTCCGGAGACATGGGAATACCAGTTCACTAGATTGAGACATGCTGCCCATGCTCAGTTTGGAGTTGGACTGGTGTCACTGGTGAACTCTAAGCTAGAAAAATTACTTGCAGACCCAGACCATACAAAACGAATATCGATATACTACAATATACTAGCAGCAAGAGTGAATCCTAAAGAAAGTAAACTTAGAGAAAAATGGGTAGATATCATACCAGAAATTACAGAGGACCAATGGGAGGAAGTCCTTGCATCATACTTGCCTACGGTTATTTCTGCCAGAGATAAACTGATACAACTTAGATACTTGCATCAAATGTATTATACCTCTCTTAGACTCTATAAAATGGGACGAAGGGAGGACCCCATTTGTCATAAGTGCCTGACGGCAGAAGGATCTTTTATACATATGGTTTGGGAATGTGATAGAGTGAGACAGTTATGGTCACAGGTGACCCAATTTATTGCTGACACCTTAGCTATACCAAACATATGTAGCCCACTTCTTGGTCTACTAGGGGTCATAGAAGATGAAGTCATGAGCAATAACATGAGAACACTATTAAGACTACTGTTTTACTATGTAAGAAAACTAATTGCACTCCACTGGATTAGAAGAGACTGTCTTACATTGAACGCCTGGAAAGGATTAGTTAATGCTAACATCACCATGTATAAAATGACATATGAATCTAGAGGATTGACCAAAAAATTTAATAAAATTTGGGCAAAATGGATTAACTCTGAAAACACGCTGACATGTAACTGCACAAGCTAACTATATATTTCATACGATAATTAAGAGATCTCGTGGGGAGATGAATCACAGCACACGGCACAAATAGTTTACAAGGGACACTTCCCTTCGGTTCTTGGAGTACTGTATGAATAATATAGATTTTGTCTATAGGAACGCAAGTTTTCTTCTCTACTGTGCTTCTGTTTAGACAAAGTTTAGTTTTGATTTGGTTTTCAAAAAGAAAAGCAGCCAAATGTATAAAGAGCAAGACAAACTATAGAGCGGTATAATAAATGTATTAACCTTTTATATATATGCAATTATTGGGAATCTGGATATACTTTAGATTGTACCACATCTGTTTATTGCATTTTGATAATAACCTGTACCAATACCCCATCTGAGAACAAACTGCACCTTAGGAGGGGCATTTCCACCTTGCCCCAGACAGGTATTGAAATTAGTCCCAACTTGAATAAATTGAATAAATTCTAACAATATGACAATGTACTAATAAGCAGAATAATCTAGGCCCATACTTGAATATCTTATTTTTCCACTGGAGTACAACATTTGTAATGTAGAATGTCAATAGGTAGAGGGGCTGGAGCATAACTGTGAATCAGATAAGAAAGTAGGGGAGGAAAGTAATGGGGGGGAGGAGTATAGAGTCTGCAAAGAGGACATTTTTCAGAGTGTAAAGGAGCTGCTCCTTTGAGTGCAGGATTCATCTACATGTAAACTATTTCGGACACTATCTCATGGTAGATTGTGAGAGTCATACCAGTCTGCCCATGGTTGCCAGTTATTTAAGAAAACTGAGTTTCCCAGACATAGAAGCTAACATAAGCTCGTATGTGTAGTGGGTAGAGAGGGTGTGCATAGCATTTTTTATTTCCGGTGCGTTTGGTGATTTCCATAGTCGGAGTTTGACTAATTTAGCCGCTAAGAATAGGTGGGTGGTAAATTGTCTGAGTGCTGGTGGAATATTCTCTATGCCTATATTCGGTGCCATTAATTTTTAACACTGAAACATGGTGCAGTTTTGCCACATTGTAAATAGCACTGCAGTCACCGCAAATCGCATCGCGTTAAGCTTGTCGCCCAAAAGAGAGCAGGAGCGTCTTTTGGGTGACAAGGTTTGCCGTGATTGCAGCTCAAAACCACACTGTGTTTAGGTGCCATTAAAAATGAATGGCACCTACACACGTGTGCTGCGTTTTACCAGCATTGCAATTTGTAATTGCACCGATTCCGCCCGTGATTCCAAATCGCTAGATTTGAACAGGGCCTGACTGCTAAGTACGTGCTTTTATGAGGGTGAATGTGCTGATCACTTCTTGTCTTGGAAAACAAGGGTTATGTATGAATGTCTAAATAAAAGAGTCCAATAACAAAATTTAACTCTGCATTTCTTATCCTTGTCCTTGTCCTTTGTATTGACGGCTAAGTGGCTGGCACTTAAATGTTTTGACATTTTGAATAAACCTCAAACTCTGCTTTACTGCATGACAGTGGTCATGAATTCCACAACGCATTTGGAGGAGAGAGCAAGCAATCAGAGACTTGAGCAGCTCAGCCTGGGTAATGCCTGGTAGATTAGATTATCGGTCGAATGATTGTTGTTTTGCATGCTAATCTCATATCGAATATAAAGAGGTTACTAAAGTTACGAAAATTCTCGTATGACAGAATAAAAATTTGGAAGTGATGTAATGTATTGCAGTGGTCATCAACCCTGTTCCTCAGGGCCCACTAACAGGACAGGTTTTATGTATTACCTTGGGGAGATGCAGACTAGAATCCTGCAATCACTGAGCAGCAAATGAGATCACCTGTGATGTATAGAGGTCGACCGATATGGGTTTTTCTCTGTCCGATGCCGATGCCGATATTTAGAAATCGCGGTGGCCGATGGCCGATATATGATGCCGATTTTTTTGGGCCGATATATTGGGCCGATTTTTTTTTTTTTTCCCCTTCATCTCATAAAATCTAACAGTTAGACCCTTTTCACACTGGGGTGTTTTTTTAGGCGCTTTTGGGCTAAAAATAGCGCCTGTAAAGTGCCTGTAAAACGGCTCCCCTGCAGTCTCAGTGTGATATCCCGAGTGCTTTCACACTGAGGTGATGCGCTGGCAGGATGTTGAAAAAAAGTCCTGCAGGCGGCATCTTTGGAGCGGTGTATACCGCTCCTCCACCACTGCTGCCCATTGAAATGAATGAGCACCGCTGCCGAAGCGCCTGCAAAGCGTTTTGGCAGCAGCACTTCAGGAGTGCATTTAACCCCTTCCTCGGCCTCTAGCTGGGTTATAAGCGACCCGCTAGCAGCCGAATAGCGCCGCTAAAATGACGGTAAAGCGCCGCTAAAACTAACAGCGTTTTACCGTCAACGCATGCCCGCTCCAGTGTGAAAGCAGCCTTAAGTAATAAGTGATACAGAAAATGTTTTACATTTAAACATTTATTGAACAAAACAAACCTCCAATCAGTTCACTTGTATGTAGAATTTAGATTAAAAAAAAAAAAAAAAAAACTATATCTTAAATACACAAAAACAGGTAATCAAAACTTTTGGACGAAAAAAAATGGGCTAACTTTACTGCTTTTTTTTTTTTAAATTAGTGTATTTTTAAAAAAAAAATTGCGTTTGAAAGACCGCTGCGCAAATACCGTGTGACAAAAAATATTGCAACAACCGCTATTTTATTCCCTAGGGTCTCTGCTAAAAAAAATATATATAATGTTTGGGGGTTCTAAGTGATTTTCTAGCAGAAAATACAGGATTTTTACTTGTAAGCAATAAGTGTCAGAAAAGATTGAGTCTTTAAATGGTTAAACTGAGAAATTCTACACACGGAGTTCAGGCTATTGATAAAAGAACTCGAAAAGATACAAATGTATCTTCTTATCAGACTTGAAGGCTGCCCAGAGGAGGAGAGAAGATAACTTCAGACAACTTGCAATTGACTTCTATTACAGAAGTAATTTGCAAGTCCCGCTGAAGTTATAATCGGCTTTTTTTATCAGCACAATCGGCCAATGCCGATTAAGTAAAAAAAGCCAAATATCGGCCGATATATCGGTCGACCTCTAGTGATGTATTTCAGTTATCTTGCAAACCTGGCCTGTTAGTGGGCCCTGAGGACAGGGTTGATGACCACTTGTATTTTTGGATGACAACGGTACTGATTAAATGAAAATCATATGATCTTACAAGAACATTTTTTGTGCTTGTCCCATTGGATAATTTTGCATGAATTGTCGTGATCAGCTCTCGAAAGTACTAACGATCAGATTATCGTACGATCGCTTTGAAAGCAGTATTTTTCGCATGATTTTCTGATCCTGCGTATAGGCCTTTAGAAAGCCTTGAAAATGGGATAGACTATGGCACCGATCAGTTAGGATATTCCAACTTTCCCTCTCCTTTTCTGGGTATTTTTTTACGACTTAATTGGACCAATGACTCTTGGTGAAAAACTGGATGGCCGATTTTAGCAGCCTGCGTGAAAAAGGCACAGTCAAGTTGTCCCAAGAGGCCAAATGCTTGAAAGCAAGTGTGCTGTGTCTGGTCTTCAATTTAAATAAGCTGGCAATTTTGTTACATAGTCAGGTTGAAAAAAGACAGCTCCATCTAGTTTAACCAATAATAGAGAAAAAATAAATAAAACATCATATAATCCCATATACACAATTCTATACCCACAGCTGATACAGAGAAAGGCAAAAAAAACTAGCAAAGCATGATCCAATTTGCTCCAGCAGGGGGAAAAATGGATATTCTCAGGATCAACATTACCTATAAATATGTTATTATCCAGTTATATTATGTACATTTAGGAAAGAATCCAGGCCTTTCTTGGAGCAATCTGAGCTGGCCAGAACCACCTTTGGAGGGAGTCATTTTCAGAGCTCTTACTTTGAAGAAACCTTTCCATATTTGGAGATGAAATCTCTTTTCCTCTAGACGTAAAGAGTGCCCCCTTGTCCTCTGTGATGACCTTAAAGTGAATAACTCAACACCAAGTTCACTATATGGACCCCTTATGCATTTGTACATATGTGGATCATATATTTTCTTTTCTGCTTTGTATATTATATCTCTTATTTAGATCTATGAATTTCTTGATAAATGTGGCTTCTAGTTCCATGGAAACTGGTATATCGCAGGGAGAGACACCCATACGGCGTATAAGAATTATTTTCCAGTCATCTTGTCTCCAACACCCATTAACGATACATTCTGTTTATGCACTGTGTGTTTGGTGACTGTCAATTGAGGAGTGTGCTGAGGACATCCAAAGACTCCAAAGACATGCTGGTAGGTTATTTGGCTTCTGTCCAAAATTGGCCCTAGTATATGAATGTGAGTTGGGGACTTTGCATTGTGGGCTCCTTGAGGGTAGGGACCGATGTGAGTGTGCAATGTATGTGTAAATTGACGGCGCTATATGGGTACCTTAAATAAAAATAATAATATAATAGATGAGCATCTTAATAAGATGCAATGTACAGGGACAGGGATAATTGTAGACACGCACACTCACTTGGGTTGAACTGGATGGACTGGTGTCTTTATTCAACCTTACTAACTATGTGACATCTTGTGGCCAAAAGCTAAGTTATGTTATATTAGGCTTACCATGGGGATGGACTTCCTGGTGGCTACAGAGGTACTTTGATTCAGTCAGCCTTCATTCATTTGCCTATTTACATTCTCATGTACCTACAGTTATCTATCAGGGCTTCAACATATCAACACACACATTGAACCACAGAGAATCAGTTCTGGGATTGCTGTTCTCTAGAAGCAGACCGCTCCATTTGCATTACGTCAAATGGACTGACAGTGATTGAATGGAAGTCACTGATCTAGTTTGAGCCAATTAACTTTCTTTTTTTTTAAACAATAGATTTTTATTGAAGGTATTTAGTTAACAATACAGACTGATATTGTCACGTATCCATTTAGCTTTCATCTCATCCTGTACAGCGTGGACTTCCAATATTTCCTGTTCCCATTCCCAGGGGTGTATGTGCAATGTGGTGTTTGAATGTGGTGTGCTGCCAGCAGCTTCCTGAACCAGTTAGGACAACGTCATGTTTATAATATTTTGCAATGGTGGTAGTGTGCTTTTTATATTTTGATAACTCTTGTCCAATAAAGCTGTGAATTTTTACTATACCGCTAGTGTCCCTGCACATGATGTTCTTGGGGATCTTCAATCCTTTTTCTTACATGTTGATCACATCCCCCCCTAATCTCCTCTTCTCAAGAGAGAATAAATTCAGCTCCTCTGAACCTTGCTCATAGCGGAGCTCCTCCATGCCTCTTATGAGTTTGGTTTCCCTTCTCTGCACTTTCTCCAGTTCCCCCATATCCTTTTTGAGAACTGGTGCCCAAAACTGAACTGCATATTCCAGATGAGGTCTTACTTATGAATTGTACAGGGTCAAAAGGATATATTTCTCTCTGCAGTCCATATCTCTCTTAATACAAGAAAGGACTTTGCTCGCTTTGGAAACCGCAGCTTGGCATTGCATGCTATTATTGAGCTTATGATCTACCAAAACCCCCAAATCCTTCTCCACCATTGATTCCCCCAGTTGTACTCCCCCTAGTATGTATGATTCATGCATATTCTTAGCCCCCAAGTATATAACTTTACATTTATCAACATTAAACCTCATTTGCCACCTAGTTGTCCAATTAAACAGTAAAGATATTAAAAAGTAAGAGTCCCAACACTGAACCTTGGGGTTCACCACTAATAACCTTAGACCATTCAGAGTAAGAATTAATAAAGTGGAGTTCCACCCACTTTTACAACTCTTCAGCATCCCTGACTAAACTGTGCACTGTAAACAAATTGGATATTGTTTAATTTTTTTTCTCAGCACCTACTGTATATCTGCTGTATTTATTTTTCTCTTCCTCCTCCCTGGCCGCGGCCCATCGCATCATTTCCTGTTTGCAATGCCTTCTGGGAAGGAGCAGCAACTTCCTCTGAAACTGCCGTTGCTATGGAAACCTGACCTGAAACCTATTACACTGCTTGTGCTGCACTGAGCAGGTGCGAGATCTGCAAGGATGAGATCCAGGAAGAAATACAGTCTGGCTTCAGATGCCCACACTTAAGATGGTCACAGCCTGCTGTAAGTTTATAAAATAACAAACTACTGCTATAAACTAACAAAACAGACCTTAGTTTACAGACTAACTTTACTAGAATACATTAAGCTTGTGTATTATAGGGGTATTTTTATTTAAAAAGTATAATTTCGGCCGGAACACCACTTTAAGTATAATATATCATTAAGTATAATTATCATTAATCACTACTCTCTGAATTCTGTCTTTTAGCCAATTTTCGATCCATTTACAAACTGATCTTTCCAAGTCTGGAGACTTTACCTTGCAAAATCCAAGTATATCACGTCCACAGCCACCCCTCTGTCCAAGATTTTACTTACCTCTTCATAAAAAGAAATCAGTTTTGTTTGGCAACTTCTGTCTGTCATGAATCCATGCTGTCTGTTGCTTAAAATATTTTTTTCCAGCAATAACTCATCTATGTGGCCTTTTATTATAAACACTCCAGCATCTTCCTGACTATAGCTGTTCCATGGTCCAGCTGCACCAAAGAAAAACCTTGAAGGCAAGGAAACTGTCAACACGAGACAAAGTACAGTCTTTGTAATAAATGACCCTGACACGTGGAGGAGTGAATGTTGTGAGACATAACCTAAACCTTTCAGTAACTACTAACCAATCTGTCTTAAGCCTCATAGTGCACTACAAAGCTCCCATAGTGAAAAAGATGAAAACAATTGTACAACAGTTGTTGTACTTCCAATGATCCTATTGACCATTTAAAGTGTTACTAAAGCCAGGACCCTGCATTCACTATATCTGGTCTCCCATAGTACACACAACATGGAAATGCAATAGTTTTAGTAATTATAAACTGCTAAATACCTTTTCTCATCAGCGGTATATAGCAGTATTGTGACTTCCATCAGTGTCTGGTTAAAGCTTGTAGGAAGAGTTTTCATTCTCCTCTGATTGTTCTATGAGGCTGCAGGACCCCTGACCCTCTGTCTAGACAGTGCTGATTGGCCCTGCGCTGATCACATGCACTCTCCCTCACTCTGTACGCTGAGTTATACATAACTACTGACCACTGCACTCTTTATACTATATTTTACATGATATAAGTGTTTATTTTCTAAATTGGTTGCTAAGCAGTCATTGACTATTTAACCACTTCAGCCCTGGAAGGATTTTCCCCCTTAATGACCAGGCCATTTTTTGCGATATGGCACTGAGTTGCTTTAACTGGCAATTATGCGGTCATGTGACACTGTACCCAAATAAAATTAAAAAGCATATTAGGAAGGCTAGGCCAGAAATGGCATTGGAAAAGGCTTCTATTTATTATGAAAAGTGAACTGCTGCCTGAAAAGGTGAACTCATCCTTTAACCACTTAAGGGCCAGAAGATTTGCCCCTTAATGACCAGGCCATTTTTTTCTATACAGCATTGCTTTATTTTAACTGACAATTGCATGGTTGTGCGACATTGTACCCAAACAAAATTGACGTCCTTTTTTTACCACAAATAGAGCTTTCTTTTGGTGGTATTTGATCCCCTCTGCAGTTTTTACTTTTTGCGCTATAAACAAAAAAAAGAGAAACAATTTTGAAAAAAAAACAATATTTTTTACTTTCTCCTATAAATCCAATAAAAATATGTAAAAAAATTAATTTCTTCATCAATTTAGGCCAATTTGTATTCTGCTACATATTTTTGGGAAAATCCCATTTAGTATATATTGATTGGTTTGCGCAAAAGTTATCACGTCTAACTATGAGATAGATTTAGGGACTTTATTTATTTTACTAGTAATGGCGGCGATCAGAGATTTTTTGCGGGACTGCGACTTTGTGGTGGACAAATTGGGGCCAAGCAGCACTGTGTGTGTGAATGGATAATGTCCATTCTCGAGAGTGAGCCTGCTCAGGTGCCCCCATAACAAGAGACTTGCTATTGGGGGCACTTGGTAAGGGGAGGAGCCAGGACTGCCGGCAGGGGACCCAAAAAGAAGAGGATCGGAGCTGCTCTGTGCAAAACCACTGCATAGAGCAGGTAGGTATAACATGCATGATATTTAAAAAAAAAAAAAAAAAAAAAAAAAACCTTTAGAATCACTTTATTCATGCCTCTTTAAGACCCTCTCACTGTCAGCGCAATTTGGCCATGTCCCCCATAGCACCGCTTTACTACTTTCCTCCAGGGCCCAAGGAAAGGGGTATCTGCAAACATTCCCTGACAAAAAAAATAACTGGTAAAGACAAACATTACACTGCCAAGTGTGTCTTGCTTATGCTTGAAATAGGTTGCACTAGTGAGCTACACATTGACCAAACATATACAAATACCATATATTACATAGTACATGCTGTAAAACAAGACTTATGCACAAAAGTTTCTATGCAGCACAATAACTGCATGTTTGCTTGCTCTCATTATCAACTACACACGGGATAATATTCATCTGCTGGTATCTGTGGAGAGAGTATTGCGTTGTTTTGTCCAAAAACCATTGTATTTGTCAATGAGCGACCATCATTTGAAATAACTGATTACAAATAAGAAAAAAGGATCTCTACAAATGCCTGAATTGTCACATCAGGTACCATATCACCGCATCTTTGCCTAGCATTAAGAAGTAATGACACAAATAACGAGTCCTTTATTCTATTACACCCCTCCAGTTCAGATCTCATTTATTATTAAGGGATTTCTTTCAGCAGGTGTCTTGGAAAAGCAATCAACACACAGAGATGTTTATCAGACAAATAAATGGTATCTTAGTCTTATCACAGTCTACCATCTGTAGGACAATGGTGTAAAGAGAATGAGGACATTTTCTTGTAACTCTATGCTTACCAAGGAGGGCAAACTACAAGCAAGATTTCTCCAACATTGACAGCATGGGAATTTGTGGTACAGATTAAAGGGACACGGTCACTTTTGTATATACAGTATCTCACAAAAATGAGTACACTCCTCACATTTTTGTAAATATTTTATTATATCTTTTCATGTCACAACACTGAAGAAATGACACTTTGCTACAATGTAAAGTAGTGAGTGTACGGCTTGTATGACAGTGTAAGTTTGCTGTCCCTTCAAAATAACGCAACATACAACCATTAATGTCTAAACCGCTGGCAACAAAAGTGAGTGCACCCCTAAATGAAAATGTCCAAATTGGGCCCAAAGTGTCAATATTTTGTGTGGCCACCATTATTTTCCAGCTCTGTCTTAACCCTCTTGGGCATGGAGTCCACCAGAACTTCACTGGAGTCCTCTTCCACTCCTCCATGATGACACCACGGAGCTGGTAGATGTTAGAGACCTTGCGCTAACATCTGAAGACATGCTTGGCCAGTCCATCAGCTTTACCCTCAGCTTCTTTAGTAAGGCAGTGGTCATCTTGGAGGTGTGTCTGGGGTCGTTATGTTAGAATACTGCCCTGCGGCCCAGATTCTGAAGGGAGGG
Organism: Aquarana catesbeiana; assembly: GCF_042186555.1. NCBI lineage: Eukaryota > Metazoa > Chordata > Amphibia > Anura > Ranidae > Aquarana > Aquarana catesbeiana. The sequence goes on from NC_133331.1 coordinate 199,851,152, forward strand.
GATCATGCTCTGATTCAGTATGTCACAGTACATGTTGGCATTCATGGTTCCCTTAAACTGTAGCTGCCCAGTGCTGGCAGCACTCACGCAGCACCAGACCATGACACTCCCACCACCATGCTTGACTGTAGGAAGGACACACTTGTCTTTGTACTCCTCACTTCGTTGCCGCCACACACGCTTAACACAATCTGAACCAAATAAGTGTATCTTGGTCTCATCAGACCACAGGGCATGGTTCCAGTAATCCATGTCCTTAGTCTGCTTGTCTTCAGCAAACTGTTTGCGTGCTTTCTTGTGCATCATCTTTAGAAGAGGCTTCCTTTTGGGACGACAGCCATGCAGACCAATTTGATGTAGTGTGCGGCATATGGTCTGAGCACTGACAGGCTGACCCCCCACCACTTCAACCTCTGCAGCAATGCTGGCAGCACTCATACGTCTATCTCCCAAAGACAACCTCTGGATATGACACTGAGCATGTGGACTCGACTTCTTTGGCTGACCATGGCAAGGCTGGTTCTGAGTGGAACCTGTCCTGTTAAACCGCTGTATGGTCTTGGCCACCGTGCTGCAGCTCAGTTTCAGGGTCTCGGCAATCTTCTTATAGCCTGGGCCAGGGGCAGGCACCCTCGGCCCTCTAGCTGCCGTGAAACTACAAAGTCCCTTGAGACATTGCAAGACCCTGATAATCACAAGCATGATGGGATTTGTAGTTTGACCACAGCTGGAGTGCCGAGGTTGTCTACCCTTGGCCATCTTTATGTAGAACAACAATTCTTTTTTTAAGATCCTCAGAGAGTTCTTTGCCATGAGGTGCCATGTTGAACTTCCAGTGACCTGTATGAGAGAGTGAGAGTTATAACTCCAAATTTAACACACCAGCTCGCCATTCTCATCTGAGACCTTGTAACACTATTGAGTCACATGACAACGGAAAGGGAAAATGGCTAATTGGGCCCAATTTGGACATTTTCACTTAGGGGTGTACTCAGTTTTGTTGCCAGCAGTTTAGACATTAATGGCTGTGTGTTGAGTTATTTTGAGGGGACAGCAAATTTACACTGTTATACAAGCTGTACACTCACTACTTTACATTGTAGCAAAGTGTAATTTCTTCAGTGTTGTCACATGAAAAGATATAAAATATTTACAAAAATGTGCTGCTGCTCTTCCATCTTGGATGGGTCTTCTGCTGGGGATCATCCTGGATTACTGCATTGCACAAAGCTCGACCGCTGGCCATGGAGGCTTGAATTTAACATCATCTCAATCTGGATGTTACATGCGTTACATTTCTGGACCCTTAATGTTCTTAATGCACTAGGCCTGTGCACCCTTTGTTTTCTTCTTGCCCACTGCCATATCCCTTGCACTCCTCTCCTGCACATATTGCCCATAATGCGGCATTCACACCATAGCAACGTGTGAACATGTGCAAAATTTCACGACTTTGCGGGTGTTTGTAAAATGCAACAAAGTCAAGCTTGCGGTGCCATTCATTACTAATCAGCACCCCGAATTGGGGCAAGCAAAAAATTGCACATTTTTGCGCACAAACAAAAAATAGCAAATGTGCCAAAACTTGCAGTTGAACACCCAAAGCTTGAAGCTCAAGAAGTTGCAAGAGCTTCTTTGGAGCATTTGTCACACATAGGGCAGCCCAATGAAATGCATGGGCTGCACACGTGCAAAGTGCAAGAACACATGCAACGTGCTGCATAGTTTTATACCCTGTAGCCTAGTACACACATTGGCCCTCTGCGTGTTCTCTACACTTCTCTTGCATTCCTCTCCTACACAATACTGCCCTCTGTCATATCCTCTGCACTTCTCTCCTGCACATACTGCCCCCATCATACCCTCTTATAAGACTCTCCTGCACATACACTATATTATTATATTATATATTGTCCTATACTCTGCACTCCTCTCCTGCATAAACTGCTTCCTGGTATAGCCTTTAGATTCCTCTTCTGTACAAACTGCACCCCACCCCGTTCTATCCTCTGCAATCCTTTCCTGTACATATTCCCCCTGTAAGGGTCCATTCACATGGAGCACTTGACTGTGTAGGTCTGTGTTTTCCTGGCACATGGATGCACGGGTGTTGCATGCGTTCCCATGCTGGCAGTCCATAGAAGTCTATTGGGACATGAGACTGCATAGACAGAGTCGCTGTGTCCCCAATATGACATGTCCATGTATGTGGGTGCTGGTCCTCAAACCTGCCTTGTGTGCATTCAGGGACCAGCACCCACATGCACTTGCATGTCATATTGGGACACAGCAGCTCTGTCCATGCAGCCGAGTGTCCCAATAGCCATCTATGGACTGCCAGCACAGGGATGCACAACACCACCTGTAAATCCCTGTGCTAGGAATACACAAACCTACACGGGACAAGCAGTCGAACCTCGTGTGAATGGATCCTTACATCCCTCTGCTGCACAAACTTCCCACTATCATTTCCTGTGCTATACCCTTATTTACATATTGCCCCACCCCGTCATACCTTCCATACTTTTCTCCTGCACATATTGCCTACTGTTATACCCACCTTACCTTCCCTTTCACATATTGCCTACTGTTATACAAGAAAGAGATGTACTCAAGATAGAAGGTAAGGTGGGTATATTATTATAACTTCAGCATGCTATTTGTTTAACATTTTTTTTTAAATCACGAAAAACAAAAAGTTGTGAAGTGGCTTTTCTATATATATTAACAAAAGTATATGAACGGAGACCTGTTTTATTACAAAATGAAAGATGCTATTATAAAGTTTATCCTGCAAGCCGACATATTTAGGTACAAGGGAACTTTAATTATTTTGTATGTAGTTAATTATACCCACATTGGTCAACTTCAGATTGGTTATAACAAATCAAGCAAATGCCAATTGATCTCTCCATACTTAAATTCACAGGTTTGTCATCCTGCTGTAGAAACTATGAGGGGGTCTCACTTACTACTGGAATCGTTCATTTACTTTATATTATGGAAAACAGTTGCAGCAGAAAGAATGAGGCTACAGGGCATTTTAATAGTCAGAGATGGGAGAAGAAGTGGAAAGATCTGGAGACTGGAGTCCTCAATATAAAAGAAAGTGTCATTCAGCTCACTAGCATCTAACCAATGCTACCATATCTTTATTATTGGACCAATCCTTTAAATAATGTACTATTCATCCAAACAATAAAATGTATCATTTACCAATGTACCATTGGTAAGTAAATCTATATACATACCTCAGTTTTTAGCTGTCACATACTCTTTTAAGACTGATGCTTTAAAGAAACATCATTATGTATTATATTAAAAAACAAACCTGATTATTAAAATTGATATTTTAATACACATCATATTTTTGGGGGACAGATAAGGCTTTATTGGGTAGCAAATTTGGATACTTATTTTTTGTTTCCTTGGTTTTTAGGGGGGGGGGGGGGATAGCAAAACTTTTTTTGCTTTGGCTGTAATTTTAATAAATCAATATATACCGAATGTGTGCACCAACATATATTTATGCAAAATAATAGCCACAAAGTGTGCTGCCTAAAATGTTATCACATTAGTGCAACTTTTCTGGAACATAGCAGAATGGCACAGTACCAAATCAAATGAACATAGGATTTTACTCTAGGAGAGCTTTGTTCCTTTTTCAATGCTACATTGCAACGCATGCAAAATGGTTTGCGTAAATTGTTAGCATAACATTAAAGGGGAACTTTATTCATAACAGTGTGATAATTAATGTTCTTTAACAAACGAACATACATTCCACATGAATAATTATGCCACTAAAATGAGTGTGTGCTGTAAATTGCCTTCAGCATCGCTCCTGTTTCTTCTTGCTGGAGGTCGTCATTTTGTTGAAGCCCAAAGGAGTCACTTGCTTATTGGAAACTTCCTCCCTCTCTTTCATCTCAAAAACTACATGTCACTTTATGCAATATAATATGTACATTTCCAGCCTTGATTGTATGTCTTGACTCAGAGAGGAAGGCTGAAACTTTACAGTGCTAAAGTTCACAGGCAGTGAATGAGGAAGAAAGGAGAGACTATGAGGGAGATAAGAGAATACATTCACCTTGTATGGCAACCCTTACATTTATAATTTTGTTAAACCGAAATGTCTGGTAGAACGAAAAAAAAAAAAAGATCTGCTTTCCCTGATCCAATTTCCCCATCCACACATTTGATGTGGATGGGGGAATCCTCCCACTGGGCTTTGCGTTCTGACGGCAGGGAGCCTTCTCCACTGTCAAAATATAATGCTCAGTGCTGCCGGCTATAGCCAGTGGCGCTGATTGATCGGGAAAAACTAGACAGGGTGGTTGTACAGAAGTCAATATACATTTGAATGATCCCTGCTGAACCAGGCAAATTTAGATCCATGTATGAAGGAATAAAGTTCAACTCTTTTTTGTCTCTCTGACAGCAGAGTTTGGCACCTTTCAGGGGGGAGCGGGTACCTGTTTTTGACAGGTACCTGTCCCCACATCCGGGAGACCTCACCATGGCAAAGTCCCCCGGAAGTTTGCCCCCCCCTCCTCCTTCCACCGCCATCGGGCCATTCAGAAAGAACAGCACGCTTTGCGCATGTGCAGTAGGAACCAGCTGTGAAGCTGCAAGGCTTTAGTGCCAGTTTCCCTTACAAGGAATGGTGGCGGCATCGTCTGGGATCCCTGGACAGGTAAGTGTCCTTATATTAAAAGTCAGCAGCTACAGTATTTTTAGCTGCTGACTTATTTTTTTGGGGGGGTGGGGGGTTGGGGGGCTGGAGCTTCGCTTTAAAGGTGTCAGCTGATCAACCCTGAGTGGCTCTGATTTTAGGCACAGTGCAGCTCTACATGTGCAGAGCAGGGTGAGACAGTGTATTACTGGATGTTAAAGGACAAGTTCATGTAAATATTACTTTCACAGTTCTACAGTTAAAAAATGAACCCCTTACAGTAGTGATTATCTTTTTTGTACTATAAAGGGCTAATTTTCGTTTTTTTAACCCCATTTTGTTACTAAACATCTTAGACCTGGTTCACAATGATGTGGTTTTTGCAGAAAGGCACTACAGTTCATTTACATGGTTTCCTATGGAACATGTTCACATCTATGCTTTTTTCAGCCGCTCTGCGTTCAAAATGCACTGGGTTTGCAATCTGCTGCAAGTGTCATTATACTCCTAACTCCACCCAAAACGCAGACTGCAAATGCAGTATGTGCACCTGTACCAGGTCGCATGGTACCACAATACCATGCAATCTGGTTGTAGTGATTTTTTTTTTTTTTTTGCATGCACGCACTACTTTTGATTTAATTCAGTGCAATTTCAGCCCATGTAAATGACTGGGCTGAAAATCACACCACACTGAGGTGTCATGAAACTGAGATGAGCTGTGATACTGACGATTGCAGCTCATCTCAGAATTCTTCCTCCCAGATTCTCCAACCCAGAGGTGGGAGAGATAATCCCCGGAGAAGTGAGGAAGGACGAAAATTATTGACCTCCTTCTTCCTCGACCACACCCTGCCATTCACAAACCTCCCAAAACTGGCGAAGCAGGTTAGAAACACTATATTTTGTGTAGGGGGACTTTAACTTTATTAAAGCGGTTGTATACCCTTTTTTTTTTACTTTGACCTACAGATAAGCCTATAATAAGGCTTACCTGTAGGTAAAAAGAATATCTCCTAAACCGTACAGGTTTAGGAGATACTCCCCTTGCATGCAGCCGCTGAGCTTCCCGGCTGAAAGGTCCGGCGGATGCAAATGAGTCTCCCGCGCGCACGTCAGGAGTGATGACATTGCGGCTCCGGTCACTCACAGCGCCGGAGCCGCGATACCCGGAAGACACGCCAAGGGAAAATGTCTGCTCCCTCGGCGTGGACTGAGATCACCTGCCGACGCTTCATTCTAAGGTATTTCATAATGAGCTAGTATGTGGTGCATACTAGCTTATTATGCCTTTTGCTATACAGGTTTAAAAAAAAAAAAAAAAAAAAAAATCTGCGGGTTTACTACCACTTTAATTTGAGGTGTAGTATGGAGGTACTGAGGAGAACGGTCTCCTCTGGGATTGCCTGTGTACTCAGCAGCAGTAATTCACCGCTGCTTAGAAAATGGACACCTCTGTGTTTCACAGATTTTCTGTTACTGTAATCTCGCAATGTCTCATGAGACTAGAGTAACAGGAGGCATTCTCCACAGTTCAAAGCATTTGTAGATCGCTTCACTCGTCAAAAGGAGAAGCGATCTATACTGCTTCATAAACAGGCACTCAGAGGAGAGCGATCTCATCTAAGAATGCCGGATATTTTCTGGTGCCTGATAAACAGACACCCGAATCACACAGGGAATCAGAATCAGTGTTCCTGTGAGATTCAGGTGCGAACCGGCACTTACTCAAGATGGCCATGGCTAGAAATGCTTGAGGGTGTTTTTCAAAGTGATTTCTCAGCAAAATAAAGCATTGAGACATGAATGGGCGAGTTTGCTTTAAATATTAAAATTAAACAGCATTTTTGTTTGTGGTGCTCAGATGCAGTGTAGTTCCGCTTTAACACAACTGTTTGACCTCCTTCATGACCAGGCCATTCCTTTGCCATTTAGCACTGCGCTACTTTTAACTGGCAATTGCACGGTTATGCAACCAAAATGAAATTTATGTCATGTACGTCACAAAGATAGAGCTTTCTTTTTGTGGCATTTGATCACCACTAGGGGCTTTTTTTCTGTATAAATGAAAAAAAAAAAAAAAATTATAATATATATATATATATATATATATATATATATATATATATATATATATATATATATATATATATATAAAACGTCACTTACCACCTCCTGCTCTTTCTAAGCCCTCACAGTATCACCTCTTCCATTCCACCACAGCACCTGCCCTCTCATATATCCCACTCCCGCCTTATCACCCTCACCGTCCTACTACTCCTAATGTCTGGGGACATCGCACCAAACCCCCGCCCTCCCACACCCAATTCCCAACGTCAAAAATGGCCATCTACCTCCTCCAACAGTAGTCGTAACTTCAACCTTCTCATCCCAATTCCCCTGAAGACCGCTCGGTCTTCAACAAACTAGCTTCTGTCAACGACCTTTTCTTCTCCAAATCTCTTAATCTGCTATAACCGAAACCTGGCTCCAGGAATTTGACACTACCTCTCCAGCTGCCCTGTCCCACAGTGGCCTCCTCTGGACTCACTCCACCAGACCCAGTGGACGAAAAGGAGGTGGTGTCGGACTTCTCCTCTCCCCACAATGCACCTTCCAGGTACTTCCCACACCTCCCTCTCTTTCCCCCTGCTCTTTCGAAATGCACTGCATTTGTCTTTTCTCTCCAGCTTGTCTGAAGGTCACAGTCATTTATCGGCCTCCTGGACCAGTGTCACGCTTTCTGGATGACTTCTCTGCATGGCTACCCTATTTTCTCTCATCTGAAGTGCCTGCCATCATCCTAGGTGACTTTAACATTCCAATCAATGTTAATACTGCTACCACTTCTAAACCACTCAACCTAACCTCCTCTTTTAACCTAACACAATGGACACAAACCACCACTCACTCCAATGGCAACACTCTTGACCTCGTATTCTCCCATCGCTGCACTCCCTGCAATCTCTCTAACACCCCCTTTCCTCTCTCTGATCACAACCCTATCCGTTTCACACTCTCCTTGTCTCCTACATCCCATGCTGCCAAACCACTACCCGCAGAAACCTTCGTAACCTCAACCCTTTCCTTCTTCACTCTGCTACTGATGGCCTTTATGACAAAATCACACCCCTGGCCTGCCCAGACCTAACCACTTCCATCTACAACACTATGTTGTCATCCTCCCTAGACATACTTGCTCCGCTTTCTACACGCAGAACCAGGCCCAATGGACGCCTTGTCCATGACCGAATGAGACGCTACCTCACGGATAACAACCTTCTCGACCCCCTACAGTCTGGCTTCTGCCCACAACATTCTACTCCATACTCATACTTTTAGACCTCTCTGCTGCCTTTGACACAGTTGACCACCTGCTCCTCCTCAGCAAATTACACTCCCTTGGCCTCCGTAATTCTGCTTTATCCTGTTTCTCCTCCTACCTATCTCAGCGCACTTTCAGTGTCACTTACAACTCCATCTCCTCCACTTCCCTTCCTCTTTCTGTTGGGGTACCCCAAGGCTCCGTTCCTTGGACCTCTCCTATTCTCACTCTATACCTCTTCCCTGGACCAGTTAATAACCTCCCATGGCTTCCAATACCACCTCTATGCTGACGACACCCAGATCTATCTCTCCACTCCTCAACTCACCCCCTCGATCTCCTCAAGGATCTCAAACTTACTGAATGACATATCGATATGGATGTCACACCACTTCTGCAAACTTGATCTTTCTAAAACTGAGCTTGTTATATTTCCTCCTTCACGGTCCCCCCCCCCCCCGTGACTGCATCATTAATATTAACAACACAACCATTGGTCCCTCCACACATGCCAGGGTGCTGGGTGTAATCCTTGACTCTGACCTCTCCTTCAGCCCCCACATCCAATAACTGGCTAAATCCTGCCGCCTTAACCTCCGCAACATCTCCAGAATTCGTTCCTTCCCGACTAATGACACCACAAAGCAACTTATTCACTCCTTGATTATTTCCCGCCTTGACTACTGCAACTCTCTCCTTAATGGCCTACCCTTAAGCAGGCTATCCCCCCTTCAGTCCATTATGAATTCTGCTGCTAGACAAATACACTTCACTAACAGATCCATGACTGCTGCTCCTCTCTGCCAATCCTTTCACTGGCTTCCCCTACCCCACCGCGTAAAATTCAAAATGCTAACCATAACCTACAAGGCCATTCACAACATTGCCCCCATCTACATCAACAACCTTATCTGCAGATATCGCCCAAATCGTCCCCTCCGCTCCTCCCAGGACCTCCTGCTCTCTAGCTCCCTTGTTACCACCTCCCATGCTCGCCTTAAGGACTTCTCCAGAGCCTCTTCCATCCTCTGGAACTCCCTGCCCCAGTATGTCTGATCAGCCCCTACCCTGTCCACCTTTAGGAGATTCCTGAAAATATTTATTCAGGGAAGCCTATCCCACACCCACCTAACAACTGTCCCCGAGCCACCCCCATCAAATCATTCTCTGCAGCTATTATATATATATATTATTTCGTGCCACCACCCCCTCCCTTTAGAATGTAAGCTCTAAGAGCAGGGCCCTCCTGTACCTTTTGTATTGAACTGTACTGTAATTGTGTTGTCCCCCCTATACATTGTAAAGCGCTGTGTAAACTGTTGGTGCTATATAATCGTGAATAAATATAATAATAATCAGTGGCTATTTTTAGCTCTGATTGCTGTATAAATGTCAATGGTCCCAAAAAAGTGTCAAAAGTGTGCGATTTGTCCGCCACAATATCGCAGTCCCGATAAAAATCGCTGATCGCTGCCATTACTAGTAAAAAATAAATTAATAATAAAAAAGCCATAAATGTATCCCCTATTTTGTAGACGCTATAACTTTGACGCAAACCACTCAATATACGCTTATTGCGATTTTTTTTACCAAAAGTATGTAGAAGAATACATATCGGCCTAAACTGAGGAAAAAAATTGTTTTTGTTTTTTTTTTTTTTAATTGGGATATTTATTATAGCAAAAAGTATAAAATATTGTGTTTTTTCCAAAATTGTCGTTCCTATTTTGTTTATAGCGCAAACAATATAAACCAAAAAGGTGATCAAATACCACCAAAAGAAAGCTATTTGTGGGAAAAAAAAAGGACGTAAATTTTGTTTGGGTGCAGCGTCGCACGACCGCGCAATTGTCAGTTAAAGCGACGCAGTGCAGTATCACAAAAAATGGCCGGGTCAGGAAGGGGGTGAATTCTTCCGGGGCTGAAGTGGTTAAATAAAAATAAGATTAAAAAAAAGTTTCACAATTTTTTTTTTTACATACTGTCACCAGTGCAGTACAGCATCATCATATGACTGGTGTAGCGGTGATCAGGGATACTGACTGGTACTTACAAAAAATATAAATCATTTTTTTATTAATTTTTTTTAGTTTTTTTTTTATTCACTTTTTTTTTTTTTAATACTTTCATCAGAGTAGTTCAGTGTCACCATAGTGACAATGTATTACTCTGGGGAGGTGATCAGGGATTTTTTTTTCCCTTACACTTTGATTGCTGTTACAGTGATGATCACTGTATCTGCAATGTTTTGAACTGTCATGAATGGGTTACATTGATAACATCTGTGATTTACTATTGTGTGCTGTGAATGGCCTACAGCTATCAAATGGTACAGGGTGCTGGGATTGGCGGGGGTGCCATGTGATAGCTGTACATGTACATCACTCTAAGGCAGTTTCTCTTACCCTGCTGCTCCAAAAAGCCTCTATCCTATGTGGAGGGAGCTATGAGTAAACACACGACCTTGGTGTGAAACATGTAAGCCGATACCTGTAGTTCACCTTTGGCACTTGAATAAAGAAATTGCATAGGAGTGCGGCCGTCCAACCTTCTTTTCTTCTTACCATGTGATAGCTGTGGGCCAATCACAGCATCACTATAGAAATCACAGTTGTTATGAGTGAAATTCATTCATAACAGCTTTGTTGACATTGTGATCATGTGATCGCATAGCATACCTGGACACAGCATTCGCGGGAGCAGCGCACGTCTAACCCGGAAGAGGCCTGCCTGCCTGCCTGTGCCATCCTGCAGCAGCAAATGTACTGTGACTGGCACTTAACATATTGGCTCCTTTTGCTGCTTTTTCCTCTCACACTCCAACCCCCCTGTACAGGGACTGCCAGCCATGTCAAATTCAGATACTTATACTGATATGTTAATGAACACAGATGCAGAAGCAACTGCCATTTACAGGTGTACACTGCGTATAACTATTTACTTGTATTGGTGGTTGTACACAGCACATGCAGCTCCCTGGGCACAGGAAATCATCACGGATTTAATAATTGAGGATTTGTAAGCTAATAAATGCCCATGTGCATGAGGACTTCTAGTACTGTACCCCCATGTTATGATTTGTGACTTATTTTTCCTGGTATGGACAGAGAGTGTCCTTACATAGAAAATATGTTTCCCTCATGTTTGAGCCTTCCACTAGCCAATTAAAAGGGGATACCATCCAGCTAGGTCATAGGAGTTGCCACCATCCCTGGGACAAGGAAATAAAATTACCCCCTCGGATAGTTGATGGGACTTTAACGGCAACAGAGTAATAAAAAAACAGTTTTATTGGTACAAATATACAAAATACAAAAATGAAGAAATCGACATATGAATCAAGTAAAAAAAAAAAAAAAAAAAAAAAACTTAAAAATAGATATGCTGGTGTGTTAGTCGAAAAAATATATATATTCGTGCAGTCTTCCACTTGAAACTATGGGTTTCGGGACTAAACAGAAGGTCCCTTCATCAGGGGCAACTTGTGGGAAGAATCGCACCAAACATATCAGTATAAGAAACTCATTGCCAGATCCCGGTGGCGAACCCGTCAGAAACACCCCGAAATACCAAGGAAGACGGGGTGTATGGCTGGCCCCGCCTTATCCACACTGGTCCACCCGTATGACGCAAAAAATGGCAGGGTTCACCAGGAGAAAAAATGATGTCTTGGGTGGAGCCTAGGTTTGTATCTAAATGGTAACAAAGAACCTCAAAGCTGCCAGGAGAAGAAAAAGAGGTGGAGGAAAACCAAAAAGAACAGGGACGGAAAAAGCGGACTGCCCTATGCAGGTAGGTAGCTCCGGTAGATATATTCAATGGGTTGTTCCTTCACAGAAACAAAAGTCATAATAGTCCAGAGCTAGGACCCACTGCTCTCCAGAGCATCGCATTCGTCCATACAGGTAAGCCGCCACCAACCAGGACAGTGACTTTTTTGGGGATATTTATTATAGCAAAAAGTAAAAAAATTTTTTTTTTTTCAAAATTGTCGCTCTTTTTTTGTTTCTAGCGCAAAAAATAAAAACCGCAGAGGTGATCAAATACCACCAAAAGAAAGCTCTATTTGTGGGAGAAAAACATGTCAATTTTGTTTGGGTACAACGTTGCACGACTGCGCAATTGTCAGCTAAAGGGACGCAGTGCTGCATCGCAAAAAGGGGGTAAGGAAGGGGGTAAATCCGTCCGGGGCTGAAGTGGTTAAACACACTACAGATTAGCAGATATTTGAGGTTTAATAAACCAAAAATGGGATTTGCTTAGGGTGGCTGGTAGCAGTTAAAAATCACCCTTCCTCTTATAACTCTTGCAGCCCAACATTAAGGAAAATCACAAATGAATTGCTAATTTTGTCTAGGGGAGGCCAGAAACACTTTTACATGCCTTATCCTCCACTCCCCTGGCAGATGGTGCTCCCCCACACTTTCCCTCGGTGTCAACATGTCCCTTGCAGGGCTGTAAACCCTGCTTTTTTCTTGACGTCATCAGGATCCTAGCCCACTGGAGCGTGGGGGAGAAGATGCTACAGGGACCAGTCTAGCAGAAGGCAGGAGCAGAGGACTGGGTAAGTAAATCTTCTTTTAGACTACATTCGCATGGTATATAGTTTAACCATGGTGCAAATCCCAGTGAGAAGAATACAGGGGGTCCCCGGGTTACAAATAAGTTAGGGACTATAGGTTTGTTCTTAAGTCGAATCTGTTTGTAAGTCGGAACAGGTACATTTTTTAAGTGTAGCTCCAGCCAAAAAAACTATTTTTAAGCTTTTTGGATAGCATAGGGAAGGGTTAACACCCCTGTGACATTTGTTTTGCTGTCTGTGCCCCTGTTCAGAAGATTTCACCTCACTTTCTGTCCCAATGACAATTGGATTTTGAAAATTTTGGGTTGTTGTAGAAACAAGCCTTGGTGATAAAGCATCAGTGGAGGTACCTTTTCCCCAAAATAGCTCTTACAGGAGAGAATTTCCCTTCCTAGGGGGTAGATTTCCTCTCACTTCCTGTTGTCTGCCTCCGTTTGTAAGTAGGAGTCGTTTGTAAGTCGGATGTTTGTAACTAGGGGACCCCCTGTATACGGATTCAAGCTGCTGTGTTTGACAGCTCCGAGTGGATAGCTGGAATGACAGGCTGTGGGCAGCTGCAGCTATCGGTGCCTGTTTGAACAGCCAGCAGTCATCTGCGGCACTTTGTGTGCATCCAGTCACGTTCAATGCAGATGATCCCTGGCTGTGTGAACAGGCACAAATAGCTGCGGCCATCGACAGCCTGTCATTGCAGTGTATGTCTTGACGGCCCCAGCTATCCTCTCACAGCTGGTAAACCCAGCAGCTGCAATTAGTAGACTCTTGCCACTAGGATTTGAACTGTGGCTAAATGCTCACATGAATGTAGCCTCATTGTTCCCCTAGACTTAAACAGGTAAATAACCCTTGCAGTGCGGATGCAATCCTATTGCAAGGTATAATTTTTTAGTTGCCCGAAGTTGGACTTTAAACACAATGATAAGAAGCTATCTCGCTCAGAATTTCAGTCTACAGTAAGAATCACTATAGCTATAATGAGCTCGGCTCAGGAAAAAGGTGTCAATCTTCCTTTCAGCTTCTTCACTCCTCCCACTAGGTTTTTATTTAGTTATAAAAATGTGTGGATTCGTTCAATCTAAACCTATGTATCATTATTAAAGTTGTCATTTTAGGTTGACAGTCTGCAGAGAAAGTTAATTACCCAAAAAGTCTAAACAATGGAATGACCATACATTTTTCAACCCTTACTAGGTTAACTGGTATAATGCAGCAGAGACCAATAGGCTCCCTGGTTCAAAGTCAGGACACTATCTGCATGGAGTTTGAATATTCTCTCTGTGTTTGTGTATATTTACTCTGGGTACGCCAGTTAGGTTAATTGGATCCTGTCTAAAATGGTCCAGTATGTATGCATGCATTTGAAATAGGGACCTTAGATTGTAAGCTCTTTGAGGACAAGGACTGATGTGAATGTACAATATGTAAAGCACTGCACTGGCACTATATAAATACCTGTAATAATAAGAAGATAGGCAAGGGGGGAATTATTGCAACTTATGATTGATGCTTTTGTTTGCTATGTGAACAGGTCCATTGACTTAAGTCAAAATTTTGTCCCAAATTTCAAACACTTTTAACATTTAACAAAATGCACGCCGTCTTAGCAAATGTGCAGCCTTATTTAATAAAACAGTACAGGACACAGGGATGGCATAGGAGTTGGCATAACGAACCACTGAACAAAGAAGAGGACACAGGAGATCAATAGTCAAAAGCTTTGTCATTTTCTACATTTGGTGGCATGGGCAGCAGGAGAGGTAAGTATTTACTGTGTACTTCATGTAACAAATACATTGACATTCAGATTTTAGCTATAGGGTCACTTTAAACACAGCAAGAAGCCCACAGAGGGTTTGTGCGAGAATAGTTATCCTGCATCACAAACTTACCAACAAAAGGAAGTTGTTGAACTGATGAAGTACATCAATGTCTACATGAAAAAATGTCCAGTATTCATCTTAAGGTTTATTGGCCAACTCTAGCCTCTAGGAATATCTGTGATATGTGTCCCCATTGGCAAGCTATCCCTTCACCTTCCGCAAAGGACACACATATTATATATATATATATATATATATATATATATATATATATATATATATATATACACACACACACACACACAGTATCTCACAAAAGTGCGTACAGCCCTCACATTTTTGTAAATATTTTATTATATCTTTTCACGTGACAACACTGAAGAAATGACACTTTGCTACAATGTAAAGTACTGAGTGCACAGCTTGTATAACAGCGTAAATCTGCTGTCCCCGCCAAATAACTCCACACACAGCCATTAATGTCTAAACCGCTGGCAACAAAAGTGAGCACACCCCTAAGTGAAAATGTCCACATTGGGCCCAATTAGCCATTTTCTCTCCCCGTGTCATGTGACTCGTTAGTGTTACAAGGTCTCAGGTGTGAATGGATAGCAGGTGTGAAATTTGGTGTCATCGCTCTCACTCTCTCATACTGGTCACTGGAAGTTCAACATGGCACCTCATGGCAAAGAACTCTCTGAGGATCTGTTAAAAAGAATTGTTGCTCTACATAAATATGGCCTAGGCTATAAGTAGATTGCCAAGGCCCTAAAACTGAGCTGCAGCACAGTGGCCAAGACAATACAGTGGTTTAACAGGGCAGATTCCACTGAGAACAGGCCTCGCCATAGCCAACCAAAGCAGTTGAGTGCATGTGCTCTGTGTCATATCTAGAGGTTGTCTTTGGGAAATAGACGTATGAGTGCTGCCAGCATTGCTGCAGAGGTTGAAGGGGTGGGGGGTCAGCCTGTCAGTGCTCAGACCATACGCCACACACTGTATCAAATTGGTCTGCATGGCTGTCGTCCCAGAATGAAGCCTCTTCTAAAGATGATGCACAAGCAAGCCCACAAATAGTTTGCTGAAGACAAGCAGACTAAGGACATGGATTATTGGAACCATGTCCTGTGGTCAAATGAGACCAAGATAAACTTATTTGGTTCAGATGGTGTCAAGCGTGGGTGGCAGCAACAAAGTAAGGAGTACAAAGACAAGTGTGTCTTGCCTACAGTCAAGCATGGTGGTGGGAGTGTCATTGTCTGGGGCTGCATGAGTGCTGCCAGCACTGGGGAGCTACAGTTCATTGAGGGAACCATGAATGTCAACATGTACTGTGACATACTGAAGCAGAGCATGATCCCCCTCCCTTTGGAGACTGAAACAAAGAATTTTGCCCGTGGGACTTTAAATGAAGTGTCCATGGTGATCACATATGAATAAAAAGAGTATAATAGTAACAAAATTTATTGGAATATATAACATCCGGTATAGATCATACACATAGGTGACAGTTACATAGAAACAACAACATGATAAAAGGTCCAAAAAACATGACCATCATGACATAACATCAAAGTATAAAGAGTACAGATATACATGATACATCTCTAACCCGACGCGTTTCGCGAGCTCTCCTCGCTTCATCAGGGGCTGATGTGTATATCTGATGTCTGTAATAACAAGTAAAGAGTATATTGAAGTATAATATGTAATTGAACAATAACATGAAGTCAAAGCTAGTAATCCGATACCTACTTGTCAGGTACTTGACCCCAAAGAGGGCGGCCCCAGGCAGGGGGCGGCGGAAAAGCATCTCCCCCGGGAGCTGAGGGGGAGGAGACCACAACGCGGAGGTCCAGGATAAGGCACAGGGCAGGCATGGTAAATGCATGAAGAAAAGAAAGGAAAGATGGACCCGACTGGCACCCATAATAGTTGAAGAGCGTACCCACTGTAATAAAGTATAAACAAAAATATGTATATATCTAAGATAATGGCTATAGCCGTATCCAAAAATGTATGCAGTAATCTGCTTGAGTATGGTGGGTGCTGGGTGAACAGCAGGGCATAAAAAGGAAGAAAGAAGAAAATAAATAAAAAACAAAACAAAAAACAGGAGAAAAGTAAAAATGATGTCAGCCCACGTGTAACCCATGAATCTAGCAGGGCAAACTCTCTATAATAAAATGTATAGATGTAAATATATTAATTAATTGAGGTCTACTTGATCACCTGAAAGTCCTACATAGCATGTATATAGTACTAAGGTACATGAATATGTGTATTTAAAGAATTTAAATGGTTAATGTTCCATTATAATGAAAGTATAGCATAGTAGGCTAGGGTACAAGAAATACAGGAGTGTCCTGCAGAACATGGGGAAGTGTAATGTGAAGGGGAAGGAACACATTACACTTCCCCATGTTCTGCAGGACACTCCTGTATTTCTTGTACCCTAGCCTACTATGCTATACTTTCATTATAATGGAACATTAACCATTTAAATTCTTTAAATACACATATTCATGTACCTTAGTACTATATACATGCTATGTAGGACTTTCAGGTGATCAAGTAGACCTCAATTAATTAATATATTTACATCTATACATTTTATTATAGAGAGTTTGCCCTGCTAGATTCATGGGTTACACGTGGGCTGACATCATTTTTACTTTTCTCCTGTTTTTTGTTTTGTTTTTTATTTATTTTCTTCTTTCTTCCTTTTTATGCCCTGCTGTTCACCCAGCACCCACCATACTCAAGCAGATTACTGCATACATTTTTGGATACGGCTATAGCCATTATCTTAGATATATACATATTTTTGTTTATACTTTATTACAGTGGGTACGCTCTTCAACTATTATGGGTGCCAGTCGGGTCCATCTTTCCTTTCTTTTCTTCATGCATTTACCATGCCTGCCCTGTGCCTTATCCTGGACCTCCGCGTTGTGGTCTCCTCCCCCTCAGCTCCCGGGGGAGATGCTTTTCCGCCGCCCCCTGCCTGGGGCCGCCCTCTTTGGGGTCAAGTACCTGACAAGTAGGTATCGGATTACTAGCTTTGACTTCATGTTATTGTTCAATTACATATTATACTTCAATATACTCTTTACTTGTTATTACAGACATCAGATATACACATCAGCCCCTGATGAAGCGAGGAGAGCTCGCGAAACGCGTCGGGTTAGAGATGTATCATGTATATCTGTACTCTTTATACTTTGATGTTATGTCATGATGGTCATGTTTTTTGGACCTTTTATCATGTTGTTGTTTCTATGTAACTGTCACCTATGTGTATGATCTATACCGGATGTTATATATTCCAATAAATTTTGTTACTATTATACTCTTTTTATTCATATGTGATCACCATGGACACTTCATTTAAAGTCCCACGGGCAAAATTCTTTGTTTCTTTATGCAATATAGGGATGGAGGTGTCTCATGTTAGGGATCAGCTCTCAGACTTTCTCTTTTTTCCCTTTGGAGACTGGGTCGCAGGGCAGTATTCTAACATATCGACCCCAGACACACCTCCAAGATGACTACTGCCTTACTAAAGACGATGAGGGTAAAGGTGATGGACTGGCCAAGCATGTCTCCAGACCTAAACCCTATTGAGCATCTGTGGGGAATTCTCAAACCGTAGGCGGAGGAGTGCAAGGCCTCTAACATCCACCGGCTCCGTGATGTCGTCATGGAAGAGGACTCCAGTGGCAACCTGTGAAGCTCTAGTGAACGCATGCCCAAGAGGGTTAAGGCAGTGATGGAAAATTATGGTGGCCACACAAAATATTGACACTTTGGGCCCATATTGGACATTTTTACTTAGGGGTGTATTCCCTTTTGTTGCCAGCGGTTTAGACATTAATGGCTGTGTGAATTAATGGATATATAGATGCAAAATATATTTACACCAATATATACTCCTGCGCTAATGGGTAAAAATAAGTAAAAAGGTTGATAAGTTATTAGTGGAAATTAGTGAATAGGTTGCTACTTTCAAAAATGCATATGCCTTTAAATGTGAATCAAAATATAAGAGCGCTACACAATATTAATACTAACACATTAATCACAGTTCAAATTACCAATCCATAATCAAATTAATACATTTGTAAAATCCATGAATTCATAAGTTCACATACTTTCCTATCATGATCTTGCAGTGCAGCTTCAATTTTTCAATTGTTCAATATAAAGTGCCAAAGGCTGAAAAAACCACAATCTCTGCGATCCGTGCTCCCCTCATGTGCCCTCACTCACCAGATAACTATGATTCCCATGACAGAAGTCATAAGTGCTTGAACAAGGATGGCTGGACTCTGTAGTTCCATGGCGATTGTCTCAGCCTGAAGCACAGATGGTGCGAGGTGGACATATGACGTAAACAAATGACAGAGAAAGCAATTCTGTTAATTGGTCACATAAAATAAAAAACAATATCCACTCACATATAAAAACGCTGTAACACATGTAAAACCCAGAACTTGCGTCTCATCGGCCGTAAATTTCGTCACCACCCACGGTCAACTGACACATTTCGTCCCTCCCACGAGCCGTTATCAAAGGATACCCTATTGATCAAAGAATATTGAGAACCGTCTATGCTACAGGCTAAGACAATCGACCGTGGAACTACAGAGCCTAGCCATCCTTGTTCAAGCACTTCTGTCATGGGAGTCATAGTTTTCTAAGTGAGTGAGGGCACATGAGGGGAGCACGGATCGCAGAGATTGTGTTTTTTTCAGCACATGCCACTTTATGTTGCAAAATTGAAAATTTGAAGCTGCACTGGAAGATCATGATATGAAAGTATATGAACTTTTGAAGGACTTATAAATTCATGGACTTTACTAATTTATTAATTTCATTATGGATTGTCAATTTGCACTGTGATTGATGTGTTAGTATTAATATTGGGTAGCGCTCTTATATTCTGATTCACATTAATGGCTGTGTGTTGAGTTATTTTGAGGGGACAGCAGATTTACACTGTTATACAAGCTGTACACTCAATACTTTACGTTGTAGCAAAATATAATTTCTTCAGTGTTGTCACATGAAAAGATATAGTAAAATATTTACAAAAATGTGAGGAGTCTACACACTTTTGTAATATACTGTGTATATACATAGTTACATAGTAGGTGAGGATGAAAAATGACACAAGTCCAACCTATGTGTGTAATATGTCAGTATTACATTGTATATCCCTGTACGTTGTGGTCGTTCATTTGCTTATCTAATCATTTTTTGAAAATATCGATGCCCCCCGCTGAGAGCACTGCATGTGGAAGGGAATTCCACATTCTCGCCGCTCTTACAGTAAAGAACTCTCTACGTAGTTTACAGTTAAACCTCTTTTCTTATCATTTTTATGAGTGGCCATTTGTCTTGTTAAACTCCCTTCCGCGAAAATTTTTTATCCCTATTGTGGGGTCACCAGTACGGTTTTTTAAAATTATATATATATATATATATATATATATATATATATATATATATATATATATATATACATACACACACACACACACACACACACACACACACACACCTTGTATTTGCCCTTCGTTACAATAACATAGGTCATCGAGAATTTATAAAGTCCTGTTTATTACTACAAGAGTGTTTCTATTAACTACATGCAAGAACTTTAGCATTTTTTTTTTTTTGTAGGGTGATGGCTGTAGTGTAGTCAGTTGCCTAAGGTTAGATAGGCATTTGCTACTTTTCCATTTCGGTAAGCTAGAAAAGAATAAACAGAAGATGCACTTTTCCCTTGGTCATCTCATTGTGTCCATCGCTCATTCAATATATTATTACACAATAGCCAGAATTCTTAATACTCATTCAGACAGAGCCTAAGGGTTGCTTTCCATGAGGCGAGTCTGTCTTGTGATACATATTTAATGTATCTGATTGTTTGCGCTCTTGAATGGAAGACTTGGGTTACAGAAAGGCAAGATTCCAGGTCAACAATTTTTATGCTGCGCTAATAATCTGCAGGCAGACTGGCCTTTTCCTATTGATATGGTAGTGGAATAGAAATAAATAGACACCATCACTAGATATGTAGTAATGTACTGTGCTATAAATAATTAGCATAACACCTTGTACACACGGCATCAGCTGGTCCGACAGCCTGACGAAGCGGCATGACCGAAAAAGGTCTGCCGATTGGCTCCCGATCAGTGATCTCAGCCAATGGCTTAGAACACTGACCGGAATTTTCTGGCGGGGGGGGGGGGGGGGGCACAGCAGGGGAGGCCATTGTACTAACAGTAGATTGTTAGTACAGCGGCTCTTCCTGAGCTGTCAGGATTTTGGGTTGAATGAAAAGACTACTAGTGTGTGCGAGGCTTAAGGCATGCAATCCAAACAGGAGACCACTGCCCTAGTGACTGGATTAGTTGGAATATTATTCCAATGTAGACATAGACTGACACCTCATAGGCACATAGGAGTGGACATTCATACCAGGTGATCAGAAGATTGTGACCCTGATCAATTGGGTCATAACAACTTACTCCTATTTACTACATCTTTACTTACCACTGCATTACTTACTACTGCATTAAAAATGGTGCTCATGTAATTGCGTGTGAATGCTAGTCAGTGCAGTTGTGCACTGAGCTTGGGATGTGTGATAACACTTCACCAGGGGACATGCGCAACAACGGCATACTTTAATGGCAGTAGTATGAACAGCATCATAAGGAATCTGTTATGTGTCTGGATGATCCACTTCCTGTAGCCTGGTACCCATATCAAGAGTGGCCACTGGTGAAACTCCAGTAAAGGATTCTCGGTGGAAGATCCACAGTAATTGAATGGAATTAAGAAGTGAGAAGTAAAGTCCTGTGGAACACGGTAATTTGACTGCTTGTTGAACATGTGATATGGCACAGTGTGCTTGTAAGGGCTTGTTCTTAAAGGGCATACAATACCATATGCCCAAGCAGGGCCGTGTTTACCTGCACGGGAATGAACAGGTATTCCATACATCCCCATGTAGGCAATCCCATTGATGTCTTTTAAGACACAGCTGCAGCATGGGCACACTATGACAATCATGTGAGTGTGGGCCCTCAAACGTGGACCACACGAGTTTGGGGACCTGCATGCACCCACACAGATGTTGCATTGGGACACAGCAGCTGTGTCCATGCGTCAGCTGTGTCCCAATAGACATCAATGTATAACCGTACGTGATCTGGACTTTGGGAACTCCAACACCTACATTGATATACAGTATATACTGTATTTATTGGCGTATAACACTCACTTTTTCACCATGAAAATTGGGTGCAAATAGTGTGTGCTTGTTATACGCCAATACTTCAATTTTAGCTGCCTCGAAGGGGACAGGGAGGGGGGGCAGGACGAGCGCCGTCAGATTACATACAGTGAGAATCTCCTGTTTACTTGGCGGCCTCTGTAATAGGAACTCCTGTCTCCTGGGCCGCCATTGGACCACTGTTCTGTCTATCATAGGAGATTCTCACTGTATGTAATCTGTCGGCGCTCGTCCCGCCCCCCTCCCTGTCCCCTCTGGGCTGCAGATGGGCATCGATCAGGCTGCACTGATGGCAATGGTGAGGCTGCTGCATTGATGGCAATGGTGAGGCTGCATTGATGTGGACTGATGAGGCTGCATTGATGGGCATTGATCAGGCTGCATTGATGGCAATGGTGAGGCTGCAGATGGGCACTGACCCTTATTTTACTTCAAAAGTTCCTTATTTAAAATGTAAGTTTTTTTCCTGAAACTTCCCTCTTAAAATGAATGTGCGTGTTATACGCCTGTGCGTGTTATACGCCGATAAATACGGTATTTATTGCTCAGGGATGTTGCTGATCCTCCTGGTCTAGTAGTTCAACACAATACAGCAATATTCCTGAAAGGTTCATTGTACAGCATGCTGGGATGGGTCCTGGAAGGCAGGCATGTGTCCCCATTATTTGGACTGTGGTCTCTTTAAGGGGGATGATAAGAGACATCTTGAGTACATAGGGGTTTTCATCCATACAAGGTGATGGGTTCTGTGATCGTCCAGTTGGAGAGCAGAGGACTGATTAACAGTTCTCTTCAGATTGGCAAGTTCATTGGGGATTCAGAATTCGGAGGCTCAGAATGTCTTTGGGTGGGGAGTGCCTCCAAACCCTTATTACAGAGACTTTGATCCCAAAAGAGTTAACCCACCTGCAAGGGAAGCTTGAAAAGGAAGGGGTCAGCATCTGTCTATGAAGTGGAATAGTTTCACAGCTGTGTGAAAGTCTGCGTTACCTAGAGATTGAGACACCATTTATTGGACTTCTGTGGCCTTAGCAGCACCCCGAGGTAGACAGGAACCCTAAACCTTGGTGTGGGACTCATATTGGCCGTGAGTTACTCTGTTTTCAATACACCAGAATTATGGACTGTTTTTGTGGGTTTTGCTTCATTTTGAAAACAATAAAGACTGTTTTACTTTTACAAGTGGCTGGCTGGTGACCCCGGGGTCTCCATATTATATATATTACATATTTATGGTGGAACTGTTTGAATTAAAAGGACTAACCATCCTAAGAAATATAATTTCACACTGTATTTTACCAACATGTAAGATCACACCTTATGAATTTTGGGCCATATTCATACAGATTGGGTATCAGGTGGAGCTGAACAAAATTTCCTATGGGAGAGCTAAAAAGACTTGTGAAATAAAGTAATAGATTTATGGCACAATGGAAAAAGCAATGATAGTGGGCCCACTAATTAAGTGCATATATGCAACTAGTATAGAGTAAGCAGACTATGTTCCTCTGGAACAGGATCCTTGAACAAGATAGGATTGTTTGCTGCATTATTCCA
Source organism: Aquarana catesbeiana (assembly GCF_042186555.1). NCBI lineage: Eukaryota > Metazoa > Chordata > Amphibia > Anura > Ranidae > Aquarana > Aquarana catesbeiana. The sequence continues at coordinate 199,874,423 of NC_133331.1, forward strand.
GACGGTAATAGTAATGCCTCCCATTATTCCATGTTCTGGGTTTCAATGTATGGTTTATGATTAGCAATTAGTTGTACAGCTTTATCCAAGCCTACGTGCATAGTGAAATCTATCTAAATTACAGGGTGCAACTGTGTCCTGTTACAACAAGTCATTTGGAATCATGTTCTTAAAGCGGAGTTCCGACTAAAAAAAAAATAAATAAATAAAAAGTAAGCAGCTACAAATACTGCAGCTGCTGACTTTTAATAATCGGACACTTACCTGTCCCAGGGTCCAGCGATTCGGGAGAACGAAGTGTTTATTATCACTAGGTGTTAAGGTATTGGGATTATAGCAGCCATTCATGAACCCAGCAACTGCTTTGAGGTACCGTACTTATTAATTACATGTTCAATAAGTAAAAATAAATGCGACATTTTTGTATATGTTATGGTGTTAGTGGTGTGCGCATTTCCTACCGTCTATATGTTCTTTTGAGCTGTTTTTTTAGGCATGTGCATTACCAGACTGGGCTCAAAGGAAGTGGGGCCAATGACGCTGCCCATCATTTACCCCAGCAGAATGAGGAAATCTAGTGGCAGTAAAGAAATACTGTTGGGGCTGCAGCTCTGCTTTATGTCAATTCTGTAACTGTGTGTAAAAACTTACTTTTTTTATATTAACTGAATTGTTCTTGATAGCAGCCCCCTGTAGTCTCTTGTACAGCATGACTTTGGGAGAAAAAGGGTCAAAACTCAAGACAATCAGTCCTCTGTTTTTAAGCACAGAGCTCTATGGAGGAGAGGGATGAGTTTATGAACGTGCCATTGCTTCTTTATGGTCTAATCTGGGGTTGGCCAAGCTACATTGCTTAGATGCAGCCTAATCTGCAAGGTCACAGAGCTGGTTATGCTGTCAGATGTCTGCATGACACGGCTAGCTAAACAAAAATACCAATACTTTGTCCAATAAAACTATTCACATATACTGTATGTACTCAAATGTGTATTAAATTGTTAGCCTGGATCTCAGTTAAAAGATCTGCCTGCTTCTGCTTTTGAGCCCATGCCAAGAGTTTACACAGCTTCTGCATTGCAGATACAAAGAAATGATTATGCAGCTTTTACAACCCTAATTCGAAAAAAGTTGGGATGTTGTGTACAATCTACATAAAAACAGAATGCAATGATTTGAAAATCTCATAAACCCATATTTTACTCACACTAGAAAATAAAAAACATATCAAATGTTTAAACTGAGTAAATATATTTTATGAAAAAAAATAAGGTAATTTTGATATTCTCAAAAAGGTTGGGACAGGGCAACAAAAACCTGGCAAAGTGAGTTTACTAACAAGGAAGAGATGGGAAAACATTATGCAATTTAGTTATTTGGCAACAGGTCAGTAACATAATTGGGTAAAAAAAAGGAGCATCTTAGAGAGTCAGATAGTCTCAAAAGTAAAAATTGGCAGAGGTTTAAAATACTATATAAAATCCCAGAAGCAAAGGTGAGAGTGAACAATGAATATTCTAATAAATTTTGGTTGTTGAGGGGGAGAAGGCAGGGGTGTCCTTTGTCACCCCTACTCTTCGCCCTCGCAAATCGAACCCCTGGCAATAGCCATTAGGACATCCCCGGAGGTGAGAGGATTTAGAAGGGGAGTAGTGGAAGAAAAGGTTGCATTATATCTGGATGATCTATTACTATTCCTAGGAGATACCCAGACTTCCCTGTTGATGGAATGGAAATAATTAAAAACTTTGACCAATTCTCCGGACTTACCATAAATTGGGAGAAATATGCATTGTTGCCTGTAGGCCCTCTCTAAAGTCCCTTGCCTGATGAGGTCGCTCAGATTGAAATAGTGGACAAAATGAAATATCTGGGAATAAATATCATGAGAGATCCCAAACAATACATTATAAATAATTTAGCCCCACTTCTAGTTAAATTTAAGGGAAAAATTAAAATATGGAACCGACTCCCATTATCTGTAGCAGGATGATGTAATTTAATCAAAATGCTATGGATGCCGCAGCCCCTGTATGTATTACATAATTCCCCAGTGTAGGTGTATAAAAAGTGGTTTCAAAAGATAGATGTTATTTTCAGAGAATTAATTTGGAAAGCAGGACCGGCAAGAATAAGTTTGCGTACCCTACAATTACAAAGAGATGAAGGGGGCGTGGCACTCCAGCACTCCTGGAGCTACTTTATGGTGGCACAGTTACAATATATGGGAGGGAGTAACATGGAAGGGGGACCTGCAGGGAGGGAAATACTGCTACAAAATACCCTGTATAGATCAATGGTGGAAGCCATGGAGGCAGATTCCTCCCCCCTCTAGGTTCCCCATGTTAAATTTGATAGGAGTATGGGATACAGGGAATATATTGTTGGGGTATAGGGGATCCACAGAGCATGCCCCCCTTTTGGGATAACATAAATTTGGGAGAAATTCAGAAGATGGGACAATTAAGTAATGGGAGAGGTGTGGAATACATCTCCTTAATCAGCTATTTAAAAATGGTACTTTAAAATCCTTCCAGGAATTGAGAGAACAGTATGCTATCCCAAATATGTCCTTTTTCAGGTGCTTACAGATTAGGCATGCTTTAGGAGAACAATCTAGAGAGAGGGCACTGGAATGGAGCAAGATACCTCTGCTCCAGAAAGCAATCAACGCAAAAACTTTAAAAGGCCTGATTTCTGGTTTATACCCACATATATATATATAAGCCGAGTCTGGAAGGGACTGAAGCCCCATGGAGAAGGAGGTGGTGGGAACAAAATGTAGGAACTATGACTGAAGTGCAGTGGAATAGAACATTGGAATTAAGCCCATTGGTCTCACTTCCCCCTCACAAAGGATGTCACATTTATTTTTGATATACAGAGCATATTATACCTCTCAAAATCTTTTCTTGTTTGGCTGTAGACCAGATGCCAGCTGCCCCAGGTGAGGAAATAGAAGGGGATTTGATCCATATGTTCTGGAGGTGCCCGGAGTTATACCGGTATCGTATCGGAAGGGGGTACTCTGAACTATAAACCAGGCATTCGGGAGGTCTCTGGACCTGGACATAAGGTTATGTGTGCTGGGTTATGTAGAGGGGGATAGAGATGCCGGATGTACCCAGGTTGCAATTCTTAGACGCTTATTCCAGGCAAGGAAATTAATAGCATAAAGATGGCAGTGTTACCCCCAACTTGTAAAGAATGGGAACGTGGCATGAATGAGATGATATGGAAGGAAAAAAATGGTATATGTAAGACAAGGTTATATAAAGAAATATAAAGAGATCTGGAGACCCTGGTGGGATGTGAAGAGATACCCCCCTTAGAATAGTGTGAAAGACAAAAGTGAGAAATAAAACATCAGCATAAAGAAAGATAAGAAGGGGAGAGGGGCTGGGGTGGTTAGCGGTAGCAACACCTAATAGGTGAAGACTAAGGAATTAGTAGATAGGATGTGACATATATTAAAATAGGAAGAATGAATAGAGAGAGGTTGGGGGATTGGAGAATGTGTGTGGTAAGAATGAAGATGATTAAGACGATATAAGGATAAATTAAAGAAGCGACTAGTGTGGGGGAAACAGGAAAGTGGTCATTGAAGAGTAGAATAGAAGAAGAAAGGAAAGAAGCTGAGATAATATAATAAACAACCGAGAATTTTAATGAGAATATGTTTTTTTTTTCTTTTTTTATTTCTCTCTGTATATGTAAAATGGAGGGGGAAGGGAGATGTGGGAAAGGGTGGTTTGTATGTCATTGATGATAAATTAAAAATGTTTCAATAAAGACTATAGTATAAGATAAAAAAAAAATGGGAAGAGGTTCAATAATCTGTAAAAAGCTGTGCCTTAAAATTGTTAAACAACGTTTTGCAATGTAAAATTGCAAAGACTAAATATATCACCCACAGTACATAATATCATCAAAAGATTTAGAGAATCTGGAGAAATATCTGTACTCAACGGACAAGGCTGAAACACAGTACTGGAGACCCATCATCTTCGGGCCCTCAGACGGCACTGCATTAAAAACGGACATGATTCTGTGATGGACATCACTGCATTAGCCCAGAAATACTTCCAAAAATTACTGTCTGAACACAGCACGGCCTGCCATCCAAAATGCAAGGTAAAGCTCTATCATGCAAAGAAAAAAAAGCCATATATCAACAGGATCCAGAAATGCCGCCATCTTCTCTGGGCGAAAGCTCATTTAATATGGTTTGTTGCAAAGTGGAAAACAGTTCTGTGGTCAGACGAATCAAAATTTGACATTTTTGCAACCATAGGTGCCGCATCCTGTGTACTAAAGGGGAGAGGGACGTTCTGGCTTGTCATCAGTGCTCATTTCAAAAGCCCGAATCTCTTGGTGTGGGGATGCATTAGTGCATATGGAATGGGCAGCTTACACATCTGGAAAAGCGCCATCAATGCTGAAAGATTTATCCAGGTTTTAGAGCAGCATATGCTCTCATCCATGTTTCAGGGAAGGCCTTGCATATTTCAGGAGGACAATGCTAAACCACATACTGCATGTATGATAATAGCATTTCTTTGTAGTAGAAGAGTCCAGGTGCTTAACTGGCCTGCCTGAATTCCAAGCTTTTCACACATTTTTGGCACATCTTGAAACAAAAAATATGACAAAGACCACCCAGAACTGTTGAGCAGTTCAAATCCTATAGCAAGCACAGGACAATATTCCTCTCCCCAAACTCTAGCAACTGGTCTCCTCAATTCCCAGTCAAGCACAGAGTGTTGTTAAAAGAAGAGGGGATGTTACACCGTAGTAAATATGGCCCTGTCCCAACATTTTTGAGACGTGTTGCTGCCATCAATTAAAAAAAATTACTTTTTTTTTTTTTTTTTTTTTTTTTTTTTTAATATGGTACATATTCTCAGTTTAAACATTTGTTTTATATTTTCTATGGTGAATAAAATATGGGTTTCTGTTATTTGCAAATCATTGTATTCTGTTTTTATGTAGATTTTTCACAGCGTCCCAACTTTTTTGGAGTTGGGGTTGCATAAAATCTTTTGCAAACCAGTAATCAATTAATGTGCTACCTGGGAGCCACGTATATGACATCATAACAGCTCATGCTGCTAGAGGAGATAAGAAAGGGCAGAGCTGAACAGTGTTAGGTAGATTCAGCTCCAAGGCTACAGAAAAGAATATAAATTATTTGCTGGTATATAATTCTTCATATGGCTTTACAGCTTCATAAACCCGTAGAGCATTTTTAGTTTTTTGGTTTAATTACCCATCAGCTTCTATATTCTTAGAGATTTCAGTTGAGATCTGTCGTTAGCAGCTCAAAATCTTGCAGCTGGAGTTTTTTACAGATATACAGTATAAGGAGAGAGAGGCTAATTTAGGCAACCAGCATCTGCCCATACACAATCCATTAATTTTGAATGTACATTACTATACACAGTAGATGCACAAGCAACAGAAAAGATGTTATCTAACACAAAGGTCTCCAACCTCCGGGTGGCGGCCCGTTGCCGGGTCGTAGCCTGTCTGCAGGCAGGCCACGAAGGCTGCACCTTCAGCGGGGCAGGCGAGGTTCGGCGGCGGCGGGCGAGCAGAGAGATGACATCACCTCTCGCCACCCACCCCACATCACAGCTGTTCACTCCCGGGTGTGAGGGCGGAACACAACACTGTCTGAGGTGCTGCGGGCGACCGTCCAGTCCTCATAGCTGGTCGTGAACACTACGCTGAGGTGTGGCAGGCAAGTAGAGAGATGACATCTCTCACTGCCTGCCCCGCATCAAAGATGTTCCGCCCTCACTTGGCAAGTGACTCTGGCGGCAAGTGACAATCCACATCTGGCGGCAAGCAACAATTTGCATCTGGCAAGTGACAATTCACATCTGGTGGCAGGGAACATGACAAGTGACAAGCTGCATCTGAAGGCAGGTGACATGACAAGTGACAAGCTGCATCTGAAGACAGGTGACATGACATGTGACAAACTTCCTCTGTTGGCAGGCGATGGTGGCAAGTGACAAGCTGAATTTGGTGGTAGGCGACGGTGGCAAGTGACAGGCTCAGGGCTCCCACTGATTCTGCATTATGGTGAATTGAACTATTTCTTTTTTTATTACAATGTAATTATGGAAATGATGGGCTTCAATCATCCTGACACCATATCAACCATGATGTCATGATTATTGAAGCGCGAACACCAGCCATTGCCCCAACAAATCGCCCGCAAAAAAACACATTCTCTCGCCCCCCCCACCCCCCCCCCCCCCCCGGGCCTTCGCATAATTTTCTTCCACGCAGCCAGTCCTCGATGTCAAAAAGTTTGGGGGCCACTGATCTAACAGAATACAGCAAAGTAAAGTTCATATCTAGTAACCTTATATACCCAAACACTGTTTTTGAGACCCAATCCACAAGCTTCATACCAAGAATCTATAATGAAGGCAGATAAACAGATAAGAAATTAAGCCTTTCACAGCAATCTCTACATGGAGAGCAGTAAGTAAAGGGATGTCTGAAACATTAATAGTGGAGCTGCAACTTCGGAGTAGTGTGTTCATTAAGTAAAGAGCACCAATTATGCTAATTGTTTTATAGGTTGGGAGAAGGTTTGGTGGAATGAAGGAATATACTTTTAGCATTGGATTCCATTAATATCACAGCAATAAAGGGAAAACATTAACCCATACCAAGCAAATGATGGCTTCTAAAAGAGCACACAAATGGTAATATTCCACTTTACCTAACAGAATTGCTTTCTTCAAACACAATCTATTGTATATCCAAAATCGCATGTGTCTGCTGACACCCACCAATCCGTTCCCCATCTGCCTAGCAGATCAGATGACAGTCGAATAGAAGACAGGAAAAAATAGGAATCTGGACTGGACTGTAAATTCCTTATCTTGGAGTACAGTAAAGGACTCAGGACTTGTATTCATAAACCATGGGTTAAATGCTACCTTTAGGTGACTGAACACTGGCAAAAAACTTCTGCTAGGGCTGTACTTAGAGAGTGCACCCTTATAACCCCGCCCACTCACCGAGGCTCCGGTTTAACAAACAATAAGGAGTGATCAAGGCACAGAGAGGAGGAACCTGCGCCCTGTACTCCAAAATAAGGAATTTACATGGAATTCAGAATTCCTGTTCTTCTATGTACAGTATAGGATACTGGACTTGTATTCATAGACAATGGGAAGTACCCAAGCAATAAAACTGTGGGTTGGGCAAAAACATAGCAACACAGAACTGCCAACAGACCCAAAAGAAACACAAGTGTTTAAGAACCCAAACAAAATACTCAACAGCTTAAAGAACATTTGCGATCAAATCTTACATAAGCTGAGACCTGAATGTCCATCTGGCAGAACTTGCAAAATGTGTGAACAAAAGACCAGATGGCAGCCTTGCAAATACAGATGCTTGATGCTAAAAAGCCCAAGTGACACCAAAAGCCCTGGTAGAATAGGCCTGACAGGAAAGAGAGGAACCCTTTCCTTAAAAAGGCATGGGCCCTGAAAATTAGTTGCCTGATCCACCTGGCAATAGTGGAGGGAAGCCGGGAGTTTTCTATAAGGAACTCTAACAAAAAAATGAAGACTTGTGAAGGGAGGTCGGGGCTGCCAAGTGGACTATGAAAGCCCAAACCACATCTAAACAATGTAAGGTAATTTCCTCATCATATTTTGGGGCAAGACAGAGGAAAGAGAGGACAATGTCCTCCTTAAGGTGGAAAGAGGAGACCACCTTGGATAGAAAGGAATGCTTTGGTCTTAAAACCATTTGGTCATTCTGCAAAACAATAATGGGCTCTTTACGAGAAAGGACCACTAATTCAGAAACATGTCTAACAGACATGATGGCAATTTAGGAAGACCATCTCAAAGTAATGCTAAACATGCAATGTTGAATTGCCATTATCTCTTCTATTCATGTATATAGATCATGCCACGGTTTAATTATAAAAATTAACCTTATTTAATAATTGTTGTTCAGAGGTCACATGACATTTCCCAGGTCTTTCCTGTTCTCAGAGAAAGTTCTGAGATAGGAGTTTTCTTTTAGCAATATGAGGACATGGAGGAGGTAGGAAATGGACTGTCATTTGTTCCGAATTATATGCCATGTGCAACACATGGGCTGCATAGATACGAAAAAGGAGGAAATGAACAGCTTAGGTGTGAACCAAAACTGAAGCATGCTTAGTAGATGCCAACAGCTGGTCTACACAGTTCCAGTGTCATGATCAGGGGTCAGGCTCGAAGACTAGTTGCTATAGCAGTACTGGTACACAAGCAGTCACCCTGGCAGATGACGCAGGCTCAGTTGAGGTGCGGAGTCTAAGTACTAATCGGTGTTCACCGGAGCCCGGAGCTCCTGATGGTGGAGATGGATTTTGCTGCGTGTTAGTACCAGGTTTCATTCCTCAAGATCGCCTCACCAGGTGGTGAGCAAGCCGGGGTCCAGTAGCGGATAAGCAGGTAAGGATCACACAGAAGCATAGTCAGTAAACAAGTCAAAGGGTTAGTAACGCGAAGTTGCAGGTTGGGATCAGGCAGAAGCGAAGTCGAGGAACAAGCCAAGGGTCGATAACGAGTGGTAGCAAAATACGGATGGCAGCAGGGAAGACAAGAGCGAGATACTAGCTGAAGAAAGCACAATAATCTGGCAAACGGGAGGTGCAGAGACATGGCTTAGATCAGGCAGTTTATGGGAGGAGCAAAGAGTTTAAGGTTTCAGCAGAAGTCAAGGCACAAGGCAGGGTTGTCCAATGGATCAGACAGGGTGCTGAACAGCATCTCAGGTAGCTCAGCAAGAAGATTCATTGCCTGACACAGCAGAGGTCCCAGGTTCAAGTCCCAGCCCTCACACTCAGGCTGCAGCGGGGGCAGACCAGGAGGGAGGGACAGTGAACAGCAGGATCAACCAGGATTTTTGCAGTCTACAGAAGTTTAATGATACTTTAAGGGTTAGCTCTTCCAACTAAATGTCAGTTCAAACTGGAATCGCTGAAGAACAGGGAGTACTAGGGTGGGGTCCAAGGTGACACATAAGAGATAAAATTGGGTAAATATTGGGTAAATTATATGACTGGTCCAGATCAGACTGAAAAAAAGGCCACAATACTTGTAATATTTCCTAGTGTTATGCTTTCTGTTGTGACAGTGTGAGGCCCTGTCACTCTGTAAATGATTATAAAAAGGGCACAGAGTTAACACATATGCAGAGGGCAGGACTCCCAAGTATCGATTATGAGCAGAGAAAACTGTTTTTTACTTTGTGAGGGAAAAATATCCAACCCAGTATCCAGGTCTTGTTAAAGACTAGCAAGGTATGTGTCCAGGTGCACACAGCCCTTATATTGAAGGCTTGGGCTTAACTCAGACCCCTGTAGGTGAAGTTTTCTTTTCCATTTGATAAAAGTGGGTCAGCTAGGCCTTAAAAAAAAAAAAAAAAAAAAAAAACTGGTGTTGATTGAACTCATTGGGAAGTACTACACTTGGACTGACACCGCCCAAACATCTCTGTCCTTGTGCCATGCAAAGAAAGGCTTCCATGCGCAATGATAAATCTTGCAGGATATGTATTTCCTTGCTTTGAGTAAGGTGGGAATAACTGAATCAGAAAAACCCTTATCCTTTTAGGATTTGGGTTTACATATAAATCATGCCATTAAGCCAGTGACTGAGAATCAACATGAAAGAGCATGCCTTGGGCCAGAAAGCCTGGTTGAGCCTACTTCCAAGAGACCAAGACTCATATACCAGAAGTCTGAGTATGTCTGTGTACCACGTTCTTCTGGGCCAAGTTGGCGCAATGAGAATCACCGGGGCCCTTTCCTCCTTTATCCTGCACAGCAGCTGAGAAAGGATCTTCAATGGAGGGAAGACATAAACAAGTTAGAATAAACAAGGAATCGCCAAAGCATCTACTGTGAAGGCTAGAGAATTGCTGGTCCTAGTCATGAACTTGTTGAGTTTGTTAAACCTGAAGGCCAGAATGTCCACATCTGGTTTTCCTCTTCTTAGACGGATTTTCTGAAAAATCTTGGGATGCAGACACCGATTTCCAGGGTCTATGCACTGATGGGCTTAGGAAGTCCATCTGCCAATTGTCCACTCCCAGAATTTGGACAGCCAAGAAAGTTGTTTCTCCCCATTAGAGTATTAGACGTGTTTCTTTTAGGGCTGATAGGCTTCTGGTACCCCCTTGGTGATTTATGTAGGCCACTGCTGTGGCATTGTCCCACTGTACTCTGACTGGGTGACCTTGCAGAAGGGAGGTCCAGTGTATTAAAGACAATCTGTTGGCTCTCAGTTCTAGAATGTAGGTGGGAGTCTCAACTCCTTTGGGGATCACGTCCCCTGGACAGTCAGGGAGTTTTAAACTCAGCCTCGGTCTAGAAGACTCACATCTGTCTTTACCACAGCAGGTCTGGCGATCCACTATGACAGGAATTTCTTTGTTTGGCTGGATAAAAGCATTGGCTGACCTAAAGATTTTCTTTTCTTTGTGGATGTTGGATTAAATGGATCTGGAGTAAAACTGGGCAAAGGGAACAGCCTCAAAAAGATGCCACCATCAGGCCCAGAACCCCCACAGTGTCGGTGTGATCTGAGGGTCCAAGAGCTGAACCTTAGGGTCCTTCTGCTGAGGAAGGAATATTCTGGCTTGAGCAGAACTCAAGATTAGACTCAGGTACTTTAGATGATGTGAGGAATGGAGGGCAGATTTTAGGAAGCTGATTATCCAACCAAAGGTTTGAAGGTACTTGATGGTCCTTTGGACATTAGCAGATAAAGGTCCTGGGGCTGAGGACCCCTTCAGCAGGAGGTTGTCCAGGTAACCCGTGACATGAATGCCCTGGGTTCTTGGAAGAGCCATAAGCAGGGCAAGCAGTTTTGTAAACACTCAGGGTGCAGAGGACAGCCTGAATGGATGAGCCAAAAAAAAAAAAAAGAAGGTCGGTCTGGGCTTTGCCAGTCACAGTGGATATACCCTAACCAAAAGGGTCTTTCGGGTCTGGGAACCACAGAAATGGACATAGCCCTGGACTTGTATAGCATCCTGCAGCTAACTTCACAGACAGCACTTCGTGCCAAGGTGAGTGCCTAATGCAGGGGTCAGTGCCTGAAGCAGAAATTCCTGGCCGGCACATCACATGGTCTGGTTATAGTACTCAGGAAAATTACCAAGGGTAATTGATCCGGAAACTGCAACAAGCAGTCAGATGTTGATAGAAAATTCAGATAAAATGCAATGGTTTAAAAAAGAAGAGTAAATCTTCAGAGAGAACAGATCCATCATCAGAGGACACTAGCAAAAAAAAAACTGGAGCCTCACAGGGTTATATAGGTATGCTCTGGCAGCAGCCCTTGGAAATGTTGTCCAACTGCCTCAAGGTGGCAGCATATAATCCATGGACTATGAATACAAGTCCTAAGTCCTGTACTGTACCATTAAGATAAACCTTTTCCACTTTGATCACAACTGATCATTTCAAAATAGTGAGTGTAACTTCTTATGAAAAGTGATACTTTTATTCTGTATCGTTTCCATTGGCAACAAAATATTTGTAGTACAAAGCTTGGCTAAAGTTTTACAGGAAAATGAACCCAATTTCATATAAATAGGAATTTAAAACAATTTAAAGCTACAGAGAGCAGGTACAGGAAGGAGTTTAGGAATTCCGTGTAATAAGGGTAATAAAGGATTAAAAGAGAAAAGACTATTTGATAACACAACTGCTACAGAAGGATTAGACCATGTTAATTTTGCAAAGTGAATTTTCACCTAGCTTAAGCCCCGTACACACGGGCTAAATGTAGAGAGACAACAGCCGATTTAAAAAAAAAAAAAGGCCAACATTCGGCCCATGTGTATGTCGGTCTGTGGGACATGCATGCTGGAAAACCAGCAGCCAACCGACTCCCGATCAACGCTCTTAATTAATGGCAGAGAGCGCTGATCGGAGTGCTCTGGCGGGGGGGCATCCCCCTGTCAGAACTCAACAGCTCAGCGGGGGACAGTGTTGCCAACTGCCCGGGCAGCCCATAAAAACAGGGAACTTTTCTCCTGCCATAAATGTCCATAGCAGGGGAAAAATGCCAGTAATAATGGCTGCGACTGGCACCTGTCGGAACTGCGCATGCCCGGTTCCATAAATCCCAGAGGAGGTCCAATCCAGAGCCAAGTCGGACGAGTCCTGCCTGCGCCCACCCGTCAGTCCCGCACTCTTCCAGTCTCCGCTCAGTACAGAACCTCCTATCGCCACCATCATGTTGGTCAGCGTGAACAAAGTTCACTGCTGTGCCCCGCTCCGCCGACTTTAGCAGCTGCAGCTTCTCCTATAGTGGAGCCAGAGCCGGCACGGCGTCCTCTCTAGGCTCCAGCTATAGAGGGGAATCCTGCTTTGGCAGCAGCTACAGGACGGCGTATGGGGGAGCCGGGATGGGGGGGTATCGACCGCACAATGATGATCAGGATCCTACACACAGCTTTCTATGTGACAGCCAATAGGGAGACAGATTGCTGGCACTGAGCCAATCGCTGTGCGGCCCTGCCCTCTGTTTGGGAGCACCTTGCCTGCTCCTGTATTGGCCAACTGATATTGCATGTATCTCAGTCTATTGTACCATGACCCCAGGTAAGCCGACTATTCATAGTCCTTATTGTTTGTTTAACCCTTTTGCTGCCACACACATTTTTTTGTACACAGGGGTGAGGAGAGTGGAACTGACTGTGTGTGGGGGGATAGCAAAAAGGGGTCAGAGAAGGATATTGGGGGGGGGGGGGGGGGGTGAAGCCATGCAGGGTAGGGGACAGAGGAGGACACTGATGCTTCCCTGTAGAGAGGTGAAATGGGCACGGTAGGAGGACACACTGATGTGGAGAGTTAATATGAAGGTGGAAAGAGGAGAAAGCTACTGTGAGGGGGTGAGGAGGACACTACTATGTCAGCAGCCTCTGTCCACCTCCTGTACCATGTCCGCAGCCTCTATCCACCTCTTGTACCATGTTCGCAGCCTCTGTCCACCTCCTGTACCATGTCCGCATTGAATGAGTTGTTTTACAAGGTAATCGTTTACAATCACTTTGATTCATCTCAGCACTGAGACATGCTGAGAATGTGCATTCAAAAGAAGTTTGCAAACAGGAAGGTAAGAAGCTTTTATAGCAAAATACAGTATATTTCTTACAGAATCTTTATGCTCTAAAATTCTTCTCCTGGTTCTAAATCTACTTTAAGCAGAAAAAAGTGGTATTTGTCAAATCTTCCTTCCTCTTGCTAACATGTTTGTCTATGTAAGTAACTCAAGCCTATTATGAGAACTAAGAAGGTCAAACCTCTCTAAACATACAGGAATATCTAATAGCGATAATTAAACCTTTTCATATATCAATGTTTCCCAGTGCACTGCTGTCCTTATATGCTCTATGATGAAGTCTGTGTCACCATTTCACAAATAGTTCAGCGAGAGTATCGTTTCTGATCAGCAGAAGCTCACAAAACCCCCACCGAAGACCATGGTCGCAGTTTTTTGTTGCCGTTGAAACTAGCGGACAAAAACATGTTTGGTTTGTGAAGTCGACATTTTCTGAGTCTGAATGCTTTGGCGTCTTATTTGCAATCACTCATACACGGTAGGTCCATCTATGCTTCTAAAATATTCTTTGATTGTAAAAATACTTTTTCTGCTGAAATTAATATAAAAACAAGTGTACAGTGTACCTATATTTTGATAATGTGTAATTCGCTTTAATTTACAAAAAATTCCATGAAATTAATTCCTATTTTGTTGTTGTCTTATTTTACTATTTATTGTAGTAATCATTTCATACAGCACTCCAGAATCTCCTGAAGAAGCTCACTCGAAGCGAAACATGTAGAGCGGTAGTGTCTGTATTTGTATACGAAATTAATTTAATATGCAACAAGGGATTTTTTATGACAATGTTTTAACTGTTATTAATAAAACATTTTTTATATTTAAAAAATATAATTCTTTCGTTCTTGACACCTTCAAAGTCCCATAGTTTTCCTTTTTTCATGTATTTTCCGAGTCTGGTTCTTGGTTATTAAAGGATTTGTATAGCGCCGAAAGTTTACGCAGTGCTTTACAACAAAAGGGCAGACAGTATAATAACAATACAATATAATACAGCCCTGCTCGTTAGAGCTTACAATCTTAGATCCCTTTCACACTAAGGGCCTTCTTCAGGCACTAAAGGGCTAAAAAAAGCGCCTGTAAAGCGCCTGAAAAACGCCTTCCCTGCAGCCCCAGTGTGAGAGCCAGAGTACTTTCACACTGGGGCACTGCACTGACAGGACATTAAAAAAAGTCCTGCAAGCAGCATCTTTGGGGTGGTGGAGGAGCAGTGTATACACCGCTACACCACTGCCTCTGCCCATTAAAATGAATAGACATGCTGCCGAAGCACCTGCAAAGCGATACGGCAGCTTTTAGGGCGCATTTAACCCTTTCTTCGAGGAATAGTGCCGCTAAAACAATGGTAAAGCGCCGCTAAAACTAGTAACTACTTACTTTATCGGTAACATGGCCTGCGGCTCAGTGTAAAAGGGCACTAAGAGGGAACGTGAAGGGATACAACAGGTACTAACTATGGGGATGGGCTGATGGAGAAAATAAATGTGCAGTTGTTAGGTGGGAGCCAGATATGCTTTTCTGAAGAGATGAGTTTTCAGGGATCATCTAAAAGTGGACAGAGTAGGAGATAATTGTAGAGATTGGGGTAGAGAGTTCCAGAGGATGGGAGAGGCTTGGGGGAAGTCCTGGAGATGAGCACGGGATGAGGTGACAATGGAGCTAGAGAGCAGGGGGTCTTGGGAGGAATGACGATAACGATATGGTTGGTATTTTGAGACTAGGTTAGTGATGTAGCTTGGGGTCGAGTTGTGGATGGCTTTATAAGTTATTGCTAGTAAATTGAATTTCATTTGTTGGGTGTGTGGAAGCCAGTGGAGGGATTGGCAGAGAGGAGTAGCAGGTGCTGAGCAGTTGATCAGGTGAATAAGCTTGGCAACAGTAGGGAACAACCCTTTTTGTGATAGACTCTACCACCACTGGAATGTGCACATGAAGTTTGCAGCATCTCAACAACAAAAGGAAGCCAAGTTAAAAAAAAACTTGAGAGGGTTCAGGAGAGGAATAAATAATAAACTATATTCAATAGAACAGCATGTTAAACAGCTAAGTAGTGCTTTCAGAGATATGCAAAGCCTTTAATACTAATGAATATTTTCTGTAAAGCTGGGGTTATGCTGTGATTTTATGAGACTACGCGTCAAACATTTGAACTTTTATTGTGGTGTGTCACAACCTGAAAAGGGTTGGAAGCTACTATCATATCATAATAACTATGCTAGACATAAAAATGTTCTTAATGATTTTAAAACACAAATGCTGTAGCTTTGCCAGAGCAAAACATGCTTTAAAATGTCTACTAGTGTTAAGAAGATTTCAGTTAATAATGATGGAATCTAACATGGCCACATTTTATATCCCTAGATTTTAGAAAAAACATTATGAGACTGTGCTGTTGCTATGGGGTTTGTATACTAAAGATGGAGAGTGCAATATCAGTCTCACTTCTGCATAGAAACCAACCAGGTTCCAGGTTTTATTGCCAAAGCTTAAAGTGATTGTAAAGTCTACTTTTTTTTCTACAAAAATAACAAACATGTTACACTTACCTGCACTGTTGCAGTGGATTTGCACTTCTGGCTCCTCCCTCCTGTTGAGTGCCCCCACAGCAAGCAGCTTGCTATGGGGGGCAACCAAGCCGAACTGCGGCTCAGTGTCTCCATTCAGACAAGGAGCTGAGGTTCGGCCCGCCCTCTCTCTCTCTCCTGATTGGCTGACTTTGATTGACAGCAGTGGGAGCCAATGCTGCCACTGCTGTGTCTCAGCCAATCAGGAGGGAGAGTCTCGAATGGCTGAGACACTCGTGGACATCGCTGGACAGAGATGGGGTTCCAGTAAGTATAAGGGGGCCGAGGGGGGCTGCTGTACACAAAAGGCTTTTAATCTTCATGCATAGAATGCATTTAGATAAATAAACTTTCTGACTTTACAACCCCTTTAATTGAACAAGCTGAGGTTAGAAACGGGTTTCTATGCAGAAGTGAGCCTGATTTTGCACTCCCCAGCTATAGTAAATAAACCCTTATATGTCCAGCAGAAAGTGCTTGGCCACTCCTATCCCCAGAATGCCATAAATCAGCAGCTCTGAAGCCAAAAACATACCTTCCCTATTGTGATCTAAAAATATAAAATGAGCAATCAATCACACCAATGTGAAGGAGAAAAGCGAGAAATGCCATATAAACAAAATGTACATTTACTATTACCTTTTCTCCCACAGCAATGAAGAAAGTGAAATTGTTAATTAGTAAATTTAATAATTTAACATCAATTCTGGTTCTGGCCAATCGGCAGGCAGAACCTCTAGCAAACAAGTGCCATTATTTCTGATAAAATAAAAAAAATTAAAAAAAGAAGGGAAAACTAACCATTTTCTGTCTGGGGCAATTTTCAGATTTTTTCACATACATGGTAAAATTTACATTTTTTACATTTTTTTTTTGCTTGAAAATTAATGAGAACCCCACAAAATTATATATTTTCTGAAAGCATAGGCACTGGAAAAAAAGTAGTAGCGATTACAATTTGTGCAGCCGGTTAACGCAAATTTTTAGCACAAAATACAATTAAATGAATTTATATTGTGCAAACACCATATAATGCCCAATTTTTGGTGAAATATAAATAGATCCCAAACATGTTAACATTTAAAATTGCGCCCACCTGTAATAGCAAAAGACTATGCTACCTAAAACTATCCATAGGCGATGCTTTAAAAGGCTTTACAGGTTATCATTTTATCATCTTGGATAGCATTGTCACTTTATACTAAAATCACCAGTCTAAAAATTGTACACAATCACTTCCAGTGTCTACACAAAATACATAAAGTAACGATTTTGTCCACCACCAAAACTTGTCAAATGCCTATCAGACAGTAAGCCCTCTCAATATCGTGAGGTCATATGAGCTTACTCTTTATCAAGGGGTGAAGAATGGTATGCATCGTGTTCCAGAAAGGTCCTCTACTTCTCCATTGGCTCCAGAAACTCAATTGAATTCACACACAGTTGAGGAAAGAGGATAAATCATATAAAGTGTGATACCACAATTAAATGAAATTCCTATATGAACAATATTACACACACAAGATTTGTGCAAAATCAAAATGTCTGTACAATTAAATATTCACACCATGTGGAGCAACGTGCTCCATCATCAACCAGGCTCAATAAGCTGCTTATCGGAAGCCTTAGCCTAACTGAAAGTGGGTCTAATGCCTTTGCCATTCTTTATATATATGGTAGCTTGTAAGATGCAAACTAGCAATCTTCACAATGGCTCTAGGCAGTGGTATCAAGCCCCAATCAGGAAAGAAAGTAAACTACACATAGCACAATACTGTAGGATTAAGATTAGTGGTGCACCAAAATGAAAATTCTAGTACTGAAACAGAAAATACAGGATGCACTTGGCCGAAACCAAAATGGACAGTATAAAATAAAAAATGTAATTGAATAATGTGGCTGGCGTTTTTGCACTGAAGTCAATTGTGATGTGATTTTGCATTGAAGTCAATGGGAAACGATATGGCATTGAAGTCAATGGAGGGCATTTTTGCACTGAAGTCACTAGGGGGCGTTTTTACATTGAAGTCAATGATATGCTATTTTGCATTGCAATCAATAGGATGCAGCATGCCATTATCTGCACTTTTTTTTTTCTATTTCTATATTTTTTTTTCTATTGGCAAAAACGCAGATAAGCCTATTTTCAGCTGATAATTTCCAGCGGCCGATATATCTATGCATCCCTAATTAAGATCTGCATTTATTTAGTCATAAAAACACCCTCATAAAAGTAAACAAAGCTGCACATACAGTTGTGCTCATAAGTTTGCATACCCTGGCAGAATTTATGATTTCTTGGCCATTTTTCAGAGAATATGAATGAAAACACAAACTTTTCTTTCACTCATGGTTAAGGTTTGGCTGAAGCCATTTATTATCAATTGTGTTTGCTCTTTTTAAATCATAGTCACAACAGAAACTACCCAAATTACCCTGATCAAAAGTTTACATACCCCAGTTCTTAATACTGTGTATTGCCCCCTTTAACATCAATGACAGCTTGAAGTATTTTGTGGTATTTGTGGATAAGGCTCTTTATCTTCTCAGATGGTAATTCCTCTTGGCAAAAAGCCTCCAGTTCCTGTAAATTCTTGGGCTGTCTTGCATGAACTGCAGGTTTGAGATCTCCCCAGAGTGGCTCAATGATATTGAGGTCAGGAGTCTGAGCTGGTCACACCAGAACTTTCACTTTATTCTGCTGTAGCCAATGACAGGTCAACTTGGCCTTGTGTTTTGGATCGTCATGTCCAAGTACGTCCCATGCGCAGATTCCTGGCTGATGAATGCAAATGTTCCCCCAGTATTTTTGATAACATACTGCATTCATCTTGACATCAATTTTGACCAAATTCCCTGTGCCATTGTAGCTCGCACATCCCCAAAATATCAGCGATACACCTCCATGTTTCACAGTAGGAATTAGGGGTGCAACGGATCGTCACCGATCCGTGATCCGAACAGTTGACCCTGTTCGGATCGGCACACATACGTTCCGCGGAGCGCGCCGCTGCCTCAGCCTTAGGAAAGACCTCTGCTTCGGCCTAGCTCCGGAGCGGCGGCCATCTTGGTACACCCGGCGGCCGTTTACCACGTGATCGCTCCGTCAAATGATGGAGCGATCACTTGTAAGCAAACCGGCGTCATGTCATGACGCCGGTTCCTCTCTCACCTCTGTATACTGATCTGTACAGTGGAGGGGAGAGATCGGATGGCAGCAGTGCCAATACCCTGCCAATACTCTGCCAATGTATCATTACAGTGGGGGAGATTGTGGATATTACAGTGGGGGAGATTGTGGATATTACAGTGGGGGAGATTGTGGATATTACAGTGGGGGAGATGACGTGGATATTACAGTGGGGGAGATGACGTGGATATTACAGTGGGGGAGATGACGTGGATATTACAGTGGGGGAGATGACGTGGATATTACAGTGGGGGAGATGACGTGGATATTACAGTGTTGGAGATTTTTTTTTGATGATCCGAAATTGATCCGAACCGTGAGTTTTTTGATCCGTTGCACCCCTAGTAGGAATTGTGTACCTTTCATTATAGGCCTTCTTGACTCTTCAAATTAAGCGTTTATGGTTGTGGCCAAAGCTCAATTTTGGTCTCATCACTCCAAATGACTTTGTGCCAGAAGGTTTGAGGCTTGTCTCTGTGCTATCTGGCGTATTGCAATAGGGATACTTTGTGGCATTTGCGTAGTAATGGCTTTCTTCTGGGGACTCGACCATGCAGCCCATCTTTCTTCAAGTGCCTTTTTATTGTGCATCTTCAAACAGCCACACCACATGTTTTCAGAGAGTCCTGTATTTCACCTGAAGTTATTTGTGGGTTTTTCTTTGCATCCTGAACAATTTTCCTGCCAGTTGTGGCTGAAATTTTAGTTGGTTCACCTGACCGTGGTATGGTTTCAACAGAACCCCTCATTTTCCACTTCTTGATTAGAGTTTGAACACTTGGCATTCTCAATTCCTTGGATAACTTTTTATATCCCTTTCCTGTTTTATACAGTTCAACTACCTTTTCCTTTGACAATTCTTTTGCTTTCCCCATGACTCAGAATCCAGAAACGTCACTGCAGCACTGGATGAAAGATGCAAGGGTCTGTCAGGAGTCCAGAAACTCACTGACCTTTTATACACACATACCAATTACAAGAAAACAGATCACAGGTGAGGATGGTTACCTTTAACAGCCATTCAAACCCCTTTGTGTCAACTTGTGTGCATGTTATCAGGCCAAAATCACCAGGGTATGTAAACTTTTGATCAGGGTCATTTGGGTAGTTTTTGTTGTGATGATTTTAAAAGAGTGAACACAGTTGATAATAAATGGCTTCAGCCAAACACTATGAGTGAAAAAAAAGTTTTTGTGTTATCATTCATATTCTCTGAAAAATGGACAAGAAATCATAAATTCTGCCAGGGTATGTAAACTTGTAAGCACAACTGCACATTCTATCATGCTGCAATCGAAAATGTGCACAGGTATATCAGGACGTATGCCCCGTCCTACGCTTTTCATCATAAGTGATGTCTTCAGAGGACTCAGCAATACAATCTGACAGTCAGAGAGCGATATAAAGCAGGTAAGAGAGGAAATTACTCTCTATTGCCCTTCACAAAGATTAACAAAGAGTTGCAAATTACGCTTACTAAAAAAAGGCTATATTAATGCCCTAAATAAATCATTTTTATAATAATAAAAATGGAATAAAAATTTAATAAGATATAACCATTTAAAATTGTCAACACTATAGTGACACCATTAAAGAGCTACATCTAATGGTTAAAAATCAAAATTACACCACTTAGTGCAAATGATATAAAGATTAAAACATTTTAAAATGCTTTAATTATTGTTAAAGTGTTACGAAACCCAAGACCTTGCATTCACTATATCTGGTCTTCCACAGTACACAGCACATGGAAATGCAATAGTTTTAGTAAATATAAACTGCTACTGTAAATACCTTTTCTCATCAGCAGTTGATAGCAGTCTTGTGACTTCTATCAGTGTCTGGTTAAAGCTTCTAGGAGGAGTTTTCATTATACTCCGACTGTTCTGTGAGGCTGCAGGACCCCTGAACCATCTGTCTGGACAGTGCTGATTGACCCTGTGCTGATCACATGCACCCTCCCAAGAAAAAAAAAAAAAAAGAAGACTATCAATACACACCAAACTGAGCATGTGCAGCTTGCCCCCAAGGCTGTGGATGTTTAAAAAAAAAAAATTACTGCAAACACTACACTATGAGGTCCCCCCCCCCTTCTTCTCTATGTGCGAGATGCTGCCTGGGGTGAATATGACAGTTTGGTGGATGCCAGTCTTTCATTCCAATGTGAAGGATTCTAAAGCCTGGTACACACGAATAGTTTTTTTTTTCTTTTAACCTAGTGGGTCGGAGCTGCTGTACTAACAGTCCGATGTTTGTACAGTGATCTCCCCCACTGAGCTGCTGTGTTCTGACAGGGAGAGGGCCCCCCGCCAGAACACACCGGTCAGCACTCTCAGCCATTGGCTGCGAGTGCTGATCGGGAACCAGTCAGCTAATGGATTTCCAGTATGCTCGTCCGACAGACACAGGCCAAATGGCCGGCTTCTGTTGGACCAGCTGACATGGACCAACTATCGGCTGACATTGAACCAGCTGATGTCTCCCAACATTCGGCCCGTGTGTACTAGGCATAAGGTTTCTTCTTCCTGGAGACATTTAAATTGATATTAGACCTCATTTCTTATGAAGTCTCAGGCTCTGGTAAGGAAGTCCATGTGGTAGTGGTTGAAGGACTGAGTCTGGTGGAGACTTCTTATGACTTGCGGTTCATAGTTGGAAATATCACTTTGGGACTGTTTGATGGTCCTAATGCTTTTTATTTTAAATAGTTTTTTTGATTTTTTTTGTATCTACAACAGTGCATTTTTAATGTAAGCTTTTAGGATAATATAGTATTCTGATATCTGAGTGTAGCAGTTGAATTCATATATTCCACATATTTTTCAGCACTTGATCCAGTAACTTTATTGTGTTTGCACTAAGCGGAGTTTTTTCTTCTCATTTTTATTTCTGCCATAAATTTACAATTGATGTGTGATGGATTATAGATATTCAATTGGGGATGTTGTGTTCCTTTGGTTTTTAGATTCATATGTAAATAAAGCTTAACGGTATGTATTTTAATGTACTGTATTTGTGGTTGTGAGTTTTTTTTAGAGATCATCCTCCCCAAAAATCCACTTTTCAATGTATTTCCTCAGCTTATCCGATGTCAATTGTATTGAGTGTATGGTGTTAGAGGTCAGACACATGGGTGGTGGGGGGTCCAAAGAGCAAGTTTGTTTGTACAAGGTTGCCAGAATGCAAAAGTCTGGAGTGAAACTGGTCACATGTTTGAGCCTCGAAGGAGGCAACCATAAAACCCACGAGCCTCATGCAAACACAAATTGAGGGCTTTCATTCACATTTAAGAACAAGGGGACAGAATATTTTTTCCTGAAGCATGAAGGTCCTTTAAAGGTAATGTGTAAAAGTGTAAACTGTAATATCAGGTACTCCAATTTGTGAGATGGGTCTAGCATCAGATGGGTCTCGCACTCTCTGCAGCAATAAGAAGGGAGTGGAATGCCTCGTTGCCAAGCACCTACAATATTGCAATCCCAGTCACCTACGTGCATGCAGTACAGAGGGGGATGAAGTGATGTTGCCAGTTCAAAGTCAAATTCCAAAGAGGAAAAGATGTGACATGCAGCCGCAGTAATTCCTCCCAGAACAAGGTGGAAGAAGCACAGAGAACACTCAAGGCACCCTATAAACCTGCTAAACAGGGGAAATGGAGCCATGTTTAAATCTGTCCTCTAGCAATCCCAGACCGCAACGTGAAAACTGAACAATAAACCGGCAGATTCCCCGCAGGCCAACATTTGCAACAGCAATAACAGGGTTAAACCCTTCCTGGCTTTGTCCCCCACAATGGAATTACCAGGGAGACCACAGCCCTGGACCTTGGGCCATGGGTAGGTCCCACAGCAGAATCCAGTGCAAGAACAATGTTATAGTCTGGCCCTGCATCTTCTGCCAGGCAGGGTCTGTGTATATTCCCCCAAGGCTCTGCCAATGGGACCAACAACTGGAGAAGCTTCTTGAAAAGCCACAAAGGCAATGGCACAGCCAAGATCTTAATGGAAGAATAATCTTTGAATAATTCAGAGAGGGAAAACCTTCAAAGTAAGAAGGTAAGCTTCTCTGGTGATGGACCTTTTCTCTCCACTGAAAGGACCTTTACAAAAAAGCTGAGGCTAGCTGGGATGGAAGGGATGCCCCAGCAGTTTTTATTTTTCCCACGTGTCCATTCACCTGAAGGTAGCTGCATACAATTCAATCGTAAAAATTTAAAGCAGTGTGTGTCTTGTACAGTACGATCAGAAAAAGTTTATTTTTCATAAGAGGCCAGAAGATAAAGCTGATGCATTTAGGGGGCTCAAGAATTTCACCTCTCTTGAGGGCTCTGGGGGAGTTTTTGGAGCCCGTGAAAGACTTGTTCTAGATTTGCGGAGCCCTAATTGTTTAATATACTTTCTGGACTATTCCGGGGACCCCTAAGGATACTCAGGTTAACTCTTAAGAGAAGTTTTCCCCTTCAAGCCAACCACAAACACATATACAGCCTCCCAGAAGTGGGCCTTTTTCCTTGGGGCTGCATATATGCATATCTTTCTTGGTGCTGGGAGTATGATGCACAGCGCACTTCTAGCACAGGGATCGGCTCTCACTGATAGACCCGGGTGTCTCATACTAATGATCGGGACCCGGTAATCCTGGTTCCAGGTCACCTGATCACTGTGATAGCCTCTGATTGGCCATCAAAGTGATCAGTGTGATCACTGTGAGCCCGCCCCTGTGTTTACTTCCTCTTCTTAATGAGCAGAAAGATACACCATATCTTTCGCTTCTTGTAGGAGAGGTAAACAAAAGTGTAAAAAAAAAAAATATGAAATTAAAAATAAACAATAAAAAATACAGAAAAAAATAACTAGATCAAGGTTTGCGAGGGTTAGTGTTAGGGTCAATGTAAGGGCCAAAAGGTCAAAGTCAGGATTAAAGATCACGGCCAGCATATATTGGGTGGAATTTAAAAAAAAAAAAAATGCAAGTTATTTTATTTATTTCAGGTACTTATATAGCACCATCAATTTACGCAGCGCTTTACATAGACATCGTACATTCACATCAGTCCCTACCCTCAAGGAGCTTACAATCTAAGGTCCCTAACTCACATTCATACATACTAGGGACAAATTACATGGGATCCAATTAACCTACCAGCATGTCTTTGGAGTGTGGGAGGAAACCGGTGTACCCGGAGGAAACCCACGCAGGCACAGGGAGAACATGCAAACTCCAGGCAGGTAGTGTCATGGTTGGGATTCGAACCAGCAACCCTTCTTACTGCTAGGCGAAAGTGCTATCCACTACACCACTGTGCTGCCCCAACTTGCACACCATTGTTTCTGGGCCCTACTACAGGTACAAACAACTAACATAAACATATGTGGTATCACTGCAATTATGGAAATATACAGTTAAATAATTTTTAAAAAATGACTACAGTTTTCCTTTGATAATAAAAGAAGAGTAAAAAAAAAAAAAAAAAAATCAGGAGATATCCAGTACCAATTAACACCAAAAGAAAGCCCAATTTGTCCTGAAAAAAAAAACAAGATATAATCCACCTGGATACACAAAGTAGTTGCAATGATATGTACAGTTTTACTAACAAATGCCAAAGTTGCAAATATATGTTTAGGCATTAACATTAATATTTCCTTAGTCACTAAAGGGTTAAGCATGATTTTATCTACTCTTGGGTTTAGCACTCTACCAACACATCTTTTTTGAAACAGTAAAAGCCTTACAGAGTTAAAAAAATAAAGTCTAAGCAAAAGGAATACTTTAACCTTACACAACAGAGGCAATGAACAATATTGTGTAATATACTGTATACCTTGCTCCATTGTTTTAGAATAAGTGAATAATAGCGAAAAATGTTTGGTTATATGTGTAAAATGGCCAGACGTCCCTAGTCACTTAGTAGAATTGCCTGAATATAAAATATCTATGATGTTATTTGTTTCAGCATGTGCAAGAAGGGGTTGAACAAGGTGGAAGTGCTGTTTTCTCTCTGAAATGACAGAGGCTGTACATTCATCCTCTTGTTACATTCCTAGTCATTTAAGGGGACTTTTTTCTGAAGATGCAGATATAACTGTTTCCTGTAGGCAGTGCTATCTGCTCTCTGTTCACAGGGCAGAGTGACAGCTCTGGGCAGATAAATGAGCTGCTGATGAACCAGTTTGAACTCCAGCACTGATAATCCAGTCTGTTCATTAGGAATCTCAGTTTGATGCTCTAGTCTGAGGTTGTTCATTGGTTAAAGGCGAAATGTTTTAGAGACCTGTATAAAAGGCTTATTTATACAAAAGAAAAATAGAAACGTCCTCATTGTCTTTGCTATACTGTATTTAATAAAGTACATTTTTTACACAAAAAGCCACTAGGTCAAGTTTAAAAGTGAAAATGTTAAAGAAGTGCAGTGCACTGTATATTTTTAATTAACACAAATATAATTAAAAGGGACATAGCCACCTTTCCCTTAAGAAATAACAGCCAAGCTCATCGGCATATTCAATGATGATATTCTTAGAATGAAAGGCTGCAAGCACAGTGTAACAAGGTAAATGGTTATTTTTGAACTGAGTGAAGCAATTACCAATCGCAGTGTAGGAAGTCAACTTTGAAAGTCCAACAGAATCCCACAGTCCAATTACCATAATGAATCTATTCATATTAAGTCGGTCATAGGTGGCTCTTTTTTTTGTTCAGTTGGAGGGCTGAATGAAAAAAAGAAAAGAACAATCGATTCCTCCACCCACACATACAAAGTGGATAGAGGAGTCCTCCCTACTGAGACACTGTATTAAGATAGTGGGGACTAGGGATGAGCTTCGAGTTCGAGTCGAACTCATGTTCGACTCGAACATTGGCTGTTCGCAAGTTCACCGAACAGCGAACAATTTGGGGTGTTCGCGGCAAATTCGAATGCCGCGGAACACCCTTTAAAGTCTATGGGAGAAATCAAAAGTGCTAATTTTAAAGGCTAATATGCAAGTTATTGTCATAAAAAGTGTTTGGGGACCTGGGTCCTGCCCCAGGGGACATGGATCAATGCAAAAAAAAGTTTTAAAAACGGCCGTTTTTTCAGGAGCAGTGATTTTAATAATGCTTAAAGTCAATCAATAAAAGTGTAATATCCCTTTAAATTTCGTACCTGGGGGGTGTCTATAGTGTGCCTGTAAAGGGGCGCATGTTTCCTGTGTTTAGAACAGTCTGACAGCAAAATGACATTTTGAAGGAAAAAACTCATTTAAAACTACCCGCGGCTATTGCATTGCCGACAATACACATAGAAGTTCATTGATAAAAACGGCATGGGAATTCCCCAAAGGGGAACCCCGAACCAAAATTAAAAAAAAAAAATGACGTGGGGGTCCCCCTAAATTCCATACCAGGCCCTTCAGGTCTGGTATGGATATTAAGGGGAACCCCGGCCAAAATTTAAAAAAAAAAATGACGTGGGGTCCCCCCAAAAATCCATACCAGACCCTTATCCGAGCACGCAACCTGGCAGGCCGCAGGAAAAGAGGGGGGGACGAGAGTGCGGCCCCCCCTCCCTCCTGAACCGTACCAGGCCACATGCCCTCAACATTGGGAGGGTGCTTTGGGGTAGCCCCCCAAAACACCTTGTCCCCATGTTGATGAGGACAAGGGCCTCATCCCCACAACCCTGGCCGGTGGTTGTGGGGGTCTGCGGGCGGGGGGCTTATCGGAATCTGGAAGCCCCCTTTAACAAGGTGACCCCCAGATCCCGGCCCCCCCCCTGTGTGAAATGGTAAGGGGGTACATAAGTACCCCTACCATTTCACGAAAAAAGTGTCAAAAATGTTAAAAATGACAAGAGACAGTTTTTGACAATTCCTTTATTTAAATGCTTCTTCTATCTTCCTTCATCTTCTGGTCCTTCTGGCTCTTCTGGCTCTTCTGGTTCTTCCTCCGGCGTTCTCGTCCAGCATCTCCTCCGCGGCGTCTTCTATCTTCTTCTCCTCGGGCTGCTCCGCACCCATGGCATGGGGGGGAGGCTCCCGCTCTTCTCTTCTTCTCTTCTTTTCTTCTCTTCTTCTTCATTTTCTTCTCCGGGCCGCTCCGCAATCCATGCTGGCATGGAGGGAGGCTCCCGCTGTGTGACGGCGCTCCTCGTCTGACAGTTCTTAAATAACGGGGGGGGGCCACCCGGTGACCCCGCCCCCCTCTGACGCACGGTGACTTGACGGGACTTCCCTGTGACGTCACGAGGAATGCCACAGGGAAGTCCCGTCAAGTCACCGTGCGTCAGAGGGGGCGGGGTCACCGGGTGGCCCCGCCCCCCCGTTATTTAAGAACTGTCAGACGAGGAGCGCCGTCACACAGCGGGAGCCTCCCTCCATGCCAGCATGGATTGCGGAGCGGCCCGGAGAAGAAAATGAAGAAGAGAAGAAGAGAAGAAGAGAAGAAAAGAAGAAAAGAAGAAGAGAAGAAGCGAAGAAGAGAAGAGCGGGAGCCTCCCCCCCATGCCATGGGTGCGGAGCGGCCCGAGGAGAAGAAGACAGAAGACGCCGCGGAGGAGATGCTGGACGAGAACGCCGGAGGAAGAACCAGAAGAACCAGAAGAGCCAGAAGAACCAGAAGATGAAGGAAGATAGAAGAAAGAAGAAGCATTTAAATAAAGGAATTGTCAAAAACTGTCTCGTCATTTTTAACATTTTTGACACTTTTTTCGTGAAATGGTAGGGGTACTTATGTACCCCCTTACCATTTCACACAGGGGGGGGGCCGGGATCTGGGGGTCACCTTGTTAAAGGGGGCTTCCAGATTCCGATAAGCCCCCCGCCCGCAGACCCCCACAACCACCGGCCAGGGTTGTGGGGATGAGGCCCTTGTCCTCATCAACATGGGGACAAGGTGTTTTGGGGGGCTACCCCAAAGCACCCTCCCAATGTTGAGGGCATGTGGCCTGGTACGGTTCAGGAGGGAGGGGGGGCCGCACTCTTGTCCCCCCTCTTTTCCTGCGGCCTGCCAGGTTGCGTGCTCGGATAAGGGTCTGGTATGGATTTTTGGGGGGACCCCACGCCGTTTTTTTTTTTTTTTTTGGTGCGGGGTTCCCCTTAAAATCGAATTTAGGGGGAACCCCACGTCATTTTTTTTTTTAAATTTTGGCCGGGGTTCCCCTTAATATCCATACCAGACCTGAAGGGCCTGGTATGGAATTTAGGAGGACTCCCACGTCATTTTTTTTTTTTAATTTTGGTTCGGGGTTCCCCTTTGGGGAATTCCCATGCCGTTTTTATCAATGAACTTCTATGTGTATTGTCGGCAATGCAATAGCCGCGGGTAGTTTTAAATGAGTTTTTTCCTTCAAAATGTCATTTTGCTGTCAGACTGTTCTAAACACAGGAAACATGCGCCCCTTTACAGGCATACTATAGACACCCCCCAGGTACGAAATTTAAAGGGATATTACACTTTTATTGTTTGACTTTAAGCATTATTAAAATCACTGCTCCTGAAAAAACGGCCGTTTTTAAAACTTTTTTTTGCATTGATCCATGTCCCCTGGGGCAGGACCCAGGTCCCCAAACACTTTTTATGACAATAACTTGCATATAAGCCTTTAAAATTAGCACTTTTGATTATTCATGTTCGTGTCCCATAGACTTTAACGGTGTTCGCATGTTCGAACGAACTTTTTTCCTGTTCGCATGTTCTGGTGCGAACCGAACAGGGGGGTGTTCGGCTCATCCCTAGTGGGGACACTGTCAAAATACACTGATCAGTAGCTGTAGCCGTTGATCAAGAATTATTTTCCAACAAGTCAGTTCAACAGAAGGCTATAGTTAGATCGACTTCTGTTGAGCGGGAGTGGCCACTAGGGATGAGCTCCGGCGTGTTCGCATGGCGCACGTGCCGAGCCCGCCAGGAAGTCGGCACGGCGCAGCGCTAATCACAAGCAGTGAGACATTTCCCGATCTCTGCAGCCGCACATCGGGAAATGTCTCACTGCTTGTGATTAGCGCTGCCCCGTGCCGACTTCCTGGCGGGCTCGGCACGTGCGCCATGCGAACACGCCGGAGCTCATCCCTAGTGGCCACACATGGATTAAAATTCAGCCAGTTCAGCAGGGAGCTATGGCCAGATTTAGATGAATTTACACTGGTGAAAAGATGTGGATTTTTTTTTTTTTTTTAATATAGCGTGCACAGGTAAAATTGGTGCACAATATGTATAAGGTCCATGCACACTAGGCTTCAAAAACACTGTTTCTACAGTAGGTTTGTGTTTTGCCTGTGGAAGCAGCTCAATGTTATCCAATGTACGCATGCACATTAGGACATTTAGAGGCATATTTTAAGCTCAGCATTTAGAGGAAGAGTAAAAAAAAAAAAAAATTACTAGTAGAAAGACTAGAAAATGGGGATTTTACATGTGCCCACACGACAGTATAAGATGAAATACAAATTTTATTAATACATTAAAATAAAGTTAAAAACAGTATCCATAGAAGCGCCATATTATTATTATTATACAGGATTTATATAGCGCCAACAGTTTGCACAGCGCTTTACATCGGGGAAGACAGTACAATTACAATACAGGAGGGATCAGAGAGCATATATATATAGATAGATAGATAGATAGATAGATAGATAGATAGATAGATCTATATCTATAGATCTATCTATATATAGAGGGACGGGACTGAGTCCCCCCTCTGGAATGCAGCATGTGTTGTGTATTTCCTGCAGATTGGTTGCCGGTTGCATAAGAAGTCTCGTCCATTGTGAAGGCTGTGATGCAAAAAGTTGGTGTGCCATCCATTGCTTGGAGCTGGGTCGCATAGGAGACACGTGTGGACGCCTGCATTGGATCTGGGAAGCCCTTCATCTTTTTCCGCTACATGCCTATTACCCCTGCAGGGGTATGGGGAGCTGGTGAGTGGGGACCCTTGAGGGGGATCACGAAAGTCACCGGATATTAATTTCAGCACAAGAGTCACGATTTTTATGAACATTTTGCCATTCTGGAGCTTCACCTATATTTTTTACATGTATTTTTTTACTTTTTTATGGGACTGTTGCTCACATTTTATATGATTTTCCATTCATTATTTGCGTTTTATACTCACTGGAGTGGACACTTATCACGTGTTTTACTATTAAACACTCAGATATTAATATTGTTTATATAATTTTTCCTGTTTATCTATTGTGGGTTAGCAGGGGAAGATTTTGATGGTCACATTTTCTCTCACTGCAATTAGACCTTTATGGCACTTTATACACCTTTCCATTATGGTAGTGTTACTATGTTCATCTGAATAGGTATTGAGACACATATGTGTTCAATAGCTTTGTTTTGTTTTACTTTATTATGAGGTGTAGGTTTCACATGGTTGTAGCAGTATTCCTTTAGGTGTTTAGCACACACACCCTACAGGATACCCCGTCATACGGAGCGGCACTTACCCCAACCCCTCTTTTCATGGTTATCAAATAAATAAAAACTAGACAACAGTGCATCCAATACATTTTAACGATTACCCAAAGCATAATACATCAATATTAAGACAGTCCAATATGCCAAGTGGGCGGGGGTGAGAAAGAAAAGAGAAAAAAACAAAAAACATACCACCACATAACTTCCCATAAACAGCAGCCTCGGGCTATAGGGGGACTAGGGTTGCCAGTGCCACCTCATCCCTTTAAACCCGAACACCTTTGAATTACACAGGTTCTGAGGCTAATTAAATGCAGATAAGGCACCAAGTGAGTTTAATTACCACCTTAATCAGCCACAGAACCTGTGCAATTAATATGTGTTTGGGTTTAAAGGGATGAGGTGGCAACCCTAAGGGGCACACATTCAGGTATATAAACATACTCTAGCTCTTACATAGATGGAAAAAATCAATAAATCCTAGGACAAATAATGGCAAAACCAGCAGCAAAATAGCATGTTGCAATGAACAATCATATATCTAAAAATAACAAATACAAAAAATACAAACAGTCTATTAATCTGGACACAAAAGTCCAAGAGAAATTATCATATATAACATAGTATGAACTTTGATATACATACCAGTGGGTGAAAAGAAAACATTGAACCAGGATGATGCAAGTCAGGAATGTCAGGATCACTATAACCTATAAATAGGACATGAACAAAAATCCAAATTCCATGGAAGATACGACAGATGCATAGCCATCCCAATAATATCAATATCCTCAGCTGCACTCACCCTAAATCACACAAGATATCTCTAAGCTAATAGCTAACGTCATCTCCACCAACATGGCTCTACCAGTCGGAGCCGGAAGAGGGCACATGATGTGCCTCAAACACCGGACATCAGAAGACCAGAGGGCACGGGGGACACCACCACTCTGCAGCACAAAGTCCATCCACCAATCTCAAGAACAGCCTATCGTACCATCAATGCCAATATCAAAGGCAAACACAAACATCCAGAATAAATAAATCAAACCAACCCACCACCATAACACCCAAAGCAACGCAGGAAGTTAACCCAAGGGACAAAGTCCGAAGCCTGCCCCTGCCAAGGACCTGGAAACAAAACGCAAAACAAATAAACACAATATAAAAAATGCTAAATTTAAAAAACCCAAATTTATTTTTTTTAAAAAAGGACGAAAACCAAAAAACTAAAACGAAAATCAAGGAACCAAAGACTCCTACATTTTATGCCCTAAAGTATACAAAAATGCAGTAGACAGATTTCAGGAGTCAATTGTTTAACACAAAACACTAGCTTTCTAGTTGATGACTATTTGAGATAACATGTGGAATCCCTTCCTTCATATTTAAAAGATACATTACACGTATTGACCATCACAGATGGGGTAGAAGTCACACAAGATATGTTTTTAGTTTCCATTGACGTGAGTCATTATACCTTACTATTTCATATAAGGAAGGTATAAAGGTAGTTGAGAGATTCCTAAATTGGAGAGGTCTGGAATAGGGAAGTTTTAATGGTTTTATTTTGAATCTTCTCCAATTTATTATCACACTCTTAATGTTTTTTTGTTCAGCAGCTCCCACTACCTCCAGGTCTAGGGTGGCGATGGGGACCAAGTGTGCCCAGTCAAACGTTCAACCTGTACCTGGGGGGGGGGATAGGGAGCACTGGTTATTTTCACGTGAGAATCTGTTGCGGTGCCTTCGTCATGTCAATCTAAGGCAAAGCTACATCGATGACATATTTGTTTTTTGGTCTGACCCCCCTAATTTATTGGCGGAAATTGATGAGATGTTAATTATTTTAATTATTTTTCATTCTATCAATTGACAAACGGCATATTTCCTTTTTATTATTATTATTATACACGATTTATATAGCACCAACAGTTTACGCAGTGCTTTACAATGTAGAGGGGGGAACAGCACAATTACAGTAAAATACAGAAGGGACAGGAGGGTCCTGCTTGTAGAGCTTACATTCTAAAGGGAGGGGGTACAAAGGAGGCTCCCTAGAAAAAAATTAAGTCAGCAGCTACACATACTGTAGCTGCTGACTTTTAATATTAGGACACTTACCTGTCCTGGAATCCAGCGATGTGGCACCTCAGCCAATGTTTCCATCGGCTATCGGGTGCTGCTGCTGCCATTGCCTATAAGGGAAACAATCAGTGAAGCCTTGTGGCTTTACAGCCGGTTCCATACTGTGCATGCGCGAAGCTCACTGTGTTTTCTGAATGGTCCGGCGGCGGCGGAAGAAGGAGGGGGGGCTGAACTTCCGAGTGATCTTGCTGCAGCAAGATCACTCGGAAGTGGGGACAGGTTCCTATCAAAAACAGGTACACACTCCCCCCCAAAAGGTGCCAAATGTGGCACCGGAGGGGGGGAGGAGGCAGATAAGCGGAGCTTCCACTTTTGGGTATGCTTTAAAGAAAACATCTGTGCTAAACGCTGAACTACAGTTAAAGGAAAAGTCCAGCCCGAGCTTGTTTGGCTGGGCTTCTCCTATGGGTCACAAGAGTGCAATCAGTTTTGCACTCCTGTGACCCGTTTTCAGCAGAGAACGGGCTGAAATCTGCTCTCTGCTGGCATCACTGGAATCAGTCCAGGCACCGCGTCATCACGACAATAAAGTCTGGGTCCGCCAGGTGCCTGGACTGATGCCTGTCTCAGCGAGCGTCACGAAGCATGGAGACGGAGCTCGGCGGCAAATTCCAAAATACATAAAACATACAGTACACTGTAATCTGTAAGATTACATTACTGTATCAAATCATTTCACATCCCTTTTGTCCCCAGTGCTCTGTCCAGTGCCCTGCATGCACTTTTATATTATATATACTGTTCTTTCTGCCTGGAAACTTGAGATTGTCCATGGCAACCAAAAAGTGTCCCTTTACGTCAAAAGTGGTTTTAGACCAGCTAGAAAACAGCGATAGTAAATTAGAACACTTGTAGAATTGAGCGACAGTGATTTGTGGGGAAATTCATTTTATTATTATTTTATTATTTTTTATAGTTATATTATAATTTATGATTTTGTTCTTCAAACTTCATCATACCCAGGATGTCTTCTAGACTCTTGTTTGGCTAGATTTAAAGTGTGTTATTACTAAGAATTACAGGCCTACAATATAAAATGCCAAATTTCTATGTACCGCTTTGAGATTCAAAAATCAGACATAATCATACCGCCAGGGAGGTTTAAAAGACCTGTATAATGTTGAAAGTTGCAGTAGCTAAGTGAGTATTTTTTTCATAAACCAGTAGTTTTAAAAAGGAGATTTCTAGATGCCTGTAATCTCTATGCACTTACTTGTGAGATTATGGACAATAGCAAATAATGCTCACACCATTCATTTTGACACATTGCGCAATGCAGATATCAGTTTATTCTATTAAACAGAAGCTCAAATCATCAATCCTGACTGAATTTATTTGCAAAAAGAAAGCTGGCAAAGAAAAAAAGGTAAAGTTGGTGGAAAGGTTCCTCAGAATTTCTGATCAATAATTGATTAAATAGGTTTTATCACATAGAGTGTCTGCAGCGATTTAAAGCAGCAGTTCCGTTAATGAATGACACATGTGAGGCACCATAAAGACTTAATCTACTGTTTTAATAATGAACTGATCTCTCTATTAGCTAACTGTTCTCCTCCAGAAATGTCTGAAATATTCTGCAGCTCCAGGCAGCCCTAAAGTAGTTAGGTTATTCCCTCTTGCTGTGTTGTGCTTGGTTGTAATTGGTGTGCTTATTATGTCTAAAGCTGTGTTGACATTTAGAAGGTAAGGGCTCCATTCTATGTGGTGCAAGCCTTGTGAATAAAAGCAGGCATGGGGTGGCAAAGCAGAGTGCCAGGCAGCAGCAGGAATCCGGAATTTATTGAAAAGCAGGCTGTTGTGCAGAGAGCAGCAGGTGCCCCCAAACCTCTTTTGAAGTAAGAGAACCCCTTTCAAATCATGAGCCCCCTCCTCCTGTGTCAGACTAATTGTTAAGGCTTTGCCCCCCCTTCAGAACCAAATTAAACAGAGTGCCTTTCATTGCACTGAAACAGATCTATATAACCTCTCACATTTTATTTTTTGTTAACATTAACTGCAAATGTTAACAATATTTCTTTGCATCTCTAGTGTCTTCTCTGTGCAAAGTCTCATAAAAAGAAGAAAAACAACATTCCCTCAGATTTGACATAAGCAAAGCTATAACATGAAAGATAAACTTGAAATTACTATTGATAGCAGCTAACTGATATTGATGCTGAAATTAAAATTCAGAGGTCACAGATATGGATCTGTCATGGTAAGCAACTTCAATCAATAAGGAATGCCAAAGTGTTACTAAACCCACAAAAGTAAAATCTGTCTGTATATGCAGCATAGCATGCTTGTTATACTCACTGTGGAAATTAAGGGGTTAATCATCTGCATTGTGTAAAATAAGCAGTTTAATGCCCCGTACACACGGTCGGATTTTCCGACGGAAAATGTGCGATAGGACCTTGTCGGAAATTCCGACCGTGTGTAGGCTCCATCACACATTTTCCATCGGATTTTCCGACACAAAAGTTTGAGAGCAGGATATAAAATTTTCAGACAACAAAATCCGTTGTCGGAAATTCCGATCGTGTGTACAAAAATCCGACGGACAAAGTGCCACGCATGCTCAGAATAAATAAAGAGATGAAAGCTATTGGCCACTGCCCCGTTTATAGTCCCGACGTACGTGTTTTACGTCACCGCGTTTAGAACGATCGGATTTTCCGACAACTTTGTGTGACCGTGTGTATGCAAGACAAGTTTGAGCCAACATCCATCAGAAAAAATCCTAGGATTTCGTTGTCGGAATGTCCGAACAAAGTCCGACCGTGTGTACGGGGCATTATGCTGTATGCACAGACCCTTCCCTCCCTGCACTGTCTATCTGGGGAAGGCCAGCTAACACAGTCAGGAGTAGCCGATCTGCACATGCTCAGTTGTGTCTTTTATGCTGGAGAGCACATTTACTTGTTGATTAGAGCTAGCCAGGTCAAATGATATTGACATCACACATGTGAACTCTCAGCACTGGACAAACTGTGCAGTTTATCATGCTACCGTGGTATACAGATCATCCAAAAGGGTATATAGTGGCAGTATTTTAATTAGGGCTGCAACTAACGATTACTGTCATAATCGATTAGTTGGCCGATTATTGTTTCGATTAATCGATTAATCGGTTAATAACCTTAAAAAAAGTGTGGTGCATCATTTAGTTAATATGTAAAGTTTTAAAAAAAGGCAATTTATTCTTAAATATCTCTATGCAGTGGTGAATATAAGTAACCAACTATATGGTTAGGGAGCAAAATATCTAATCCACTCTGAGAATAACAGACAGAAGAGATATACTGTATATACTATTAGAGGAGATATACTGTATATACTATTAGAGGAGAGATATACTGTATATACTATTAGAGGAGAGATATACTGTATATACTATTAGAGGAGAGATATACTGTATATACTATTAGAGGAGATATACTGTATATACTATTAAAGGGTGAATCTGATAAATATCATCAGACTCAGAGATCTATTTTTTATTTAAAAAAACAAACAATGTCTTCCCCGACAAATGACAAAAAATGTCATTTTAAGAACGTTTGTTCGATTTTCTAATTGTTAGTGGGGTCAAAATCGAATTGTCAAAGGATCTGCGGGAAAAGGTAGTTGAACTGTAAAAAAAAAACAGGAAAGGGATATAAAAAGATATCCAAGGAATTGAGAATGCCAATCAGCAGTGTTCAAACTCTAATCAAGAAGTGGAAAATGAGGGGTTCTGTTGAAACCAAACCACGGTCAGGTAGACCAACTAAATGTATTTATTTATTTACAGTAGAGATTATTTGCTCTATTTGTACTATAAAGAGCTCATTTTAGTTCTTTTTTTAACCCCATTATGTTACTGGCCGATTAATCGATTATGAAAATAGTAATCGATTAATTTCATAATCGATTAGTTGTCGATTAATCGATTAGTTGTTTCAGCCCTAATTTTAATGTAAAAAGATGATTTACAGGCTGTGGGCACTGTGTGTGTGTGTGTGTGTGGGGGGGGGGGGGGGGGGCATGAACTATTTTCATATTACTGGGTTTAGTAACACTTCAAAAATAACTATTCTGAAAACTTGTCAGGGCTGGGCTCAGCCCTTCCTTCTCAGAGCTGACCTGTTAATTGCTAATTGCTAGCTCCTATCTCTCCACAGTTACTCAGCTGTTGATGATATCCTGCTCCTCAGTCCTGCCTACTTAAGCCGTCCAGCCCAAAGGATCTCTGCCTTTGCCTTGGTCAACATCACAGAGCCTATCTCCTGCGTTCCTGGTTAAAGACTTGCTTTGCTGACATCCCTTCTGGCTCCAGATCCTGCTTGCTGTCCCACTACATTGATCCCTGACCATCCATTCCGGTTACTGAACTTTGGCTGTTTTGACTAAGTTTGTTCTTTTTTTTTTTATTATTAAACTGTACTTCTACCTCGGTCTGATTTCATGGTTTCTGACAATACTGTAGGTAATGACCACCTCAGCATGAACATAATACCGTAGAAGTGTCCATAATGCCTTAATTTATTTCTTTGAAAATTCTTTTTACTAAAGTTTTGCACAGTTGTACAGAAAAAAATAGTAGGTACAAAAATAAAAATAAAGCCAAACAAATGCAGTTGAGGCAGTCTCAATTAACCCAACATTATATTAAGAGAAAACAAAAATAGAACTTAACCCTTTAGAGCCAGCACCAGCCAGCCCCCTTAAAGGGCTTTCGAATACCAGGAAGTGGGGCAGGCTTCTGGTCATGTGACCACAGCGATTGGCTGTCACATGATCAGAAAGCTACTGATCGAAAGCAGCGAACAAGAGCTTTCAGTTAGGCGCCAGTAACTGTGCCGGGAGCGTGCAGGGCTCTATTGACGCTATTGCATGCAAATATGCAGCTGCCCAGGGCCAAGACCCAGCTGCCAAATAATTGCATGCGGTTGGCACAAAGAGGTTAATGTGTTTGTTACCCCAGCATTTCATATTCTTGATATGTTCCTGTTGTACCATGTACTTGTATGAAAAAGTATCCTGTTCTCTTTGTATTACTTCCTTCGTGTGAAATCCCTGGTGTTCCTGCTAGTCCCTCTGCTTTCCTATTAAAAACTGACCATGCTAAGTAAAAGAACACACTGTGGTCAGTTCTCTAGCTGTGCTGGGAACTCAGCCTGCTCTCTTCCAATGAGCAGACTTGTCCTGACGCACAGCCATTTACAGAGAAGCTCAATGTACCGTTGCTTCTCCTTCCCCCAGCTCTGATGCAGCTGAGGGAGCAGAGGTAATGTGATCACTTATAAAAAAGGTATTTATACATTTTTTGTATCTCTATACACA
Organism: Aquarana catesbeiana; assembly: GCF_042186555.1. Taxonomy (NCBI): domain Eukaryota; kingdom Metazoa; phylum Chordata; class Amphibia; order Anura; family Ranidae; genus Aquarana; species Aquarana catesbeiana. The sequence goes on from NC_133331.1 coordinate 199,912,207, forward strand.
AATGCTTGGCCTTTTGTTTCAGTTTTAAACCGAATGGGCTGTTTTACAAGATGATCGTTTACAATTAAGGTTGCACTGATACCACTTTTTTTAAGACCGAGTACAAGTACCAATAATTTTTTTCCCCCAAGTACTCAGAGATACCGATTCCAGATACTTTTTTTAATGTCACGTGACAGTGGCACTAATATGCAACACTGATGGGCACTGATAGATGGCACTGATGAGGCGTAGACTGTCAGTTAATTATTTATTTTTTTTACAATTTATATATTTTTTTGTTATTTTTTTTTTTTTTTCAATGCTTTCTTTTTTTTGGGGGGGGGGGGGGGGGGAGTGGACGGTGTCAGTGGTTTAAGTTTATTTTTATACAACTTTTAAATATTTATACACTACAATTTTTTTTTTTTTTCTTTTTTTTTATCAGCCCTATAGGGGTGGCTTTGGTGAGATATCAGGGGTCTAAACAGACCCCTGACATATCTCAAAAGGGAGGAGGACACAGATTCCCCAGTCCCTTTCTCTGCAGCCTCAGCTGCACTGAAGATAAATGGACAGGAGACAGAGGCTCCTGTTCATTCGTAAACTGAAGCATCATAAACACAGGTTTACGCTGCTCAGTTATGGACTAGACAGAGGCAGTGACTCTGTGCATTCAGAAAAGGAAGGAGCCAGTAAATGACATTTTTACTGGCTCCTTCCTCCGCTCTTTATTCTGACAGATCTGGAATGAGAGGGGACCAGAGGAGGCCTCAGAGAGCCAGAGAAGGACCCTGGGAGGTGGAGGACACAGGGGGCAGTCAGTGTGGATCGGTGTGGCAGTGGGGGCAGGTACAAGCACCGATCTCCCTCTATACCTTTCTATAAAGCAGCTGACAGCCACGAGAGGGAGAGGAGAAGTGGCTGTCAGCTGCTTTATGGAAAGCTATACAGGGAGATCTGTGCTTGTAACTGCCCCCACCGCCACAGAATGGCTGCATCACCCTCCATCTGGCACCTCCCCTTTCCCCGCTATGCCTTCTGGGTCCTGTAGGCTGGCTGGGTTTCAGGTCACTGGCACATGCGCAGTGACGATTTTTCATCCACGCTTGATTGGAGATGTCAGACGCCGATCAAGCGGGGGATACAAGAGGCCGGCATCTCCAGCGTGTCATCTGCTGGAGCGACCATGCGATGCGTGTACATAACGATAAGTAATTAATTCAGTCAGTCTCTTTAAGGTCTTTCTTTGTCAGACTGCACCTGCAGTGTTGTGTTTACAGCCTGCATGGTGAATTTGTTATCGATAGTGATAATTCCTATGAATTGTATATAGACTAAATTTGGTGACAAGGCGATACTTGTTTGCTGCCTGGAAGCTGACACACCTGGTAGATACCTATCTTTAGGTATCAGCTTTGATTGGCTGTAAGTTATAAACCATAGTCTGCATTGATAATTTCTGTGCTTGCGTGTTGGTGTTTTGTAGTATGAGGGCATTGCACTAAAGATACTACATCAGGCTATTTTCTTTAGTTTTTCTCGGTTGTAGTGGCTTGCCTTTTGGTAATATTAACCTACGGTTATCGCAGATAGAACTGGTGCCCCAGAGATATTTCTTGTTAATATCAGTGTCTCCCACCCACGTGTCTCGCACCCACTTCTGATTGGCCAGATTGAGGATCAATGTTTCAACAGCGAATATTCATTCGCTGTTGTAACACACCTGGGTGGGATCGGAGCGAATCCTCTGCGTCCCTAGCCCCACTGATTTTGAAGCCCATTAGAGCCTCTGGCTCTAAAAACAAAACAAAGCAAAAAATCTCACCACTGTAATTCATGCACCCGGTGCCCTGAAAGGGGCCGGACGCATGAGTAGGGGGTGGCCATGGTGGCCGTGAATAGATTCATGCTATGCCCAGGCAATCCTAATAGATAAATATTTAAAAGGTAAAATTGTAAAAATAAAATAAACACTGGCACCATCCACTCCCCCCCCCCCCCCCCCCCCCAAAAAAAAGGAAGCATTGTAAAAAAAAAAAAAAAAAAAAGTGTATGTGTGTGTGTGTATATATATATATATATATATATATATATATATATATATATATATAAAGAAAATTATTAAAAAAATAAAAATACAAAACTACTGACACAGTCCACTGTCACGTGAGACTAACCACTTCCCACCCGCCCAACGTCACATGACGTTGCGGACTTTGAGAGGTTATATCTGAATACCCTGCAGTTACAGACATCATTCAGATATCTTCTTTTAGAGCCAGAGATTCCCTTTACTATAAGAAGAATCATAGCGGTTATTCAGCGGATGCCCCCTCCTGCTGCCCTCCAGGGCTTCTACCGGCTGTCGTGTAATTGGGGAGCTGGAGAAGGAACCGACCGGCGCCAGATGTTGACCATAGAGATTTCTAGAGGACCAGATGGTCCTTAAGGTCTCTATGATCCTTCGGAGGCCCGGCGCAATGTTGTCCCGCCCGGCCTCAGCATTTGAAAAAAAATGCCGCCACCTCGGCTGGGAAACCAAGCCTAGTTTTTTTTTTTTTTTTTTTTTAATTTGGGCTTCCCAGCCTAGGAGGTGAGACTTATAGATCCCAGATCTCACTGTAAAGAGGACCTGTCATGCACTATTCCTATTACAAGTGATGTTTACATTCCTTGTAATACAAGCAATGGGGGGGGAGCGAACTTAGGACTTTAAATGGGACGTAAGGGAAAGTTTGCGCCCCCATCCTTAATATCATGAAAAAGAGGGGGGAAGGTTGGGACTTTGAATGAGGTGCGCATGATGCAGCCCAATCACACTCACAGAGGTGCAAACATATGTATGTTTATTGAGGACCAATGATCAACATGGCATAAAAATGCATTGCATACATTAAACATAAAAAAATCGCATATAGACAATAAATCTATGTATATACAACCATAGGACATGGGTAGGTACAATTATGCATCTTAATCCCCCAAGCAAGATAAAAGTCATGTGAAGTAAAAAAACATCTGAAAATTGGTCAATGTGTGTTTGATGCATCAAAGGTAGGCCCGACGCTGCGTTTCATGGACTTCAATCCACTCTTCGTTTTTATGCCATGTTGATCATTGGTCCTCAATAAACATACATATGTTTGCACCTCTGTGAGTGTGATTGGGCTGCATCATGCGCACCTCATTCAAAGTCCCAACCTTCCCCCCTTTTTTTTCATGATATTAAGGATGGGGGCGCAAACTTTCCGTTGTGTCCCATTTAAAGTCCTAAGTTCGCTTTCCCCCCCCATTGCTTGCATTGATTAGGGATGGAGGTGCTCATGATTGTAGCCCATCGCTCTCTTATGGCGGATTCCTACCGGGTCCGGCCGTAATTCAGCATGCTTGATATGGAACGTTCTTTGCACTGACAGTTCACATACTTTGATCTTTTACTACTTTATATATTTTTTACTCTCTGTGGCCAGACTGGGTCTGTGTGACTCATTGTCGGTGGGTGGGCAGATGTCCTGTCTCCCGGGAGCTGCGATGCATGCTGGTGTCCGCCCTCCTACCTCCCCTCTACAAGGTTGGGGGTGGGTGGCTGGGCGGATCTTTCCACCTTGCATCGGCGCCACGCCCCCGGCACTGTGCATGTGACCTCCTTGGTTGGGCGTCGCACACACAGACGTCCGGTATATCAGCTGGGCTGACATGTGGTGAGCTTCTCTGGCGTTCGCCGAGGTTTTGCTCCACTGTGTCGTGCCTGCGTGAAGCTGAGGGGGAGCTGACGTTCAATGCTGGGGCTGCATCTCACTCCCTGCTTCATGGTATTCAGAGATGTACTGATACAACCCTGATCCTCTCCCATCTATGTGGCTTCAAACATTACATGTATCTTTCAAGGTAATCTTCCAGGTGCTTTTTTCAATCACCTTGGTGATATCTGCAGCTTATATCATCTCGTTTTTTGTTACTTGTATCATCATAGATACATTTTATATATTTCCTACATTATAGAAGTCCCCTCCACTGCAGGGTGTTGGTGTGCGCAGTCCGGTGTTCCTCATTGAGGTCCCCCTCTCAGCTCCCATGGCTTACCCCTGGCTTTGCTTTGTCGCACGGTTCCAGTTTTGGCTATCATGTGAGTAACCCTTTTTGGCATGGCCCATTATGCCCAAATTTCCCCCTTTTTCTGCTGATCTTGTTAGACCCTGAAACTATATTGCTTTTCATACATTTTTTATAGAATTTAGATGCATCTGGCTCCTGAAGAGTGGATTGAAGTCCATGAAACGGAGCATCGGGCCTACCTTTGATGCATTAAGCACACATTGACCAATTTTCAGATGTTTTTTACTTCACATGACTTTTATCTTGCTTGGGGGATTAAGATGCATAATTGTACCTACCCATGTCCTATGGTTGTATATACATAGATTTATTGTCTATATGCGATTTTTTTATGTTTAATGTATGCAATGCGTTTTTATGCCATGTTGATCATTGGTCCTCAATAAACATACATATGTTTGCACCTCTGTGAGTGTGATTGGGCTGCATCATGCGCACCTCATTCAAAGTCCCAACCTTCCCCCCTCTTTTACATTCCTTGTAATAGGAATAAAAGTGATAAAAAAAAAAAGCAAAAAAAAGTATCAAACTAGAAAAATAAAAGTAAAATTAATTTAAAAAAAATTAAACCGCCCCTGTCCCTGCGTGCTTGCTCGCAGAAGCAAGCGCATACGTAAGTCGCGCCCACATTTCTAAACGATGGTCAAACAACACATGTGAGGTTAGGTATCTATTTACTTGGCGTGTTAAAGCGGAGTTCCACCCAAAAGTGGAGCTTCTGCTTTAAGGAGACCTAACCGCCCGACATGCCACATTTGGCAAGTTATTTGCATCAGCTCCCACTTTCGGTCGCGCCGCCTAGGCGGCAACTCCTCTCCCCCTCCCTCCCTCCCTGCAATCTTCTGGGACACGTCACAGGTCCTAGAAGATTGCTCGGCCATTCAGGGCAGCACAGCGTGGCTCCAGCATGCGCAGTGAACACCTGGCTGTGAAGCCAGTTGAAAGTCTGATTTCTAATTGTAAACTCCTGTGTGGCTGTTGGAACATAACCCGTTAAGCTCCATTCACACAATGCATTTTTTCATGCTTTTTGCAGAAACACAGGACATTTTTTACATGCGTTCCTATGGAATGCGTTCACATCAATGCATTTTTGTGCATCTGCGTTTTTGGAAAGGGTCAAGGACTTTTTTAAATGCAAAACTCAGTTTTTTTGGTTCAAAAGACTTCAATAGAGAAGCTGCAGAAAAGCATATAGTGCATTTTTGCTACGATTTTCTGTTTGCAATTTGCGTTTTTGAATCTGCCCAACAAACTTGCCAAAAAAAAAAAAAGCATTAAAACCGCAAGTCGCGGTAAAATCTGATTTTTTAAAAATGCAAAAAACAATGAGAAATGCTCAAAAGCAAACTACATAGGTGTGAATGGAGCCTAAAACTGAATTACTAGGACAGCTCTCAGTGTTTTTTTTTTTTTTTACTTTCAGGAACAAACTGCATAGTGAAAAATTTTAGGTACACCATATTTAGTTGTAAAGTGGACCTTCCTCAGACTATCATTAAAGTAAAGCCACCATGCAAAAGGTTATGAAGACACAGAACAAATATATATGCACAAATGAAGCTACGCCATTGACATCATTCAGCTGCCGTTTTGAAGGGTGTATTGGACAATGTAGAGTTTGGCTTGAATAATGCGGTTGATAGCACTTTATGTGCTCTTGTCTTTAGTGTTTTTAACCCTTTCTTAGCATCATTAAATATAGTATACAGAGAACACCATTGGTTCCTTTTTTTATCTTTGCATGTTTTAGGAGTTTGAGTGGTGCTTCTAGTGGAGGAGAGTTGGAAGTGTGGTCCTTACCTTGGCATTAACCCCCTTGAGGGAATGAGCGCATTTTGATCTAATTTTTCATTTAGTGATCAAAATTTGGAGGGAGCTGCTATAGGTTACATGCGGTGGAGGCACACAAGACACTGTTTGTGCTGTGAATTAGGAGGACCTTATGCATTTTACACACCGTGGCGATTAAAGACACTTCTAATGGACTGTATATGTGTTATGGACATTATTTGTTTAAATTTTAAATAGAGATTGTGCTACACTATAATTGTGGTTTTTAATCTTACAGTATATACACAAGATTTTGCAAGAAGGAACTGGATTAGGTAGTCTAGTCAGGATGCACCCGTGACGTCCTGGCTATATCACCAGCATCTCTAGAGACCAAGAAATACACTGCTCAAAAAAATTAAAGGAACACTTTCAAAACGCATCAGATCTCATTGGGGAAAAATATCATACTAGATATCTATACTGATGTGGACTGGGTAATGTGTTAAGAACGAAAGGATGCCAAATCGTTTGATGGAAATTAAAATTATCAACCTACAGAGGGCTGAATGCAAAGACACCCCGAAAATCAAAGTGAAAAAATGATGCAGCAGGCTAGTGCATTTTGCTGAAATTTCATTGCAGCAACTCAAAATGGCCCCAACGTGCTTGTATGTATGCCGATAACGTCGGGGCATGCTCCTAATGAGACAGCAAATGGTGTCCTGGGTTATTTTCTCCCACGTCTGGACCAGGGCATCACTGAGATCCTGAACAGACTAAGTACAAGCTAGCGGCGTCGGATGGACCAACACAATGTCCCAGAAGTGTTCTATTGGATTTAGGTCAGGCAGGCGCGGGGGCCATTCAGTGGTATCAATTCCTTCATCCTCCAGGAACTGGCTGCATACTCTCGCCACACGAGGCCAGGCATTGATGTGCACCAGGAGGAACCCAGGACCCACAGCACCAGCGTAGGGTCTGACAACAGGTCCAAGGATTTCATCCCAATACCTAATGGCAGCCAAGGTGCCATTGTCTAGCCTGTAGAGGTCTGTGCATCACTCCATGGATATGCCTCCCCAGACCATCAATGACCCACCACCAAACCTGTCATGCTGAACGATGTTACAGGAAGCATAACTTTTTCCATGGCTTACCCAGAACCATTCACGTTTGTCACATGTGCTTAGGGTAAACCTGCTCTCATCTGTGAAAAGCACAGGGCACCAGTGGCGGACCTGCCAATTCTGGTGTTCGGTGGCAAATGCCAATTGGGCTCCACAGTGCAGGGGCAATGAGCACAGGTCCCACTAGAGGACGTTGGGCCCTCAGGCCACCCTCATGAAGTCTGTTTCTGATTGTTTGGTCAGAGACATTCACGCTTGTAACCTGCTGGAGGTCATTTTGTAGGACTCTGGCAGTGCTCAACCTGTTTCTCCTTGCACAAAGGAGCAGATACCGGTCCTGCTGATGGGTTAAGGACCTTCTACAGCCCTGTCCAGCTCTCCTAGAGAAACTGCCTTTCTCCTGGAATCTCCTCCATGCTCGAGACTGTGCTGGGAGACACAGCAAACTATCTGGCAATGGCACGTATTGAAGTGCCATCATAGAGAAGTTGGACTGCCTGTGCAACCTCTATAGGGTCTGCCTCATGCTACTAATAGTGACACTGACCCTAGCTAAATGCAAAACTAGTGAAAAATAGTCAGGAAAGATGATTAGGGGGAAAAAAAAATGTCAGTGGCCTTCACCTGTAAAACCATTCCGGTTTTGGAGGTCGTCTCATTGTTGCCCATCTAGTGCACCAGTTGTTAATTTCATTAACACCAAAGCAGCTGAAATTGATTAACAACCCCCTCTGCTGCTTAACTGATCAGATCAATATCCCAGGAGTTTAATTGACTTGATGGTATACTCTGATTAAAAAGTGTTCCTTACATTTTTTTGAGCAGTGTATAATGTAATATTAAATGTAAGTAAAAGCCAAATGCCTTTTTTCACCATAGAAACAAAGGTGATTTGATATCAGCATGCAACACAGTTTTATCTGTTTGAAAGCTCCGTTTTAAAATGCTTCACATCTTTCTCCACATATATGAAAAAATAATCTGAGGCATCACCTTGTGTAAACAATCTAGCTTTTGTACAGCTATGTTGTCACCAAATTGCAGAAGTACAATTTAACATCTACAATTGTCTCATAGGTGTGCACGCAGCCTATTGCTTTATGGTGTGCACCTCAAAGCTCAAATAGAGCAACATACACATGCCACGGCCGAGATGCTATGCTTTGCAGTCGTGGCAGAAATTAGAGAGAGCAAAGCATATGTAAACAAGTCCTTAATTTTTTTTTTTTTGCTTTTTTTAGATTTTATTTACTTACATTTTTTCAACTGCCTTATTGGGGGGACTTTGGTGAAATATCAGAGGTCTAAACAGACCCCTTATGTCTTACATTTAAGAGAAACAGATTAATCAGTCCCTTTCTCTGCAGCCTCAGCTACACGGATGAATGAATAGAAAGCACGCAGAGGCCTTCTACTCATTTGCAAAGAGATGCATAATAAACACAGTTAACTATGCTTCAGTGATACACAGACACAAGAGAAATCAGTACTGATCACTCACACTGTGTTCATTCAGAAAAGGAAGGGGCCAGTAAACTACATACGGTATTTACCGGTCCCTTCTCCAGCTCTCCACCCTGAAACATCCTCCTGTGTACTCACAGCAGTGCCAGGTGGCAGAGGAGGTAAGCCATCGTTGCTGCGGAGGAAAAGGGCACATTGGAGGGGGCCCGGACAGCAAGGAGATGGGGCACAGGTGTTAGAACTGATCGCCCTGTAGTGCAGCTGGAGGGAGGGAGAGGAGGAAAAGCCAGAAGCACTGCAGGGGGAGGAACATGAGGATCACTGCCTGCAGTATGGCAGTACAGCTGGTCTTCCTGCCCGGTAGGTGCTCGAGCCCCCTTTTTGAGCCGATAGTGCCAGGACTAGGTACAGGAAGGCCAGCTGTACTACTTTATCAGCAGCCTTTTGCATAGGGTGATTAGGGTGTGCCCAGGCACACCCCCACGTACACGCCTATGAATTGTCAATTCTTTGTGCACTAAACCCTATCTCAGTATGTTCACTACACACCATACCCACATAAAAAAAAAAAAAAAAAGTATAACACTAGAATTGTACTATCTACGTGTATGTACAACTATAATGGGAGAAAAATGTAAATTAAATTCTTGAAATTCACCATTTAACCATTTTCTGCCCGCCATATAGCAAAATGACGACAGCAAAGTGGTTTCAATACCCTGACCGGATGTCATATGACGTCTTCAGGATATCAAGCCGCTGCGCGCCCCCGGGGGGGTACGCATCGCGGCGATTGTTGTTATGGTGTGTCAGGCTGACACGCCGCAACACCAATCTAGGTAAAGAGTCTCTGATGGAGACTCTTCACCACGTGATCAGCCGTGTCCATTCACAGCTGATCACGATGTAAACAGGAAGAGCCGATGATCGGCTTTTCCTCTGATGGGGGGGGGTTTGTGCTGATCGATTATCAGCGCAGCACCCCCCCCCCCCCGAGGATACCCACACTGGACCACCAGGGACGCCACTAGGACCACCAAGGATGTCACCACCAGCTATGCCACCCTAGATCACCAGGGATGCCAATCAGTGCCCACAATGGATGCCAATCAGTGCCTACAATGGGCATCACTGATTGGCAGGCATTATAGTTTGGCACTGATTGGCATCCATCAGTAATATACATTACATCAGTGCCACCTATCAGTGCCCATCCATGCCCATCCGTGCCGCCTATCAGTGCCCATCCATGCCGCCTGTCAGTGCCCATCCATGCTGCCTATCAGTGCCCATCCTACCTTCTATCAGTGGCACCTATCAATGCCCATTAGTGCTGCCTGTCAGTGCCCCATCAGTGCCGCATATTAGTGCCCATCATCAGTGCCCATCAATGCCACTTCACCAGTGCCACCTCATCGGTGCCCATCAGTGCCACCTTATCAGTGCCTGTCAATGCAGCCCCATCAGTGAAGGAGAAAACATACTTGTTTACAAAGTTTTGTAACTGAAACAAAAAAAAACATTTTTCTTCAAAATTTTCGGTCTTTTTTTTATTTGTTTAGCAGATAATAAAAATCCCAGAGGTGATCAAATACCACCAAAAGAAAGCTCTATTTGTGGGAACAAAATGATAAAAATTTAGTTTGGGTACAGTGTAGCATAAACGCGCAATTGTCATTCAAAGTGCGACAGCGCTGAAAGCTGAAAATTGGTCTGGGCAGGAAGGTATATAAGTGCCTGGTATTGAAGTGGTTAATATTAATTGTCCAAACATGCCTTACCTTAGCGCTCAACAAATAAATCTATGCAGGTGGAGATTCAACCTAAAATGTAATGCTATATATTCAGCAAGGGTCTACTGCTGATTAAAACACTGTTTAACCTGTTGCTGCCACTGGAGGAGGCTTCTTGACCACGATTGCCAGGATTGGCTGTCACAGTGGTCACATGAACCCTGGCTGGCTTCCAGTCGCAGACCAAGACTAGGAGCTGCCAGCAACAGCTCCATTAGTATGCTGGGAGTGCACAATAAGCATGCGCTCAGCACAGAACTTTGGAGTCCCATGGAGGTATATGTACAGCAGCTGGATGTTTCGGCCCACCTGCCCTGGTACTCCCCTCCTAGTCAAGGGCCTCCTCTCCTAATCCAGGGTCTTCACCAAACCAACCCTTTTCTAGTATAGTGCCTCCTCTGCATCCCCCATTCCAGTGCCTCCTCTGCACCTCCCCAGTCCAGGGCCTCTGCACCACCCCCCCTCCACACCCCCCTATTCCAGGGCCTCCTCCGTCCACCCCCCCCCTATCCCAGGGCCTCCTCCACACATCCCAAGCCCAGTGTCTCCTCCACACACCCGATCAGCCCAAGGCCCCCACAGCACCCCCCCAATCCAGGGCCTTGTCTGAACCCCCCTTCTGGGCCCAGTGCCACTACTACACCCCCTTAGTCCAGGGACTCCTTCACACACACCCCCCTCCCCGTCCAGGGCCTCTTCTCCTCCCGCCCCCCCAGTCCAGGCTCTTCTCTGCACACCCCCCAGGCCCCCCAATCCTTTGCCATACCAACCCCAATGTCCTAGTCCAGGGCCTTCTGCACACAAACCCCTCTCCTTGTCCTAATAAATGCCTTCCAGTTCCACAAAGGCTCTACCATGCTGAAGCGTCACTCTGGAATGCTTTTCTATAGCGCTGGCGGGCAGGAGCAGAGAGGTTCAGCACTAGTGTGCCTGTGCAGTCTCCCTCCTATTTGGTACTCCGGTGTTTGGCAAATTATGCAGAGGGTGGCAGTGACACCCTTTAGAGCAGCTCTTCTCAGTGCGGGTGGGGGTGACAGAACCCCTGCCAGCGCCCCCCCCCCTGAATGCGTCACCCGGGGCATGTGCCCTCTCTAGTTTCGGCCCTGGCCCAATGCCACTCAGCTCCAGCTTGTTAGATTACATAATTGTTAGGTCTCCAGCCTGACACTCCCGCCTTGTGCTAAAACTAGTAATATGGGTTGGGATCAGCATGGTGGGGTACTTGCTTGCGGACCTCTAGCCATGGGAATACAAAATTCTATGCTTTATACTGTAAGAGGTTGGTACTGTTTGGGATGACAACCAAAATGTTTTCTTTTTTTTAAATGTATGCTTAATGGCAATGATTTTTTTTTAATTCAGCAAAATTAAATGACAGCAGATCTACAGATCAACTGAACTGCCAGAGAAGATTATTTTGGTTATTCACTTATGTCTATTTAAACTGTCCAACATGAACAATTGCCATTGTTCCCATAAAATACTGCTTTCATATTTTTTCATCCTTTTTCCAAAACTCAGTTCTACAGATCTTTCCAGCTTCTTTCTCTCTACCTGCACTTGCTCCGCAGACAGCCGCACATTTCTTGACTACATACTGTGAGGTAAAAAGGTACAGATTGCATTGTAGAATGTACAGAATCTTTGCATTTCTGTAGCATGCTGCCAAAGCAATTGCTAAAATGTATATTTTTTAGAGAAAAATCAGAACAAAAACATGCAACAGTCTTCAATATTGTACTTGACAAATATCCATTTTGTAAATTGACAAAAATCCATAAAGAGAGATTTTTCAGAGTACAAAAAAGCCATTGAGAGATAGTTAAAGATTCTTTTGCTAAACATCAGAACTAATCCAGAAATGTTCCGTTTGCAAATAAACATAATATATCAATCCGTCACATACTTTAAACTCACTTGGAGTCAAATGTACTGTATATTGATGTGTTTTTGTGTTACTTTTTCATCAGCTGGCATACTTTGTAAGAACACTGGTTTTACCTTGGCCCCAGAGCTCTTATTATGTACAATTCCAATAAAAGAATAACAATAACTCATTCTCAAAAGGATGCAAAGATTTGGGAGACCAGGATATGTAAAAATGTTTTACTTATAATGATTTTAATTAAAGCTTTTAAGAGAAATAACATAGTTCTTGCATATTTGTACACATTAGAATGTGAGAATACCATGTTAAAATGTTACATTTGTTATAACTTGTTATAATGTGAGAGTTACATACACCAGTTAAAAGAAACCTGCTCAAAGAGAAACAACTGGACTGCAGTTACCTTCTTGTAAAGATACTATCTGCCTGGCTGTGTGAAGCTTCACTACTTTGAGTAGAGTCAGAACTTCTAATCTATAGGCTTGATCCATGTTAGTTCCCCAAAAAGCATAAGAAGAGGCCAACAATGGCAAACTCAATATACACTCTCAGTGCAGGGTTCCTTTAAGTCAGAGACTGCGCAGTCATAGACTAATGCCGCGTACACACGGTCGGACTTTTCGACGGACTTTTGGCGGACTTGTGGCAGACTTTCTTACGAATGGACTTGCCTACATACGATCACACAAAAGTCCGACGGATTCGTACGTGATGACGTTTACCGGACTAAAATAAGGAAGTTGATAGCCAGTAGCCAATAGCTGCCCTAGCGGGGGTTTTTGTCCGTCGGACTAGCACACAGACGAGCGGATTTCTGTGTCCGGCGTAGTTACGACGTAAAGATTTGAAGCATGTTTCAAATCTAAAGTCCGTCAGATTTGAGGCTGGAAAAGTCCGCTGAAAGTCCGCTGAAAGTCCGCTGAAAGTCCGGGGAAGCCCACACACGATCGGATTGTCAGCCAGCTTTAGTCCGTCGGCGTCCGTCAGACTTTTGTAGATGAAAAGTCCGACCGTGTGTACGCAGCATAAGGGATGAAGGGGGAACTGGAAGCACAAGCCTGTTTCATGACCAGACTACAAGGTCCATGTTAAGTTATATCTGGAACAGAGGTGTTACTGTAAATGACGTTATTACGTATTGCTTTTTAGACTATGCTTTTATACTGTGAAAATTGATGCTATACTGTAGATGACCTTGCCATAAAGACAATTCTACAAATACATTGGCTAACTGATTCATTAAAGCAGACCTTTCCCCCAAAACACTAAATTCCCATTTATATGCAAGTCTGCATGCTCAGCAGAAAACACATTCAATTTGCATTGCAAATTGACATAGTTTAAGCACTTACTATTTTTTAATTCTCATTTCTGCTTCTCCTGGGGCACTGGTGGCATAGCCCTGGCCTCCTGCAAGATCTTAAAAGAAAAAAAAATGCATGTACTTGGGAAAGTACATTTTTTTGTATGTTTCTGCACAGATGACATGGAAGTCATCAGTGAGCTGGTCCAGAGGCCTAAGAAGACAAAGCAGGCCATTGATGGTGATGTATTTTAAGATGGCAATACAGGCATGCTGTGAACAGAGCAATGGAATTTGTGGGCATCAACATTAATGAGGTATCACTAAGCATATTTATGTTTTTTATATTTTCTAGAACAGTTTACTAAAGAGGATGGGGGGGTTGGAGTTTCGCTTTAAGATTGTTTACTGAATTTAAAATTTATTTATAGGAATAGTTACCGGTAATTTGATCATTCATATACATATATGGGGACATCTTACCAAGACATCTTTTTTGCTCAAACATGCCTTTTATTTTTCCTTGTCAAAAGAAGTTTATTGAGTATACAATGTTATAAAGATACATAAAGTAAGTTTACAAGGATCTATAAAGTAAGCTCATTGTTTTACAGTAGGGTTTATATAGGTAAATATCATGAAATTTCAAATATTAAACATTGGGTTCACGTAAACCTAAATTAAAGATATATATCATTTCCTTAGTTACTTTTGTAGGTATTTAAATGATTTATACCTACTATACATATTGTTTACAAGTAGAGTGTATATAGGTTAAATAAATTCTGATAATGAGCTTTAATCATAAGGTGGAGAAAAGGAAAGAGAAAGAAGAAAAAGGGTTGAAAGGTAGAGGTATGGTCCACAAGGTTGTCCCGCTCGTCAGTTTATTATTCTTTTTAGTTCTCTTTGAAGCCTTAGAATGGGTGTCTCTGTAAGTCATTTAATCTGTTACCATGGCAACAGGACAGAGTCATTGAAGTTTGACAGGAACTGTTGTTTTATCCAAGGATGCCAAAGTTTTTCAAATTTTGGAATTTGATTTTGATCGATGGCTGCCATCTTAGCATGGGACATTGTATTATTCATTCTGTGAATTGTTTCTGCTAGTACCAATGTAGGAGATTTCCATGCCTTGGCCACTGTTTGTTTTGCAGCCGTTATTAGTTGGATCATAAGTTTGAATTGAGAGAGTGTTAACCATTCCGGTTTTAGATTAAGTAAAGTTAAATATGGATCTGGTTGTATTATTTTTTTAAATATTTTAGATGCAATCACGAAGACTTCCTTCCAGAAGGTTTGGATTACTGGGCACGTCCACCATATGTGTAAATATGTGCCTATTTCTGGGCATCCTCGAAAACAAAGAGCTGAGGTATTAGGTGAATATTTTGCCACTCTAGCGGGTACAAGGTACCAGCGAGTTAGGACTTTATAATTTGTCTCCAGTGCTAAGATGTTGGGTGAAGATGACTTAGATGTGAGCCATATGTTAGACCAGTCCGTGTCTTCTAAAGTTCGTCCCAGGTCCTCCTCCCACCTCTGAACGTAAGAGGGTCTATTAAGATTTGCTACTCCATATAATTGATTATAAAGTGATGAAATTGTACCTTTAGCAAATGGATCTTTTGTACAGATTGATTCAAAAATGGATAATTGGGATAATGGTGTATCCCCCTTTAGGAATGGTGTATAGAAATTTTTGATTTGGAGATATCTAAATATCTCAGAGTTTGGTAGATCATATTTTTCTCTAAGTGATGGGAATGAAAGGAATGATTTAGATGCTATGAAGTCATTTAGTGTCTGAATGCCTGATGTTGTCCAAGCTTTAAAAGAATTTGGGTAGATCCATGCTGGATAAAAGGCCGGATTTCTGATAAAAGAAAGGAGAGGATTGTGTGGAGATTGTAACTGATATTTGGTTTTTAGTTTATCCCAGAGAGATAAGAAGTTTTTGTTATGGGATTATGAATTTTAAAGCGGTCTTTAGGATCAAGCCATAATAAATTTGATATTAATAGAGGGTCATTTTCTGAAGCCTCTATAAATACCCATAATGGCATTTCCTGTTTTGCATGGTATTTGGACAGACTGGCCAAATGTGCTGCTCTGTAATAGTTAGTAAAATTAGGGTATCCCAGGCCTCCTTTATTTTTGGGAAGATGTAGTGTGTGTATAGGTATACGTGGTTTAGAAGAGCCCCATATAAACGAAGTTGCTCTTTTTTGTACTATTCTCAAAAAATAGGAAGGAATTGGAATAGGGAGGACTCTGAATAGATAAAGCAATTTGGGTAGAATAGTCATTTTGATTGCATTAATCTTCCCTATCCAGGATAAAGGAAGTTGCGACCATTGTTTTATTAGATTTGTGATCTGTCTTAATACAGGAGGATAATTGGTTGAGAATAAGTCAGAATGAGATGCTGTTAAATGAATTCCAAGATATGGGATTGATTTTTCTGCCCATGTGAATGGGAGTGCAGCCCTAGCCGGGATCAATTCCATGTTTGTGAGTGAAATATTAAGCACTAGGCATTTCTTAGGATTAATCATAAGGCCGGATAGGGCTGCAAATCCATCAAGAGCTGGTATTAAGTTAGGACCAGAGACCTGTGGTGATGATAGAAAAAGTAATATGTCGTCTGCAAATATACATAATTTGTGTGTAATACCTCCTACTTCAATGCCAGTTATAGTTTGGTTTGTTCTGATGTATTGGGCCATGGGTTCGAGTATAAGGGCAAATAATAAGGGAGATAATGGGCAACCCTGTCGGGTACCTCTTTCGATATTAAAGGCTTCAGATTTGTATCCAGCATATTTTATATAGGCTTTGGGTTTATTATATAATGCTTTGATCCATGTTAAAAAGTGGGGTCCAAAACCCCATTTTTGTAATGAATATTGCATATATTGCCAGGATACTGTGTCAAATGCCCTCTTAATATCGAGAGATAGAAAACATAAAGGGATTTTCCGTTTTTTAGCAATATGTGCCAATAACACTGCCCTGCGTATATTATCGCCTGCCTGTCTATTTGGCATGAAGCCTACTTGATCTCTATGTATTAATTTTCCTATAATGCTATTGAGGCGTTTTGCTATTATTTTTGCTAATAATTTAATATCGAGGTTTAACAGAGAGATAGGCCGATAATTCACACAGGAAGTATCATCAGAAAGGGGTTTTGGGATCATACAAACAATTGCCATTAGTGTTTCTTGCCGAAAAGAATGTCCATCTAGAAGTTTGTTAAAAGTTTCAGTGAGAATGGGAGAGAGTATTTCTGAGAATGTTTTATAGTATAAAGCCGAGTAGCCGTCTGGGCCTGGTCTTTTGTTAAGTTTTAGGTCTTTTATGGCGTTAGCAACTTCATCTATAGTTATAGGCTCATCCAAACTGCTTTTTTGATTCTGAGATAACTCGGGTAAGGTTATTTTTGAGAAGAAGGATTCAGCCTCTGTAGGATTTAGGCTAGGTTTCCACTAGTGCGTCCCCAAAGTCGCGCGATTTTGCCGCGATTTTTTACCGCGATTTTACCGCGACTTTTTACCGCGATTTGAAGCAATGCCTGTATCTATAGACCTCAAGTCGCATCAAAGTGGGACCAAAGTAGTGCAGGGACTACTTTGAAGTCGCTGCGACTTGAAGTCGCACAGATATGAACGGTACTCATTGGAAATCATGGGAAACAATTTGTCATGCGACTTTTCAGTCCCAAGTCGCATGAAAAGTCGCACTAGTGGAAACAGAGCCTAAATTCATTGTTTGTCTTGTATAAAGTTGCGAGATGTGAGTGAAATTTATGGACTATTTTAACTGGATTACAAGTGTAAACATTTTTTGATAATTTCAAACGTATTGGTTTGAAAGATTTGTTAGTTGAATTTAATGCCCGAGCCAAATATGTACCTGGTTTGTTTGTATTCATGTAGAAATTGTGTTTGGAGCGTTTGAGGGATTTATCAACTGACTCAGTGAGAAATAGATCGTATTCCAATCTAGATTTTTCCAGATGAGATTTTGTACTCTGAGATGGATTATCTTGAAATGATATGTAGGCTGCATTAAAATTGAGTTCTAGTTTTTTTGCTAGATTTTTGCGTTCCCGTTTAAATAGTGCCATTTGTCTTTGTATTGTACCACGCAAGACAGGCTTATGAGCTTCCCACAGTGTTATTGGGGAGATGTCTGTTGTATTATTAATTGATATGTATTCCTTTAAAGCTTGTTCAATGGCCATCTGATGTAGTGGGTGTTTGAGCATTATATCCGGTAAGTACCACGTTGGGTCATGCGCTTTTGGTATGGCTGAGGCTATAGTAGTGTATACTGCATTATGGTCAGACCACGGAATAGGAATTATATCTGATGCAATAATTTCTGGTATCATTCCTATTGTTAGAAAAATATGATCTATTCTGGTGAAAGTTTGATGAGGGTGCGAGAAATAAGTGAATTTCTTTTTCATTGGGTTACTTTCTCTCCATGAATCTACCAGATTGTATTTGGAAAGAAGTTGAGAAAAAGGTAATCTAGAGGTTATTTTGGATGGTGTAAAAGGTGATTTATCTAGAAATGGGAGGAGGACCTGGTTCGAATCCCCACACATTATCACTGTTCCTATTTTGTGTGTATTAATCACTTGTAATATATGTGAGAGGAATGGTGTAGGTTGTTTGTTAGGAGCGTAGTAGGAAATCACTGTGATTGCTGTATCCATTATATAACCCATGAGTATCAGGTATTTACCTTCTGGGTCTTTAATTTCTGATGATAAGGTGAATGGTGTGGATCGGTGAAATGCAATTAGAGTTCCCCTTTGCTTGGTACAGGCAGAAGCCGTGTAAATTTGTTGATAAAAAGGAGAAATATATTTTGGAGTAGAATCTTTGGTGAAGTGTGTTTCTTGGAGGCATACTATGTGAGCCTTCTTGTTATGGAAAGTACGGAAGGCTTTGGTTCTTTTCTGAGGGACATTTATTCCCTGAACATTCAGGGAAAGTATATTCAGTGGTGCCATGGCAATAGATCAAATAGTTTTGACTTACTTTTTGTTATGCAGAGCTGACTGCGCAGATCAACCTGTGTGGACTGAAGAGATGAATAGATAGAAAAGAAACCAGTGAATTCTGGAGTAAAGAGTAAACAAAAAACATATGAGATTAGATGATACATTGTATAAATTATTTTTTGCAAGTAATCACAATTTACCCGTGAAAGAGAATAAATATCTCTCTCAGGGGAATAAGTGCCTTCGTCACACTCCCACATAATATGGTTGGGAGAATGAGGAGGGCTAATGGGGGTACACGGATCTTCCGCTTACAGGAGAGAAGTGCTATGTCAAAAGACATCAAAATGATGTTTCATTAATTGGAGTGCAGAATATAGTTTTTGTTGAAATTATTTATTCCAGGGTGGTTGTATATGGTTAGTCTTGCCCTAGGCTAAATAATTCAGTTAGAAAGGTACTGTTAATAACTTTGGTATTGATGAAGATAGTTTGAATTATTTTGGGATTTTAACCCTTTTAGAGTAAACAATTACATATTTTATTCATATGTAACTGTTTAGATATGTTAACTCATAAAATTGAGGTTGTATTGCTTCAGATTAAAATAAACAAAAACATAATTCTAGGAACTATTACAAGGTAATAATATATTTGTTTTAAGAAAAGAAAGAAAAAGCTTCCATTACTTCTGGATTATTGAACATATTTGTCCTAAAAAGTAATAAATCTATTGTTATTACCTGATAATATATAACTGAACATGAATTTCCTTATTTCACTTATATATTCTAAGGCTATATGAATCAGAAGTAATAAGAAATATAACTGGAATGTAATGATCCCACACAGTGTGTTACTATCAGAATGCAGTTACATTCAGTTATAAATATAGGTTTTTTATAGAGAACCATCTCTTAGTATAATAAATGAAGAGATATCAGGAATTAGGATGTCAGTCCATTGAATCTTCTTGGTCCATGGATGATGTGGCATAACGGCCTCTTTTGTGAGAATGATGATTCCCATTTTGTTCTGAAATTTTCTGGGTGCTGCCTGAAGGTGAAGATGATGCCATTCTTCTGCGTGTGGGAGTGTTGCTGCTTGTGGGTTCTGTCAGATTTAATTTTAAAAGGGTTTGTTGTAGTTCATCTGCTGATCTGCTTCTGTAAATTGTACCTTGGTAGTTAAATCTGACTGAAAAGGGGAAGCCCCATTGATACATAATGTTGTGGCGTTGCAGTTCCATTAGTTGGGGTTTCATGGATCGTCTTTTAGTAATAGTAAGTTGGGATAGGTCAGCAAAAATTTGATAATTGTGTCCTTGAAAATTAAGTTCCTTTTTTTCTCTTGCAGCAATTAGTATTTGTTCTTTCGTTCTGTAATAATGAAATTTTGTGATTATATCACGTGGGGGTCCATCTTTCTTTTTGGCTGTGAGGGCTCTGTGTACTCTGTCCAGTTCTAAACGTTCAATAGGGATATCTGGCTTTAGTTCTTGTAATAGAGCAGTAATAGTAGATTGCAGGTCTGTCACAGTTTCAGGTATTCCCCTTATGCGCAAGTTTGAACGTCTGGCTCTATTTTCGTAATCTTCGAGCTTAGTTTGAAGTATTAAATTCTCTTCTTTTAATTGTTCCAATTCTGTTATATTTTCTTGGGTTGTAATTTCAATTTCATCCATTTTTATTTCTAAGGCTGCGGTGCGGTTTCCCAGCTCTCTTATTTCTTTGGTTAGGCTTTTTGTTATTTGGTCTGAGGTTTGTTTTAAAGCCTTATGAAGCATCTTTTCAAATTGTAATAATATTACTGGGGATACTGAGGAGGCTTGTGGAGAAGTTTGTGAGAGGATTTGTTCTGTATCTGACTCAAATGGAGAGTCTTGCTGTGACATTTTCTGTCTGTGAGAGCGCCCTGATGCTGTATCTTGTGAGGTGACTGGAGCTGCTTCAGCTGCAGTGAGTGTCTGTGAGCTCTTTGTGAGGTGATTTTTATTTCTGCCACGGTTTCCTCCCAGTACCATATTTCCTGCCCAAACTTTCACAGTTTGTTCCCTGGGGCAAAAAGGTTCAAATGGATACCTTTTGAGCCTGCAGGCTCCGCTTTGTCCTTCTCTTCTCTCCTCAGCGGTGTGGAGCTCTAACAATGCATGTCTGCTCTGCTAGGCTCCGCCTCCTGCCCCCCCATGCCTTTTATTTTTAACCCAGTAAAACGGTAAAGACGCTCACAAAGCGTGTCCACTGTTTACATGGCATGCTTTGTGCAATTACAGTCTCATGAAGAGTCGTTTGCAGCAATTTAATTACTGTCTGCTGACGATTCAGAAGCAGATCTGAAATGCCAACCTACCTGCACACAATTCCAATACCTCTCTGTGATGAATTTGTGTCTTTTTCTAGAAGGCCATGACATCTGTGTTACATTGGAACAATGGCATGTCTAAGCTACATATATACACTACAGCAGCATGCTGTAAACTTGACCAATTTATCAATTTTTATTCTGTTATGATAGACAAGTCTCTTACAATACTTATGTGTATTTATTACATTAGGTTTGTACCATGTTCACTTCTACACTTGTCTGGAATGCCATGTTAAGTTCTATCTCTGTTATTTATCTAAAGCAACCATGCAATTCGATTCGATGTCATGAAAAAATACAGAAACACAGGTTAACAATAAATGCTGCATACAAATATAGGCGGCTGACATCATTTGCAAGTCTCTACTATTACGGTAAAGCTGTATTTGGTTCTGCATCCTAAAGAGGCCGCCAGTCACATTGAAGAACCAATAAGAAGGTTTTAGGTCTATTACGTTAAATCTAATGCCCCATACACACGATCAGAAATTCCGTCAGAAAAAACTTGGATGGTTTTTTCTGACGGAATTTCGCTCAAGCTTGCCTTGCATACACACGGTCACACAAAAGTTCTCTGAACTTTCGACCGTCAAGAATGCGGTGACGTACAACACTACTACTAGCCGAGAAAATGAAGTTCAATGCTTCCAAACATGCGTCGAATTGTTTCCGAGCATGCGTGATTTTTTGCACGTCCGAATTGCATACAGATGAATGCATTTTCGGATAGGAACTTTTTCAGACTGAAAAATAGAGAACCTGCTCTCAATCTTTTGCTGGCTGGAATTCTGCCAGCAAAAGTCCGATAGAGCATACACACGGTCGGAATTTCTGACCAAAAGCTCACATCTGACTTTTGCTGGTAGAATTTCTGATCGTGTGTATGGGGCATAAGTCTGGCAGAATGTCACTGAAGTACTAATCTATTACAACATCCCATTAAGTTATTGGTGACATTCCTCCCTTTATGGTCAGTCTGCATATTCACTGGCTGTCAAAATAATCTAAAGGCTTTGATACATTCTGGAACAAAAGCATTAAAAAAAATAGAATTTCCAGAAGAAAGTTAGCAATGGCTGATACTGATTTTTCACAGCACAGGATTCATTTAACGTATAGCCAAATTGTTTTTCCTCGCTTTGAATTAGGGAATCATGAGACCCCCATGCCAATATTTTGTTCTTTGTGTCCTATGGGGGAGATTTCCCCTTACTCATATTGGTGTACAGTACAAGAGACTGGATTCATGGACCCTGGATTATAGGCTGGTATCTTTAGGTGACTGGACACTGGCATTGGCTGAATTAAATGGCAACATGTACCAAAATACAGTTGTAGTTTAAATCTGCAAATATCTTTGAAATAAAGCATAATAATTAGTTCTATTTAAAAAGTAGTACTTCCTTGGCCTTGTCACCTGCCTGGCTCTCACAGAACTCTGGCCACAGTGGGAAGTGCAAAGCAACACTTCATTTTCCCATGAAGGACGAGCTTCTGTCTAAATTATAGCTTGAGATGCTGCATTACATATCATTTTATATAATTTGACTATACTTCCACATTAAGGCTCAATGACATCTCTGACATAAGATAAGAAATGCATTTTCTAAGTCTGGTTCACACTTTATCAAGCTGTCTACCCAATAATGCAGTTTCAGGTCCGGAGGCAACACCATCTGCTCCCACTGGTGAGACTGTGCAAGTGTGACGGTTGTTATAATGGTCTGCCATTAAAGAGTCCTTGTCATTGTTCTGCGTATAGGTCACAACCGCTTCAAAGAACATGTTTTAGCATTTCTGCACTGCAGTTTTAGTATATTTTTCAGTCAACATATTGGATGATTAAAATCAAACAAAAGACACTTACCAGCACTCGGCCTGTTAAGGTCTGAGCTGAGATCATCACACCAGCCCAATCTTTTACAGATGTCATCCAGCCCACCTCAGCAACTGCGAGTTCCTCCTTCTCATCAGTTGGTTTGTAGTCCCCATCAGTTACTGTAGTGCTGACCACATTTGGAACTTTCTGTGCCTCCTAAAAGAGAGGAAATAAGTTATGAGAAGGGGGAACTTCCCTTTACAAAAACAGACCTATTAAACAACTATTCAAGGTATACAAAGATTTATCAAATTAAACAAAATTGTTATGTCTTTGAAGTGTTCATCATCATGAAGCATTTATTCTCACGCAACTCCAATATTTCAGCAATCCTTTCTTTGGAAATGCAACACTTATGGTAGGTTCACATCACAGCACATATGCACTGGTTATCACCTACTTCCCATCCAGCCAATGCAGATAAATGGATGGGAGGGTGCTCAGTTATTCCAGGAGCAAATGTGGGACACATTCTCCCGCTGGCGCACAACGGTGCAATCACAGTGCTGGGTACTGGGCCTCTGTGATTGGCCCAGGTACCATGTGATCGCTGTGACCAATCATAGAGATCACATGTAAAACAATTGTCATAAATGCCTTTCATTCACGATTGCTTACTATTGTGATCTCTGTGATTGATCACATGGTACAGGGCTAAATAACAGCAGCCCTGTACCATGTTATTGATGTGCCAATCACAATAGTAAATAATGAGTCATGAATGAAAGCTATTCATGACTGTTAAAACAATTGCTTTTACACTGATCATCACTGTAATAAGCAATCAGTGTATTTAAAAAAAATCCTGATCACTTTCCCAGATTAGTACAGTGTCACTATGATCACACTGTACTACTCTGGTGACAGTATATAAAACAATAAATATATAAATTGTAAAAAAAAAAAAAATACAAAATTTGTTTTTTTTACATATTTTCCCCAGTCCATGTCCCTAATCACTGCCACTCACTCACAGTGCCCCTGATCACCGCCATACCAGTCATCTTGTCCCTAATCACCATCATACCAGTCATAGTGTCCCCAATCACCGCCACACAAGTTACAGTGCCCTTGATCACTGCCACACCAGTTTAAGTGTCCCCGATCGCCACCACAGCAGTCACAGTGTCCTTGATCACAACTACAGCAGTCATTGTGTCACCATAAGGACTTCACATGTGTGATGCTCTCTAAAAAGCCATTCATGTTCG
Source organism: Aquarana catesbeiana (assembly GCF_042186555.1). Classification (NCBI taxonomy): domain Eukaryota; kingdom Metazoa; phylum Chordata; class Amphibia; order Anura; family Ranidae; genus Aquarana; species Aquarana catesbeiana. Next base: position 199,936,130 of record NC_133331.1, read on the forward strand.
GATTGCTCTTCAGACAGCAAAGAGGCAATTTATTGCCTCCTCACCACCTGCTTTAACCCTGCACAAGCAGCCATATTCGCTTAAATGGGTCATGATTGGTGGGTGTACATGGAGTATAATTCCTTCCACAGCTTCCAATGCATCACAGCCATGGCAGGTGTATAGCCCTAGCTACTGCCTCTGCAGCTAAAGGGAATAGCGGTAAGGGGTGGTAAAACGGTGGCTCAACCACACGGTTTTACTGCCCCCTGCCTCATGTGTGAAAGAACCCCAATAGTGCAGCCAGCCGCAGTTCTTCAACCATCATCACACCAGCCACAGTGTCACTAGAATCAGTATTCCTGATTTGCCTGTTTATTGATCAGGCTTCTGCCTGTTGCCTGGACCAATCCCTTGCCCGTATGCTGACCATGTGTCTGCCTGCGGCCTGAACTGACTTATCTGCACATCCCCTTGACTATTTTCCTGCGAGATACCAGTTAAAGCCATGCCCTGCGGACACCTGCCCTCCTGGAAACACAGGAAACCTTATTCTTCCTTTCTTTAGCGTCCTGTACTTCCTGGCCAATGAACATGGCATTCCTGGGGGCAGCCATGTACCAGTAGGCAAGGCTTGCTTGGCTTACAGGAATGGGGACTGCTATTAGGTGAAGCTATATTCCCTGACCACTCATATAAAAGGTGACCATAACAGTATATTGCTTTTGATACAATTGGCTGATTTTTGTGATACACAAAATATCAATGTGTGGTACACAATCAGTCCAGGCACTGAAAAAGTCTCACACGTGTGATATCACCATACTCAGGACTAACAGAATGTGTTTTGGATTCATTCCAAGTAGATCCATGCTGTGTGTGAAAAATATCTTCCTAAATTGACAATGTTGTGAAAAAAAAAATTATTTTCATTTTCATTCCACATTTTCTCAAAAAATTAAGTCTTCAAAAGACTCACCATGCCTATTAGAAAATACCTTGGGGTGTTTGCTTTCCAAAATGTGGTCATTTTATGGATGTTTCCACTGTCCTGGTGCTCCAGAGCCTTCAAAAACGTGAAAGGTAGTCAGGAAATTAGATGCATCATTTATGCCACTAGAAAGCCTGAAGGTGCCCTCTGGATTTTAGGCCCCTCTGTGGCTAGGCTGTGAAAAAGTTTCACACATGTGGTATCCCTATACTCAGGAATAGCAGAAAGTGTTTTGGGGTATAATTCTAACTATGCATATGATGTTTTAGAAATAGCTTATCGACTGACAACTTAGTGTAAAAAAAAAAAAACTTTTGAGGACATCCCCGTGCTTTATATGTTACTTTATAGAGTGGCACCATTTAATAACATGTTACACCCAGAACAAAAACATTCATGTTTCATGTTGGACAGAAATTACAAAAAAGAATGAATTTACGCAGGCACACCATTAAAGGGGAGTTCCGCCCACCCCTTTAAAAATTAAAAGTCAGCAGCTACACTATAGTATACTATAGTGTAGCTGCTGACTTTTAACATTAGGACACTTACCTATCCTGGAGTCCAGTGATGTCGGCACCGCAGCCGAAGTTTATATCGGGTGGTGCGGCCGCCATTGCTGGTAAGGGAACCCAGCAGTGCAGCCTTGCGGCTTCACAACGGGGTCCTTACTGCGCATGTGCGAAGCGCGCTGTGCTCTCTCACTGGCCCGGCAGAAGGGGTGGGAGGAGAAGGGGGGTCAAGCTGATGACGTACTTAGCCATGGCCGGTCTCTCGGAAGTGGGGACAGGGTACCTGTACAGGTACCCGCTCCCCCCCCCCCCCCCCCGAAAGGTGGCAAATGTGGCAACGGAGGGGGGGAAATCAGATAAGCCGAAGTTACACTTTTGGGCGGAACTCTGCTTTAAAGGAACATAAGGAAGATGACTTTTACACACTTCTGGGACAACATTTTGCATAGCCAGGCCACACAATGGAAGACATGCATGTTTTGGTTCTTAAAGGGACTTCAAATCTACTCAGGACAGAAAAAAAACTTAAAAAGAATGATAATTCTATTTGACACAAAAGATAAAGAAACTATTAGATAAGCACCTGAACGACTGCAACATACAGGGATATACAATGTAACACTGACATATAATCACACACATAGGTTGGACTTGATGGACTTGTGTCTTTTTTCAACCTCACCTACTATGTAACTATGACTATGATAATGGACTAAATGTGGACCTCAGTTTTCTAAATCACTACCCGAACGTTTAACCACCTCTCTCACCTCTGTGAATCTTCCCCCCTCCCATTCTATAGATTTCTTTAATTACCATTGTTGTGTAGGTTTGTATGTTTTTTTTCTCCTCAGAGATGGTCTTATTAACATTCTGCTAAAACTTTGTGTACTAGTACTGTTTTAGAATTGAAGGAGGAGGTACACCCTGAAAGCTTGTCCTGAAAATCTGGATGTTTGTGCAAATAAAGTATCACAGACTGTACTCAATCATTTTCTGCACAGAAATGGTTAATTTTCTTTAACCAGCATAAGTATTCCCTGGGGTACACAAACAACAGGCAAAGAACTCTTTATACACAAGAGCATCCACTTTAGTGATGAAAGCATTTCGCTTTTAAATTTCTAGTTGTACATATCAGGATCTTGAAATATTTAAAGTGGTTGTAAACCTCAGACATGAAATATGAACAAAAGCATATCCTTCTATAGTTTGTACTTGTCTCAAACAAGAGCTCCAAGTGTAATGTCTGTCTGCTGCTTTGTTCCTCTGCTAGCAGCATGAATCACTAAAGAGAAGGGGACACTCATAAGAGTACAGACAAAAGGGCTGCGCACCCCAAATAGTAAATTAAAAAAGACGGGAATCCCTCTAACGGGGCTTTAAATAATGTGGCTTTACAGTAATGTGATGTTACACAGTACAAAACAGATAGGTATAAAATGATTTTATTGGTACAAAAAAGTATATAAATACTGACATCAAAAAGTCAGGACATGAACTGGAATACAAAAATAGTAAAAAACAATACCAATGACAAAGGGCAGTGCACAATAGGTTACACCATAAGCAGCAATGATACAGTAATACAAAGGCCTTAAGTGTAGAAATCTGACACGTTTCGACCCCAGTGGGTCTTCTTCAGAGGATAGATATATAACAACTGTAAGGATGTAAACGTGTCAAAAATCTTCCAAAAAGGAAAAAAAGAGAAAAGGAATACATGAACGAATCCATATATTACACCATTACCAGTCACGATGTACTCAATGGTTGTAGGTGGCCATGATATGAAGGAATTGCCCTCTTGTGTATCCTCGATCTCCCAGCGGGTAGGCCAGTCCTAAGAGGAGCAAGTATCGCACACACATGCCTTACAAGGAATCACACACTAGATGTCAGTATTTATATACTTTTTTGTACCAATAAAATTATTTTTTACCTATCCGTTTTGTACTGTGTAACATCACATTACTGGCTGCTTTAAAGCACCGTTAGAGGGATTCCCGTCTTTTTTAATCAGCATGAATCACTTCTGATAAGTTTTCCTGACACCAAGAGAATAAAGGTGACAGGGGAGGGACCTCCAGCACACAGCTGTGATTGACAGCCTCCGCTCTGTTCCTGCACACTGTGTGAAGGGGGATGGTGTCCATTTCCTTCAATCAGCTCTCAGAGCTCTCCTCACTGAGCTCTTCAGAGTGTAATTTCAGCTCTCCGCCTTTTTTCTTTCCCGACAGCTTAGACAAGCTTTATACATTCTGGACTTTGAACAGCTGTAGAGAAGAGATACTGCAGATAAACAGGTACAACGTATGTAGGATTTATTTAATCTCTGTGCATCACCTGAGGCCAGTCACTTCACTGGTTATATGTAAGGGTTTACAACCACTATAAACCAATATCATGCCATAAACATATAATGGTAACACAGCTGCCAACGTGCAATAACACTGCTTTTTAGCGCATACCCACGACCCGAATCACCCCCCTTGCAAAGAACGGGTAGGCATGTTTTAACAAGAACTAATTCTTCAGCACATTCTTACCATTGATGATGGGCAGACACAAAGTACAAGCTTTAGTCTGGTGTGTCACTTCATTTTAAACCATGTGTGAAAATGACTAAAGATATGGCCTACCAGTGTTCTTTTGTGAAGTTGTGTAGGTTTTTCCCTTTTCCTGTTACAAGATTAAGAAAATAGGACATGCTTATTGCAGGAAAAACATTTTAACTGTTTATTATTATACTGTCATAACGTTTGTGCCTAACAAAATCTTGTTATTTAAATCTAGCATGGAATTTTTAGTAGCGTTTTATACACTGGATATCCTGGTATTTGTTTACATAAAATGATGTAATGATGCAACTGCAAGCTATCATCTCCATAATAAGACAAAATACACCACTTAAAGTGGTTATAAAGGCTGAAGGTTTTTTACCTTCATGACGATGGATTTAATCTTCCCCTCCACCCCCCCCCCTTTTCTTTTTGTCTTTGGTCCCTTATGTGCGTTCATGCTAGGTTTCTGTTGGCAATTTGAGAGTTAAGCCTATCTGTGCCCTATTCTCTTTCATTAATGGCATAGAACTATATCTTTGGCAATGTTTTTAATTTTTTTGTTTTTCATGTGTCCCCTTTTTTATTGGCCGACTATTTGTGAATTTGTATGGTATGTTTCCCTGATGCGCGGTGTGGAGGCCATACAGGTTCTTCAGTGGGAGCCTCTCAGACCTGTAGAGATTACGAAGTTTGTTTTGCTGTGTGCCCGTCAAGGTGCGTGTTGGGATGCACCTTGGGGGTCATGCTGCTCTGTGCCTGCGTTCCGGTCTGTCGGACATCGGGTGTGCTACTGTATGCCCTGTGAGAGCGTGTAATGTTCTGCACTGTTTGCGTTCCATCTCACAACTCACTTTTCGTGTTTAGGGGCGGCTTTGGAATGAGTTTCCGGTCCGGCTGCCATCTCTGATGACGTGAGTGCACGTCACTTCCGTTGTTGGGGCGGATGAGTGTAAATGACATAATGCGCCACTGTTGCACCCGGTGACGGCCATGAGAATGCGGCCGGGTATACCCCTCGGATATCTTTGTTTATTTGTGCATATCTATGCAAATGGAGAGAGGGCCTGCCCATCTCCCTACCGGCCAGCCCCTTTCTCCTATTTAGGGGACCGGCCCTGGTGGGAGAAATTGCTGGAGACCCAGAAACCTCTCTGAATATTTGCAGACCCCCTGCTGGAAAAGCTCTGAAAAGCTCTGAAACCCATCTGGGTGTTACCGCCGTGTTGTTTTCTGATCCACATACTTTTTGTTAAGGACTATGTTTAATACTAGCTGGTGCTGAAATACTGAAAGTTTGTTAGTGTTGGTTGGCAATTCTTTATTTACCTTCTACGTAGCTTGGATTTGAAATTCTTTTAGGTTCCCACTGGCCATCTGAAGGCTCTGGAGTTATTATTCTGGCACCTTATGATATACAGGTCATTTGTAATCAGATATGATAACGATACCCTCACTTTTACTTTATGATTACCGGTCCTATCCATAGACTGCAGCTTCACTATCGGCTTATACCGGTATATATTTCTTTCCTCAGTGTATTAACCTGCTATCGTTTGTTACTACCCCCTTACTTTCTCTGGACAGTGCACACAATATCTGGTGCGACCATTTATCCCATGTTTATGGGTTGATGTCCTTGAGATAGGCTTTTGTCGAAGGTCTCCCTTAGCCTGAATGCACCTGAATGTACCTAAAAGGTATTATATTGTTCTATTTCCCCTCTCCCTTGGTCCCCCCCCCCCCCCGCCCCCTTCCTCCCCTTTTTTTTTCCTTATATATGTTTACATGTATCTAATGACATTTATTATACTTACTGTGTTTATAAAGATTAGGTATGCCCAGTTAATGAGATTGAAGCCCAGAAGAAGTGGTTTATACCACAAAACATGTAGGCAAGTTCTACGTATTAAGCTGACTGCTACCATCATATTTGATTTGATATATGTGGGCTTGTTGTTGCCCAATGGATGTTATGTCCATTGGGACATAACATAGCATTTGTTATAATAAAAATGTATTTTATATGAACAAGTCGGGTATATTTGATGATATTGTACATATCAGGAGACCATCTAACATCCGTTTTTTGTGCACCTTCAAGGTAATAAACCTTCTGTGTGCTGCTCCCCCCCATACTCACTTGAGCCCCCTCGATCCAGCAATGTGCAAGGGAGCCTTTATTGGCTAAAACACACCAGCGGGACCTATTGGCTCTCACGCTGCTGTCAATCACAGCCAGTGAGCCAATGAGGAGAGAGTGGGGGGCGGGGTCGAACCATGGCTTATAGATGCATAGAGCAGGGCTCAGGAGCAAGCACGCACCAAGCGGCTTGCTATTAGGGGCACTGGTCAATGGGGAAGAGCCAGCAGCATCATGCGGGGGACCCGAGAAGAAGAGGGTCAGGGCTGCTCTGTGCAAAACCACTCCACAGAGCAGGTAAATAGAACATGTTTGTTATTAAAAAAAAAATCTTTAATATAATTTTAATGTGTGATATGGTGGTTTAGACACTTGGTTCCTCACCCAAATTTTCACTGCACTTTTTTTGCAAAGCTGTGTAAAGGTGTTAGGTCAGCAATGGATTAGTTTTACAATGAAAATCAATACTGAGTTGAAGTAAATGTCTAAAAAAAAAAAAAAAAAAAAAAAAAAAAAGAGATACTTAATAAAAATTCCTGCTGCACTCTATGCCTCTGAGTAGGGAATGAGAAATCCAGCCTTCTCATTTGCAACCATCAGTTACTAAGGTCCAACAGAGTACAATGCTAACTCTTTAATGGATAAGGCTGCACAGCAACGACTCTTAACTGTGCGTCACTAAGTGGAGAGGCAATAATGATAATACTCGCCACAGCAAATATATGTCAGAATAAAAGTAAAGTGTAATTTTAAACATACCTTTTTATAATTTGCATGCAAAATGTATGAATATACAAAATACCAGCACTACCTTTAAAGTGGTTGTAAACCCTTACAGACCACTTTTTGCTACAGGTAAGCATATAATAAGGCTTACCTGTAGCTACCCAGGATATCTCCTAAAACATGCACGGTTTAGGAGATATCTCCTGTATTTGCATGTGCTGACATCATCGGCACATGTGCGCTGAAGAAAACTGAAGCAATGGCACGTACGCGCCGTTGCTTCAGTTAGACTGTGACATTACCAGCAGCTCCCGCGCACATGCGCGGGATTGACGCCATTGCGGCTCCAACCAATCACAGCGCCGGAGCAGCAATACCCAGAAATAACCCTCGGGAGTGATGTCGCTGGCCAGTGCTGTTTCTGGGCACCGCAGTGAGGGCTTCAATCTCAGGTATTACATAACGAGCTAGTATGCTATGCATACTAGCTCATTATGCCTTTGTCTTGCAGGTGTTCTTTTTTTTTTTTTTTAACGTGGGTTTACAACCACTTTAAAGCGGTTGTAAAGGCGCAAGGTTTTTTACCTTCATGCAGTCAATGCATAAAGGTAAAAAACCTTCTGTGTGCAGCAGCCCCCCCAGCACCCTCTAATACTTACCTGAGTCCCATCTCGATCCAGCGATGTCCAGGAGAGCCTGGCCTCCCCAGGGACTCACACTCCTGATTGGCTTTTGTCGATCACAGCCAGTGAGCCAATCAAGAGACGGAGGAGGCGGGTCAGGGCTGAGCCATGGCTCCATGTGTGAATGGACACACAGAGCAGCGGCTCAGCTCAGGTGCTCCCATAGCAAGCCGCTTGCTGTGGGGGCACCTGGCAGGAGGGAAGGGCCAGGAATGCTGACATGGGACCTGAGAAGAGGAGGATCCGGGCTGCTTGGTGTAAAACTATTGCATAGAACAGATAAGTATAACATGTTTGTTATTTCTTTTAAATAAAAAACAAGACTTAAATATCACTTTAAACATAAAAAGGGCTCATAGTGTCCCTTCCAGTATATGACTATGCTTCAGTCGCCATCCTTTTTAATCATTTGACCTTCCTAACATATTTACATAACAGCAGCTCTGGTTAAAAACAAAATGAAAATGGAGGAAAGTTAAATTGGCTGAGAGCATTTACTTAGCTAAAATGCCAATTTATATAGCCAAGTAAGCCCGCAGGCCAGTGGATTTTTGTCATCGATCATTTCTGCATGAAAGTTAAAATAGCTTCATGAATGAGCCAGAACCTAATTTATCTGTAATTTCTCTGCAATCCAAAAATACTTCAGCAGTAATTAAATATGCCAAATTTTCACAGTAAGAAAAAAAAAAAAAAAAAAAAAAAAACACATTTAGCAGCATACGTCTTGACATCGAGGCCATCATTTCTTAATCTACAAAAGCAAATAGGAATGAATATATGAACATTAAAGTGCACACATTTTAAACGCAGCAGGAAAAATACTGCATGCAGCAATGGAACATTCAGTATAAAACAACCCATACTGCTGCAATGCCAAATCATTCAATATTAATAATACAAATTCTTGAAAAGAATGTACTTGCAGTGCCCTGAAAATGTATTCATACCCTTTGAAATTTTCCACATTTTCTCATGTTACAACCAAAAACGTAAAAAGTATTTTATTGGGAGTTTATGTGATAAACCAACACAAAAATAATAGTTTTCAAAATGTTTTACAAATAAATATGTGAAAAGTGTGGTGTGCATTTGCATTCAGCCCCTCTGAGTCAATACTTTGTAGAACCACCTTTTGCTGCAATTACAGCTGTAAGTCTTTTTGGATATGTCTCTACCAGCTTTGCACATCTAGAGTGAGTGACATTTTTGCCAATTCTTCTTTGCAAAATAGCTCAAGCTCTGTTAGATTGGATGGAGAGCGTCTGTGAACAGCAATTTTCAAGTCTTACCACAAGTTGTCAATTGGATTTAGGTCTGGACTTTGACTGGACCATCCTAACACATGAATTTGCTTTGATCTAAACCATTCCATTGTAACTCTGGCTGTATGTTTAGGGTCATTGTCCTGCTGGAAGGTGAACCCCCGCCCCAGTCTCAAGTCTTTTGCAGACCCTAACAGGTTTTCTTCTAAGATTGCCCTGTATTTGGCTCCATCCATCTTCCCATCAACTCTGACCAGCTTCCCTGTCCCTGCTGAAGAAAAGTATCCCCACAACACAGTGCTGCCACCACCATGTTTCACGGTGGAGATGGTGTGCACTGTTAGTTTTCTGCAACACATAGCGTTTTGCTTTTAGGCCAAACAGTTCAATTTTGGCTCATCTAACCAGAGCACCTTCTTCCACTTGTTTGCTGTGTCCCCCAGATGGCTTCTCACAAACTGCAAATGGCATTTCTTATGGCTTTCTTTTTAACTATGCCTTTCTTCTTGCCCCTCTTCCATAAAGGCCAGATTTGTGGAGTGCACAACTAATAGTTAACCTGTAGACAGATTCTCCCACCTAAGCTGTGGATCTCTGCAGCTTCTCCAGTTATCATGGTCCTCTTGGCTGCTTCCCTCCTTACCCAGCCTGTCAGTTTAGGTGGACGGCCATGTATTGGTAGGTTTGCAGTTGTGCCATACTCTTGTCATTTTCGGGTGATGGATTGAACAGTGCTTCATGAGATGTTCAAAGCTTGGGATTTTTTTTTATAACCTAAACATTGCTTTAAACTTCCCCATAACTTTATCCCTGACCTGTCTGGTATGTTCCTTGGCATTCACGATGCTGTTTGTTCACTAACAAACCTCTGACGGCTTCACAGAACAGCTGTATTTATACTGAGATTAAATTACACACAGGTAGACTCTATTTACTAATCAGGTGACTTCTGAAGACAATTAGTGCGACTAGATTTTAGTTAGGGGTATCAGAGTAAAGGGGGCTTCACAATTATGTGCCACTTTGTGTTTGTCTATCACATAAAATCCCAATAAAATACATTTACATTTTTGGTTGTAACATGACAAAATGTGAAACATTTCAAGGGGTATGAATACTTTAAGGCACTGTATAATAAGTAGGATTTCTAGTATTCATAGAAACCTGCTGTACTGGTTTGTCTTTGTCGCCAATTTTATTTTATAACTAGCAAAAAGTGTGCCATTTCTAGAAGAAGCAGTTGAGGACATTACAAGCAATGTAGATGAAGTGATTGAGCAGGCAATGTGTGCGGGAGAGGAATGTGGAGGGTATGACAGAGGGCAGAATGTTTGGTTATGGTTAATGATTATGACTTTGGGGCAGTGTGTGCAGGAGGTCCTGGGCACTAAACACAGGAAGCTAAGCCAAGTGCCACTCATGCTGCAGTGAGGAAAGGAAACCGCGCTCAAGCTCACCAATATCCTCAGTGTGCTGTGGAATCATAAGAATTATAATAAAGAAGAGGAGCCTGTAAAACTGTGCAAGACAGAAGGTAGGGTTGGAATTCAGCTTTAACCGGTTGCCGACCAGTGCACGATATACGTCGGCACAATGGCACGGCTGCACAAATGGGCGTACAGGTACGTCCCCTTTTAACGCGGCATTGTGAGCGCACACGCGCCCGCCGCATACTCCGTGACAGTGCCCACGGGTCCCGAGGGGTCTATGTCCGCCGGTATCCTGCGATCGTGTCACGGAGTGGCAGAATGGGGAGATGCCTATGTAAACAAGGCATTTCACCGTTCTGCCTAGTGACATGAGAGAGATCTACTGCTCCCTGTCATCGGGAGCAGTGATCGCTGTCATGTCAGTGGTAGCCCACCCCCCCCCAGTTAGAATCACTCCCTAGGACACACTTAACCCCTTGATCGCCCCCTAGTGTTTAACCCCTTCCCTGCCATTGTCATTTATACAGTAATTAGTGCATTTTTACAGCACTGATCGATGCATAAATGACAATGGTCCCAAAATCGAGTCAAAAGTGTCCGATGTGTCAGCTATAATGTCGCAGTCACGATAAAAATCGCAGATCGCCGCCATTACTAATAAAAAAAAAATGTAATAATAAAAATGCCATAAATCTATCCCCTATTTTGTAGATGCTATAACTTTTGTGCAAACCAATCAATATACGCTTATTGCGATTTTTTTTTTTTACCAAAAAAATGGAGAAGAATACATATCGGCCTAAACTGAGAAAGAAATGTTTTTTTAATATATTTTTGAGGGGTATTTATTATATCAAAATGTAAAAAATATTGCTTTTTTTCAAAATTGTCGCTCTTTTTTTGTTTATAGCGCAAAAAAATAAAAACCACAGGAGGTGATCAAATATCACCAAAAGAAAGCTCTACCTGTGGGGAAAAAAGGACGTAAATTTTGTTTGGGTGCAACTTCGTGCGACCGCGCAATTGTCAGTTAAAGCGACGCAGTACCGTATCGAAAAAAGTGCTCTGGTCAGGAAGGGGGTAAAATTCTTCCGGGGCTGAAGTGGTTAAAAACAAGCATATGCTCCATTTACTGCTTATAAGGATCATTTTTCCTGTTCAGACTAAAGAATTTATTTAGAAACAAAGAAAAAGAAAACTGCACTTGCTGCTGGAAAATATATGTGACCTGTAAAATACAAATTGGTGCTCAAAGTAATAGGAAACAGCAGCACTCACAGATACCCAGTACTAGTATAATTTATGCATCTAACGTGTTGTGCTGTTATATTTATAATCACATACACTATATATATACATACACACACACACCAGGTAAAATAAGTATTGAAGACATCACCATTTTTCTAGGTAGATATACTTCTAAGTGCCGATTCACACTACTGCGCTCTGCGAGATCGCATGTGATTCGCACCGCACTACAAATCACATGCAATGTCTGTGCGATGTGATTTCAGCCAGATAGTATGGCTGATACCGCATCTCATTTGGACCAAACTCGCACAGGACCCTTTTTTTGCTCCGCACCCATGCGATCCGATTCATATCAGAACTGACAATTCGCAGTGCGATATGCAAGCTGAAATGGGGTTGTCATTAACAACGTATTTACACTACCTGAAGTTCGCATATGGCAGTGTGAACTGCCATGTGAGTCGGGTGCGACACAGGAACTCGCAGTGGATTCGCAGGGTTCCAACATCACACAAAGACACCAAAACAAATCAGTTGAGAAATTAGGAATAAATTGGAATGACACCGGGAAAAAAAGTATTGAACACATGAAGAAAGTCATAAAAAGCCAAGACACCAGCTGAAATCTATCAGTAATTTGAAAGCAATCCTGTCCCTTGTCAGTGCAAATTAATATCAGCTGGTTCAGTCTCAACTGATTACCTATAAAAAGGGATCTCATTTAGAGGTCGACCGATATATCTGCTGATATTTGGCATCGGCTGAATGTGCTGATAAAAAAAGCCGATTATAACTTCAGCGGGACTTGCAAATGACTTCTGTAATAGAAGTCAATGCAAGTTTCCTGGAGTTATCTGTGGAGAGGATTCTCTCCTCCCCTGGGCAGCCTGCCAAGTCTGATAAGAAGATACATTGTATCTTTTCAGGTTCTTTTATCAATGGACTGAACTCTGTGTAGAAGTTCTCAGTTTAACCATTTAAAGACTCAATCTTTTCTGATACTTGTTGCTTACAAGTAAAAATCCTGTATTTTCTGCTAGAAAATCACTTAGAACCCCCAAACATTATATATTTTTTTTTTAGCAGAGACCCTAGGGAATAAAATAGCGGTTATTGCAATATTTTATGTCACACGGTATTTGCGCAGCGGTCTTTCAAACGCAATTTTTTTTTTAAAAAATGAAATAAAAAAAAAAAAAAAAATAAGCAGTAAAGTAAGCCCATTTTTTTTCGTCCAAAAGTTTTGATTACCTGTTTTTATAAATTATACATACAAGTGAACTGATTGGAGGTTTGTTTTGTTTAATAAATGTTTAAATGTAAAAAATTTTCTGTATCACTTATTACTTAAGGTTGCTATCACACTGGAGCGGGCATGCGTTGACGGTAAAACGCTGTTAGTTGGGGCGTGGCCAAGATGGCGATGTTTTTTAGAGAGCTCCGCACATCGCTGCCTTAATCCGGATCCATCTGCCTCATTAATCCTCCAAGTTCATCCCTGCTGTCTCTGGGGGGGATCACAGACCCTCTGTCTCTTGAGGGGGGAGGAAAGTTTTGGTCCGGGACCGCGATCGGGGCCGCCGGAAGTTCCGGCCTACATCGAGGCGCTAGGCCGCAGCCGCGGCCTCTCCTGGCGGGCCGCGCCGTGAATCGGATGATCCCTGGCGCGGTCGGCGCCTCCGGACACATCACAGCCCATCACGGACCTCGGGTGGGGGCTCGGGCCTAGTCACGGCCGCGGAGTCGGCTCGGACTCCATCCACAGGCCCCACGAACGGCTAGGCCGCATCCGCGGCCTCTCCTGAAGACCTGAGGCCGCCGGAGCAGCTGAGGGCGGGACTGACCTCAGGGAACTGGAGGAGGGGAGCCTGGGACAGCTGGGTCTCTAACTGGATTGAGGATCAGGCCCTGGATCATCTCTTCCCCTGACACCCTGGGAGAGTCGCATTAAAAAACCCTGTGGGCCTGTGGAAGTCTGGGGACAGCCCTGATCCTGTGGAAGCCTAAGGACAGCCCTGATCTTGCTTAACCTGCAGGTGAGGGGGTAGAATCTCTGGGGGGCACGTACAGATCTGAATACACTGACTGCACGCCCCTGATCCCCCCCCCCCGATAGACTCCCACAGCCAGCCAATAATTATTGCCCAGATCGGGGCCTTGACAGTCTGAATGAGGCGCAGGTCTTCCAGTACAAAATATAGCAAAGGGGGCAAAGGGTTGGCCTTTCCGCCACAGTCAGACTTCCCTCAGACGCCCACCTGTCCCACTCCGGAGGCCCATACCACACGCAGCGCACATAGAGCCTCACAGACAAGCATCATGGAGTCGGATGACTCTCGTCCCCCCTGGTTGGCGGACGTCATGGCAGCCATCGCAACGTGCCAATCCACATTAACAACAAAAATAGAGGCTGTTCAGCTGGATATGGGTCTAATCCGTCAAGACATAGACAAAATTAGGTCGCGGGTTACCGAGACGGAACAAAGATTGAGTAACACTGAAGACACCGTGGCGGAACATGGAGCAACACTCCGTACGCTCCAGACCAAAGTAAAGGCCTTAGAATACAGAGCTGAAGATGCGGAGAACAGAAACCGGCGCAATAATCTTCGTATTGTCGGTTTACCAGAGGGGGCGGAGGGGAACGACCCTACCTCCTTCATAGAGGGCCTGCTGCGTGACCTCCTACCGGAAGCCCGATGGTCACCCTACTACACAGTTGAGAGGGCACACCGTATACCGCCTAAGCCGGGGCCTCCTGGATCCCCTCCTCGCACCTTCATATTCCGTCTCCTTAATTTCAGAGACAGAGATGAAGTTCTTCGTGCCTCCAGAAATGTTGGAGACCTCAGATTTCAGAACACTAAATTGATGATCTTCCCTGACTATTCGGTAGAGACCCAAAAACTCAGGAAATCGTTTGACCAGGTTAAGGCGGCACTGAGAGCACGCAACATTCGCTATAGTGTACTCTTCCCTGCTCGATTGAGGGTCCAGGATGGCGAGACGACTCGATTTTTCACCACACCAAGGGAGGCCTCTGCGTGGCTGGATTCCCTGCCACAGATCCGTTGACCGACCAATCGATATGCACCGAATCTCCTCTTTATTGTTTACTTGTAACAACCTGGGCCCAAGTCTGAATTCACATACGATCGGCTCCACGGATGACTAGTTTTGTTGCACAGGTTGTGCCCAGTTCATCCCCATGATGTGTTCAGATTTGAGGGGGGTAACTAACTGTCCCCTATCAGGAAAACTCTAAGTTAATGCCCCTGCCAAAGCATTTGGTCAGGAGACTGTTGAGTTATGAGGCTTCATGCTACCTGCATACTTGTATTCTCTTAGTGATGGATCGACTTCACTGTGGGGTCACAATTCGATTTACTTCTCCTCTGTCTGATTTTTAATACCCCACAGCCTGTTATATTCAACTTGCGGAGTTCTCACACTCGAAGGGCCGCTTGAACTGTTGCTTGCCCCCCCGTGTGCAATCTAGGGGGGGTTGGGCTCGCCTCTTCCACGCACCCCTTGCTGCAGCCGGCGAGCTGAATTGGTTTGGGATGGAAACCCGCCTCAGTTTGGGGGGTCGGGTGGGGTGGGGGGTGGGGTGGGGATAGTTCCCCTAATGGGGCTGTTTTAATTTCCATTAGAAGTTGGACTGTTTTCAGTTTGGTTTTGTTTTTGTTTTACAATTGTTTTCCTTTTTTAAAAAAAATTGACTCATCAGCATTGCAATGTTTTCAGGTATGTCCGTTATGGGTCCGGGGGTCCAGTTCAGGAGCCACGACCTACATTGACCCTAACATTATTATCATTCTGAGTAACCATGTCCTCCCTTAATATTGTTTCCTGGAACGCCAGGGGACTGAACTCCCCGGTTAAGCGTTCCCTGGTGTTCCAATTCCTTAAAGCTTACAACCCACATATATGCGTGCTCCAGGAAACGCATTTAATAGGAAGTAGAGTTTTGACCCTCAAGAAACCGTGGGTGGGTTATCACTACCACTCCACGCACTCCAGTTTTTCCAGGGGTGTCACCATTCTGATATTGAAATCCCTTCCTTTCCGGCTCCTGGATTTGGCCCTGGACCCTGATGGTCGTTATGTCATCATACATGCTAAAATATACTCTCTAACGTGGACCATTGTGGGTTTATATTTGCCTCCTCCGGCTTCACTGCTGGTGCTCAACCAGATCACCGGCAAGATAGCTGAATTTGCATCTGACAACAATATTATATTGGGTGATTTCAACCTAGTCCCTGATCCGGATCTTGATAGACTGGCGTCTGCGGGATATCACCATCCTGGATTGACTGAGTGGGCGGACACGTATGGCCTGACTGATGTGTGGAGGTGGAGACACCCCCAGACCAGGGCATACACTTGCCATTCGGCCTCTCACAGGACGTTCTCTCGTATAGACTTAGTCTTTGCGGGAAGTCCGGTCCTCCCACGGGTTACAGATATACGAATACTCCCCAGAGGAATCTCTGACCACGCGCCCCTGTTGTTGTCACTGGACCTTTCACTAGGCCCAGTAGACAGGATATGGAGGCTCTCGAGGTTTTGGATTTCAGACACGGCCGTAGACTCTCAATTCAGAACGGAGCTGCTGAACTTCTGGGTGGTAAATGTGGGCTCGGCTGACCCCACAGTTGTCTGGGACGCATTCAAGGCCACGACGAGGGGACATTACCAGACCATTATAGCCAGAGTTCGCGGGGAGCACAGGGCAGAGTTGGTAAGGGCTGAGAGAGAAGCGAGTACTGCAGAGGTCCTCTTTGTTCGTACCCGGGACCCTATACACTACTCACATTTACAACTTATGACGTCGGAGGTGGTTCGTCTTCGTACCTCTCTTACCCCAAAAAAAATGCTGGCTCAATCCCAACGGATTTTTGAGCAGGGGGAGCGAGCGGGCCGATTGTTGGCCTGGCTCTCCAGGGAACAAGCGGGGGGGGATGAGCATTTCCCACATCAGAGACCCCTCGGGACAGACAGTCCACACACCGGAAGAGATCAATAGCTGTTTCGCGGAATTCTACAAATCCCTCTACATGTCCAGGGCAGACTATGGGGGGGGGGACCTGGTGGCATACCTAGACAGTATTGATGTCCCATCCCTTACGGTAACATATCGTGATAAGCTTGACGCCCCAATTACATCCTTGGAAATACTACGGGCACTCAAATCAATGCAGACGGGGAAAACACCGGGACCCGATGGTATCCCTGTAGAATTTTACAAGCAATGCGCTGCGGAACTAGTAGACAAGCTTCAGGACCTCTTCTCTGCGTCGACGCGCCTCGAGAAACTCCCGGATACAATGAGTGAAGCAATCATAGTGGTGATCCCCAAGCCCGGAAAGGACCCTACTTTATGCTCCTCGTATCGCCCCATATCCCTCCTGAATGTGGACGCAAAGGTCCTGGCAAAGGTACTGGCTAACAGGCTTAACCTTGTCATCACCGCCCTGATCCACAGAGATCAAACAGGCTTCATGCCTGGGAGAGGTACTGACATCAACATTAGGCGTCTTTATACTCGCATAGACAGGGCGGATGGGGAGTCCGGAGGAGTGGTGGCCTCACTCGACGCGGAGAAGGCTTTTGATTCCGTCGAGTGGGGCTACTTATGGGAGGTGCTCTCGCGTTTTGGGTTTGGCCCGGGTTTCACAAAATGGCTCCGCATGCTATATCATAGTCCTTCAGCCAGAATACGCACCAATGGTTGTCTATCAGAGAAGTTTAAATTGTTTCGGGGTACGAGACAGGGGTGTCCCCTCTCCCCGGGCTTATTTGCCTTGGCGATGGAGCCCCTGGCTATACTGCTGCGGGCTGACCCCGGGGTAAGGGGGCTTCAGGTGGGCCCAATCGAGGAGAAGATTTTGCTTTATGCGGATGACGCTTTGCTCTATTTGGCGGACGCGTCGTCCTCCCTGCAGACTGCACTAGGTCTGATCAACCAATTCGGCGGGTACTCAGGGATCCGTATTAATTGGGATAAGTCCATACTGTTCCCGCTCCATCAGTCGACCCCTAGGATCCCACATGTGCAGCTTAAATGGGTAGAGGACTTCAGGTACTTAGGGATTAAGATCAGTGGTAAAGTCCAGGACTATATGGACGATAATCTGCGACCACTTATGACACAGCTAACGGCTAGGTGTGCTTCTTGGCGTTCCCTCCCACTGACCCCGGTTGGCAGAGTGAATCTGCTAAAAATGATTTACCTTCCCAAATACTTATACTTTTTTCGCAACACACCCATCCATATCCCTAGGGCCTTTTTCCAAAGATTGGAGAGTTTGCTGATACACTTTGTGTGGGCTGGGAGGCCACCCAGAGTGGCCAAGCAGATCTTATATCTCCCACTATCCGGGGGGGGACTGGCACTACCGAACTTTCAAATTTATTACTGGGCAGCTGTTCTTGTTACGATTCGGTGGTGGTTCTCCCAGCCCGCACAGAATCCTGCTGTTACTCTCGAAGCAGCCATTTTGGGTTCCTTTGCAGCCCTGAGCAACCTTCCGTTCCGTGGACTTCGGGCTAGTCAGTCCATGACAACTCTGATGCGAACCACTGTAAGGGTCTGGCAGGAGGCCAGGAGGATATATGGGAAACCCAATCATATCTCACCTCATATGCCCTTATGGGGCAATCCCATGCTCCCTCACCTTCATAGTATACCAGACCCCTCTATTTGGGCAAAAAAGGGCATTCTCACACTAAAACATATAGTTCAGGATGGTAAGCTTAAGACTTTTCAGGCCCTGAGGCAATCATTTACTATCCCATCCTCCTTCCAATTTAGATACTGGCAGTTAAAGCACGCCTTTGAAGCTCAGTTCCCTGCCCCCCTTATTTTGGAACCAGACTCCATTGAACGGCTTCTGATTTCTAACGTGATGGGGAAGCCACTTTCGACGTTATATCTATACCTCACAGTAGAGTATGACGCCAAGCTAACCAAGACATGGGAAAAGTGGAGGGTTGATATCCCTTCCCTGGATGAAGAGGAATGGAGGGAGTGTTTAATTTCCTACATTCCTTCCATGATGGCGGCGAAAGATAGGTTCATACAATTTAAGTTCCTACACAGAGCGTACTTCACCCCACAGAGACTGGCGCGCATTTATGATCAAAGGGACCCCAATTGTCAGAGATGTAGGCAGGAAGTGGGCACCTTTTGGCACATGGTCTGGTCCTGTCCCAAACTTAAACCCTTTTGGTCAGCAGTGGCCTCCACACTGAGCGATGTCACAAGTTTGAATGTACCGGTCGAACCTCAGATACTATTACTTAGCCACTTGGAGGATATTGAGGGAGACAGATATAGTAAACTGTGTCTTACCTTTGCATTATATTATGCTAGGCGTGAAATATTAATGGTATGGAAAAAGGCAGAGCCTCCTACTTTGGCATCATGGAAAAGGTCAGTGAACATGGTACTTCCCCTCTATAGATTGACATATGAAAGTAGGCAATGTCCAGGAAAGTTTGATAAGATCTGGTCCTCTTGGGTAGATGCCTCTGGGGCCCCGGAACCCCCTCCCCCATAATTATTATGCTATGAAACTGGTTGGAGGAAATCCTGTGTCTCTCTGACTACTCTCCTGCTGCCTGTTCCCTCTTGCCCCCCCCTTGCCTTGACTTCGCTCCCCCTTCCCCCCCCCTCCCCTCTTCCCCTCTTCCCCCCCCCCCCCCTTAGCAGGTTGGATTGTAAATGGTTACTTATGTAAGTTTATCTACGATGCTATAATACTATAATGTATTAAGGTGTACTGTTAAATGATACTTCTGATATTTGCACAATTGGAATATCTGATAGGCAATGACTACAAGTTGAATGTTGATTCTACTGTCATTTTCTTCTGTACTTTGAATGTTTTAAATCATTCTGTAAAGTAATGCTGATTTGTTTAATAAAAAAATTTTCTGTTAAAAAAAAAAAACGCTGTTAGTTTTAGCGGCGCTTTACCTTCATTTTAGCGGCGCTATTCGGCTGCTAGCGGGGTGCTTATAACCCAGCTAGCGGCCGAGGAAGGGGTTAAATGCGCCCATGAAGCGCTGCTGCCGAAATGCTTTGCAGGCGCTTTGGCAGCGGTGCGCATTCATTTCAATGGGCAGGAGTGGTGGTATACACCGCTCCAAAGATGCTGCTTGCAGGACTTTTTTTTAACATCCTGCCAGTGCATCGCCTCAGTGTGAAAGCACTCGGCTTTCACACTGAGACTGCAAGGGAGCCATTTTACAGGCACTTTACAGGCGCTATTTTTAGCCCAAAAGCGCCTGAAAAACGCCCCAGTGTCAAAGGGGTCTAACTGTTAGATTTTATGAGATGAAGGGAAAAAAAAAAAAAAAAAAAAAAAAAAAAAATCGGCCTAATATATCGGCCCAAAAAAAAAATCGGCATCATATATCGGCCATCGGCCACCGCGATTTCTAAATATCGGCATCGGTCAGAGAAAAACCCATATCAGTCGACCTCTAGTCTCATTACCAAGGTGTCACACCAGAAACATCTCATGATGGGTAAAAGCAAAGTGCTCTCTCAAGACCTTTGCAACCTTATTGTTGCAAAACATACTGATGGCATTGGTTACGGAAGGATTTCTAAACTTCTGAATGTCCCAGTGAGCACTGTTGGGACCATAATCCATAAGTGGAAAGAACATCAGTTCACCATAAACCGGCCATGACCAGGTGCTCCTTGCAAGATGACAGAGTAGTGAAATTAATTATCAGAAGAGTTGTCCAAGAGCTAAGGACCACTTGAGGAGATCTTCAGAAAGACCTGGAATTAGCAGATACAATTGTTTCAAAGAAATCAATAAGTAATGCACTCAACTGCCATGGCCTTTATGCACGCTCACCACGCCAGACTCCATTGTTGAAGAAAAATCATGTTGAAGCTTGTTTACAGTTTGCTGCACAACATTTAGACAAACCTGTGAAATACTGGGAGAATCTAATCTAGTCAGATGAGACCAAAATTGAACTCTTTGGATACCATAATACACACCATGTTTTGGAGATCAAATGGTACTGCACCTCACCCCAAAAGAGAACTCCATACCAACAGTGAAGATTAGAGGTGGGAACATCATAGTGTGGGGCTGTTTTTCAGCATACGGTACTGGCAAACTTCATGTCTTTGAAGGAAGGATGAATGGAAAAGTGTACCAAGACCTTCTTGATAAAAATCTGCTACCATCTACCAGGATGATGAAGATGAAACGGGGGTGGACAATGCAGCAAGACAATGATTCCAAACACAAAGAGGAAACTCTCAATTGGTTTCAAAGAAAGAAAATAAAGCTGATAGAATGGCCCAGCCAATCACCTGACTTGAATCCTAAAGAAATTCTATGGAAAGAACTAAAGATCAGAGTTAATAGAAGAGGCCCACAGAACATTCAAAATTTGAAGAATGACTGTCTGACTGACAAAAAATTGCAATGACCGCCAGTTTATTCTCGAGGGTCACTGCTATATATATAGATATATCTAGATCTATATTATACACACACACGCGGGCGCGGCTGCGGTTAACAGCATGGGGTACAGTGCGCCCCTGTTCATCGATTCAGGTGCGAATCAGGTCCGAATTTTTGCCTGAATTCTTACCTGAATAGGAATCAAGGATGCACAGGACCCTTTTTAAGGTGGATGTAAACCCGAATTTTTTTTTTTATGTCATACTGTAGAGTATAAGATTTCCTATCATTTGAGCCCAGTCTTGCCACACAGAGTTAATCCATCTCTGAGCAATCCTCTTTTATTGTTCAGTGAGAAAAATCTTGACAAACTGAGAAAAACTTTGTCAAATCCTCCCCCTTGCTGTGAGTGACAGGCGATTTACATCTCGTGTCTAGCCTAAGACACAGGCATTATTTTTTTAATTCCCTCCCCCACTCCTTTCTTCAGCAGCTCTGCCAGGATTGGTTGTTCCACACCTCAGCATGATTTGGCATGCTGAAGTCATGTGGTTACTTTCCTGTCTTTTCACTGGATGTTAGAGATCATAGCAGAAGTTCATTGTTAGAAATACACAGGAGAAATGCATATTGACAAGGGGAGTGTAGAGGTGGGCGGGGAGTCTACTGACATCACGACTCCACCCACCGAGCTCCAGACAACAGACCCACCCACAGAATCTGCAGTTTTTCTGGTCTAATAACAGACAGAGGGGAGACATTTGACAGGTAACGATACATGCAGGAGGCATGTATATCCCTATAGATAACCCCTATGGCAGTAGTTTAGAAAGGATGACATTGGTTTTACATCCACTTTAATGCAGACCACGGCCACAACGGAGCTGTGAGAATCAGCTCCATTAGGAGCCAGGCACACTCTCCTGTCATGTGAATTGAATGCAGAGAAATCCAATTTGCATATGTGTGAACCTGGCCTAACAGACCACAGCTGACAGCTACGCACGTGTCATTCTTAGTCAGTGGTTGTGCAGGCAAACATTTCTAATCATTAAGACCCCTTTCAAACTGGGGCCGCCGGTGCGTTAGCAGTAAAGCGCCGCTCGTTTTAGCAGCGCTTTTAACCCCCGCTAGCAGCCGAAGAAGGGGTTAAAAATGCCCATGTTGCAGGGCTTCTGAAGCGCTGCCCATTCATTTCAATGGGCAGGGGAGTTTTGGGAGTGCTGTATACAGCGCTCCCAAACCGCCCCAAAGATGCTGCTTGCAGGACTTTTTCTAACTTTCCGCACTGCCCCAGTATGAAAGCACTCAGGCTTTTACATTCGGGCAGCATGAGAGGCAGTTTTTAGGCACTTTACAGGAGCTATTTTTAGTGCTAAAATGCCTGAAAACTGCCTCAGTGTTAAAGGGGTCTTATGAGGGCCAATCTTTAAGACCCCTTTCACACTGGGGCATTTTTCAGGCACTTTTGGGCTAAAAATAGTGCCTTTAAAGCGTCTGAAAAATGCTTGCCCTGCAGCCCCAGCCGCTTGCAGGACGTTAGGAACGTTAGGCTTCTCCACCGCCCCTGCCATTGGAATCAATGGGCGTTTTGAGGGTGCTTTTAACCCTTTGTTTGGCCGCTGGCGGGGGTTAAAAGTATCCCGCTAGCGGGTGAAAAGCGCCGCTATTACAGCAGTAAAGTGCCACTAAAGTTAGCGGCGCTTTACAGCTGACGCGCCCTCGCCCCAATGTGAAAGCAGCCTTAGAGATTACACACACGGCTGAAGCTTTAAGTGAATTCACACTTGACAACTTACTGTGAAACTAGTCAAATATATTTTTCACTACAATGGTTTTATAAAGTAATGGCCTAAAAAGTCTCTGCAAGTTGCTGTCACATTAGTCCCTAAAATACTAGGCTAATTTCTACAGCATAAATGGATTCCTAGAAAAACAAGCTAATTATCAAAGCATTAATTGCTGCATATCCTGGGCTCTAGACAATAAAGTATTTTAGTTTGGCGTGTAGAGGTTTTATAATACCTTTTAGGTGTCTGACATCTTTAAAATCCTTGTCTATGCATGTAAAATCTTTCACATGAACTTACAATCTGCCATAAATGATCTTCTGTACTTGCATCTTAGTGCAAACTGACTATTTAACAAAGAGCTGTTCAAAACTCTGGCACTTATCCATATTAATAATGGAGTATACAATTATAGATACATGAATTATGAATGCAAAAACCCAATCTGCATAAAAGCTGCAAAACAGTTTGTTGATAACCCAGCTCTTACTTTATTGCTCGAATCACACATGAGAAATGATTGTATACATCAAACAAGATGCATTCATTTTTCCAACTGCAACAACATACCATAGAGTAGCGTGGATTAACTGCAGTGTTTAAATTTGCAGTACTGACATACCTCTCAAGTGTTCTGGTTGTGATTGTACTGTCCCCAATACAGATGATATGTTTATAAGCTCCATATTAAAGTGGGATTTTGATGGGTATTAAAGTGGTGTTCCGGCCGAAATTATACTTTTTAAATAAAAATACCCCTATAATACACAAGCTTAATGTATTCTAGTAAAGTTAGTCTGTAAACTAAGGTCTGTTTTGTTAGTTTATAGCAGTAGTTTGTTATTTTATAAACTTACAGCAGGCCGTGGCCATCTTAAGTGTGGGCATCTGAAGCCAGACTGTATTTCTTCCTGGATCTCATCCTTGCAGATCTCACACATGCTCATTGCAGCACAAGCAGTGTAATAGGTTTCAGGTCAGGTTTCCATAGCAACGGCAGTTTCAGAGGAAGTTGCCGCCCCTTCCCAGAAGGCAAACAGAAAATGATGCGATGGGCCGCGGCCAGGGAGGAGGAAGTGAAAAATGAATACAGCAGATATACAGTAGGTGCTGAGAAAAAAAATTAAAAAATATCCAATTTGTTTACAGTGCACAGTTTAGTGAGGGATGCTGAAGAGTTGTAAAAGTGGGTGGAACTCCACTTTAAAGTGTTACTAAACCCACAACAGTAAAATCTGTCTGTATATGCAGTAAAGCATGCTTGTTATACTCATTGGAGGCTCTCTCATCCTCCTCTTCTTCCACTGTCTCCAAAAAATAACCTGCTACTTACAGAGCCAGGGGACGGACTGCACATGTTCCGTTTGGTTTGTATTGCTAGAGAATTTTTATTTTCTTGGGAGGGTGCATGTGATCAGCACAGGGCCAATCAGCATTGTCTAGACAGAGGACCGGGGGGGATCATGAAAACTACTCCTACAAGGTTTACTTGAAACTGATAGAAGTCACAAGGCTGCTATATACTGCTGATGAGAAAAATGTATTTATCAGTTTATATTTACTAAAATATTTGCATTTCCATGTTCTGTGTACTGTGGGAGACCAGATATCGTGAATACTGTTCTGGGTTTCTTAACACATTAAAGAGGAACTGCAGTCTGCTCCCATAATTTGCAATAAAAACATATTTGCCATTCTGAAGCTTCCCTCCAACCACTTTGCATATTATTTTATATATACTGTAATTCTGTATGTTATGCCCCTCACTACACGTGACTGAGGTGTATTCGGGCACACTGTTAACTCCTCTCATACCAATGCATTCCAGTAGGCGCAGAATCCTTTTGAACTTTTATTGATACAAGATAGAGTAAAACTGTAACAGATACAGACAAAATGCAATTAACAAAGATCATACAATTAGTGCCATCCTATCTATCTATCTAGCTGAAGATACAATTAGTAAACATACCGAAGATGGATCCGGATGGCTAACGTAGAGCTTAGCAGCAGATGTGTATGCTTCCATGGTAGGAAAAGATGAAAATGGTGGAGGAAGCTGATGCAAGGCCTGATGGGATTGAAAGTACGGAGGCTTTCATGTACCAAATCTAGCCAGCTATACTAAATGACTACATGAAATAGGTAAGAGCAGTTATGCAAAATGGTCGCTAGATGGCAGCATAGAGCAATCTAATTAAATCAAAGGGTAAATAGGAAAATCTCAAGCCTTATTAAAGAAGGCATGACACTCCCCGCTTGGTTTCCCACGGATACCACACATCATGGCACTCCGGAGGAGAGTAACAAAATAAGTTCAGAAACAGGTCTGAGGAAAAGTTTAGGCTGGCCTTGCCTAATGACTTTAAGTTCAACTTTTCTGACGTTTCCATCTTCACTGGGAAACACTTGGGTTATCAAACCCAAAGGCCACTCGTTTCTCTTGGATTGAGAGTCTTTCATGAGAACGATGGCACCAGGCTGTAAGTTGGGTTTGCTGTCTTGCCACTTGTTCCTGGTCTGTAGATTAGACAAGTATTGTTTCTTCCACTTGTTCCAAAAGGTGTCAGCTAACACTTGTACTCTTTTCCATTGACATCTGTATAAGTCCTTTGTGTCTAGATTGACTGGAGGAGCTGTGATCACCTCAACTTTCTGAGTGAGCAAAGTGGAAGGTGTAAGCAAGAAAGGATCTTCAGGATCATTAGGTATAGATGTCAAAGGTCTGGCATTCATTACAGCTGATACTTCAGCCATGAAGGTTGTCAGAGTCTCATGTGTGAGTTTTAAAGCAGTAGCTCTTTGTAAGGACTTCCAAGTGGAGAATTTGTGGAAGCACTTGGATCCCAACAGTTGTTTAGAAATTGTTGTATGTAGTGTGGAAACCTGAGGACGGATATCTGAGTCAGATTCAGGTTCTAGCAGTACATATGTGTCCCTTACTGGAGTGGTAGGCGCTGAAGATTGGTAGGTACCAGCACTCTTCATTGTCTTTTAGAGGTGGGGCTATCTCAGCATGGTCATCCTCAAACATCTTACTCATGAATGAGAAGAAATGCCCTTTCATTTCTGTTCTTCTTTGAAAATTGGATCTGAGGGAAGAAAAGCGTTTCAAAGCTTGTTCTCTGTTGTTAGCAAGACGGGGTCTCTGCGCTTTGAAAGGCAGGGGTGCCACCCAGCTGTTTTCGTTGGTTTTGTAGAATCCCTGTCTCATTATCTCCAAGAAGATATGATCTTCAATAGATGGGCCAATTTTGTGATCTTCTTTAGTCCTTTGGAAAACTGAGCACCCTAAATGATCTCTGTCTTCATGACAAAGAAGATTAGCGGTGTAAGGGTTGGAATGAATTACACTGGCAGGCTTCTCTCTTACAAGGAATCTGTTGGTGCAAGGCTGAAATAGGGATGGACGCCCACCTTCTAGTGTCTTTGTAAAGAGAGAGTTCACGCTGGTTGGTTTGTGAACACTCCCTAGGCATACGTTGCCTATGATGACCCATCCTAGGTCTAGCTTCTGGGCATAGGGGGAGTTGTGGGGACCATTGATTTGTTTTCTCACCTTGTGAACTCTGATGATGTCCCTCCCAAGGAGAAGTGCTATCTCGGCCTGGGGATCCAGTTCAGGGATGAGATGTGCTATGCCCTTCAGATGTCCATGATGAAGTGCCACCTCTGGTGTAGGGATCTCCTCTCTATCAGTTGGGAACTGATTGCACTCGATTAGAGTTGGCAGGGGCAGGGTAGTCTGACCATTAAAGGATTCGATTTGGTAACCAATGGCTCTTCTCCCAGTTTCTTCACTTACCCCTGTACAAGTCTTAAGTAAGTATGAAGAGCCGGCTTCCTTGATTTTGAAAGTGTCAAAGAAGGCTGAGCTGGCGAGTGATCTGTTGCTTTGATCGTCCAGGATCACGTATAGCTTCACTGCCTTTTCTCTGCGACCCGTGGGGTAAACTGTGACAAGACAAATCTTAGAGCAGGATTTGTTAGACAGACCTTCTCCACAGACTTGGGTGCACCGGGGTGTAACTACAGGAGGTACTGTGTCTTGTTGCTCCCCGCCGTGCTCGTCCACTGTGGGTGAGGGGGTAAGAGTCCATGGCGCTGGCCCTGGATGTAGAGCTGTGTTGTGCTCTGAGCTGTTGCACTCAGAGCAGTTGATGCTCACCTTACAGTCTTTCCCAAGGTGAGAAGTTGATGCGCAGCACCTGTAACAAAGTCTGTTTTCCTTGAGGAAGGTTCTGCGATCTTGGAGAGTCTTTTCTCTAAAACCTCTGCACTTTGACAACGAATGAGGCTTCTTGTGAAGAGGACACTCTCTGCTTGGATCCTGTGTTGGAGATACACTTGTTTTGCGTACTGCAACAGGTGCGTCTTTGAAGTTGCGGGTTAGAGCAGGCTTACTTGACCTAGGGTGAGCAGAGTCAGATGATGAGATGTCAAAACTAGGATCATTTTTAACCTTTGCTTGATAGCGAATAAAGTCCACAAAATAAGAGAATGGTGGGAAGGGGACGTTGTGCTTTTGCTTGTACTTGGAGCCTCGTGAAATCCAGGTTTCTTGAAGGCTGTAAGGTAGCTTTTGCACTATAGAGTTAACGCCACGGGCTGTGTCCAGAAAGGCAAGGCCTGGCAAGTCTCCTTCTGCTTTGGCTATTTGGAGTTCTGTCACTAGGTCACTCAGTTCTCTCAGCTTCTGGTAGCCTTTGTTAGGAATCCTGGGAAAGTCATCTATTCTTTTAAAAAGAGAGTTTTCTATAACTTCTGGGGAACCGTAACATTCATCAACCCTTTCCCATATCATGCTCAGCCCTCGGCTTGGGTAATTAATGTTAATGTCTCTGATTCTCCTTGCATGCTCTGACGATTCATTCCCCAGCCAATTGACTAAGAGGTCGGCTTCTTCACTTGCATTTAGCTCAAGGTCTCTAGTTGCATTTCTGAAGGACGAACGCCATGCTCTATAACTTTCAGGGCGATCGTTAAACTTTGCAAGTCCCTTTGCTAACAGTTCACGTCGTGCTAAGAACTTGAAGAAATCTGACATACCTTGATTGTTGTGTGAGTAGCCAGGGGGCGCTCTGTTGTGCCAGGAACTTGGTGGGTATTTGCGGTCATCAGAGATACAGTCGCTGTGTCTTTTAACCCGTCGTTCTTCATTTTCAATTTGGTCAACTGTGACGTAGTGTTTTGATTGCCTGGCTGCAGAATGTGCTGAAAACTGACTGAGTGCGGGTTTACTTTCTTGCTTCACGTAAGGCCTGTGAATGGCAGGGGTTGAGTCCGCTCTCGGTGCTGTAAGTGGGCAGTTGTCTGGTTCGGCGTGCCGCCGCACATATTCTGAGGTACGCTCTGTACCGTCGTCGGGAACGGATTTTCTTTCAAGTACGTTGCTGAGCCGCTCACTGGTGGGCTTTGCAAGTTCTTCTAAGATGTCTGCCTCGGCCGCAGCAGCCGCTGACTCCTTCTCTGCAGCTAGTTCCTCCAATGCAGTTTCCATACGTAACTTTTCTAATTTAAGTTGCATCTCGGCAAATGCAGCTTTTATTTCTTTTTCGGCGAATGCAGCTTTTATTTTGGCCTCCTTTGCCGCAAAGTCAGCTTTTACTTTTGCAGATTCCGCCTTTGCGCGGGCAATGGCAATTGTTTCGCTTTTCACTGACCTCCTTGTGCTCATGGAGTAAACTTCTGACCTTGTTGTGAAGTGCTCTGACTTTGTCTGTGACATGGTGTCCGGCTATATGGAAGCTGATAACACTGCTGTATTACTGGCGTTCTGTATGATAGCTGTGCTTAGAAGCCTTTGCTTTGCTGCTGTTCTGTATGCCAGCCGTGCTTAGAAGCCTTCGTTTTACTGTTATGCCCCTCACTACACGTGACTGAGGTGTATTCGGGCACACTGTTAACTCCTCTCATACCAATGCATTCCAGTAGGCGCAGAATCCTTTTGAACTTTTATTGATACAAGATAGAGTAAAACTGTAACAGATACAGACAAAATGCAATTAACAAAGATCATACAATTAGTGCCATCCTATCTATCTATCTAGCTGAAGATACAATTAGTAAACATACCGAAGATGGATCCGGATGGCTAACGTAGAGCTTAGCAGCAGATGTGTATGCTTCCATGGTAGGAAAAGATGAAAATGATGGAGGAAGCTGATGCAAGGCCTGATGGGATTGAAAGTACGGAGGCTTTCATGTACCAAATCTAGCCAGCTATACTAAATGACTACATGAAATAGGTAAGAGCAGTTATGCAAAATGGTCGCTAGATGGCAGCATAGAGCAATCTAATTAAATCAAAGGGTAAATAGGAAAATCTCAAGCCTTATTAAAGAAGGCATGACACTGTACATGCCAAATATGCTGCAAAAATCTCCCTCCACTGAGTCTGGCTGCATCCATTTTAACTGTGGGCAGCTGAAGCTGCTGCCTGTTCACTTCCTGAATTTACACAGAGGCACACCTTCAGCTCGGTCATCCCCCCTCCCTTCCTGGCAAACTCTCACAAGAGTGAGAGAGAGAGAGAGAGCTGTGCATGATCTCATAAGCCTAGGCTTTTTACTAGACAAGAAACAGGAAGTGGACTGTATAAGGGATTTACTGGCAGAAAAAAAAAGGTTTTACTATCCAAAGTTAAAACAACAAGGGAAGAAGATTTACTAGATGGAAAGATGAAAAAATGACTGAAGTTCCACTTTAAGTTAGAAATTGTCAATCTTGGAGGGTTAATTTTACCACTCTTATGTACTATACACTTACTTCAGCCTACCATCTTTATTTCAATATTAATCCTCATAGATAAAAAGTGGAAGGGTGTAATAAAAACACGTATTGCCTGTAAAGTCTAGATAATTGCTTTCATTTTCAAATGTTATCCATAAAAAATGAGACTGGATTTTTTAAAACATAATTTTTCTTGATTTTTAATTCCATTGTGAATTACTCTTCAAGATGAATTACTTTCTTGAGGGGAAAAGTATGACTTCACTTTTTGCTTACAATAATGAACCTGAGCTCATTCAGTTCTTAGCAATAGCAGACAAAATGATTTACTTTCACAGTACTTTTAAAGTATTAGCACTTCTTTTTTGTCAGAGGGAACCAGTAACCTGTGTGCAGCATGCCAGCATTGTTTCAAATTGATCAGCAACAACAGCAGTATATACTGTATCTGTGAAGGCTTTCAATCTTTCAGATGATGCCAACTATAGCTTTTTACTTTAGGGCAGTAGCATAGTCCACGGCACCCGACAGATGACTTCATTTTCTTTCCATCCACACCAGGTGGAAGGAAAAAAAAAAAAAAAGATAAAATCGCTTGATTTCCCCATTATAGTTAATGTTGATGGGGAATTTCCTCCTGTAGCGCTATTGTGTTCTGCCAGCAGGGGAGCACAGGGAGCCTTCCCAGCCAATAGAACACAATGATCACTGCTAGTGACTATAGCCTGCCTGGCAGCAAGCAAATGTTTAAAAAAAAAAGGGAAGAAAACTGACAAGCTGGTTGTACCCAAGTTGACTGATGGATCAACTTGGTACACTTAGCTTACCCATACCTGGATCAAATCTCACACGGTCCTTGCTGAACCGTCCAAACTTCAATCCATGTATGGCTGACATAAACCACATGTAAAATATAATCTGAATAGGTGCTTTGTATTGATCACTTGATAATATTTATTTTAGTAAAATACCACAAAGATTATTTTTCATAAGCAGAGTTTTCAAGCCAATAATTTACAACTTTCTATGTACATTTAGGCCCCTTTCACACTACAGCCACTTCAAAGTCGCGCGATTTTGTGTAACTTGCATTAAAGTCGGACCAAAGTAGTACAGGGACTACTTTGAAGTCGGTGAGACTTGAAGTCGCACAGATATGAATGGTACTCATTGGAAATCATAGGGTACAACTTGTCACGCGACTTTGCAGTTCCAAGTCACAAGAAAATTCGCACAAGTGTGAAAGGGACCTTACTGGAAAAATCAGCAGCTTATACTTGGTTTAGTTGTGGGTTTTACGCATAGCAAGAAAGTATGTACATTTTACTTCAAGAGTAATTGCCATGTGCTGCATTTGGAAAATTATTTTTAAAATACAACAAACCACCACAACAGTTGCACTGACTAAACAACTGTAGTTCATATGTATTAATTGTTGTATGAACAAATACATTGCAAAGGTCACTGTAAATAAGTGACGCTCTTCAAACTTTAACGCTCCTAAGGGCCCTTTCACATGGACAGGTCTGTTTAATTTTTTCTGGCGGACCTGATTGGGCCTTCCAGTCTCCTATATGGAGGAGGGGGGGTGTCAACAAACATGTGTCCGTTGACACCCGCTAACCTCCGATCCTATCAACTAAAAACAGACAGATTTCCTCTATGGGTGGTCGGATGTATACAGACTGCCTGTCAGTTGACAACCGTCAACATCCAATCCTGTCCGTTAAAAACAAATGGATGGGGAACGGATCGGATGGCAGTTGTGTGTAAATGGACAGGTAGTCTGTTTATATCCAACCACTCAGAGGAAAGTCCTCTGTTTTTAGCAAGCAGGATCAGATGTCGGCGGGTGTCAACGGATACATGTCCATTGACACCCGCCGCTGCATACAGGAGACTGGAGGGTCTGGTCATTGTTTAGAAAATATTAAAATCCTAACAAAACACACAGTAGAACAGTAAGGGCTGCTTCACACCACAGTTTCAGCACTCCAGATGCAGTTTTACATGCACATTTAGACATGCTTTTGATGCGTTTTTCACATTCCCGTTTGTTTTTTCTCCTTTTTTTATTTGGACTCTTGCAAAATCTTAGGACAGCGATTTCTTATGTGCGCTCCAGTTCATTTACATGCGTTTTGAAGTGTTCCAGGTGAAAAAACTGCAGCCGGTGGTGCTTTTGTTGAAAGCACTAAAATGGACTGCACAAGTGTAAACTAGGGCCATTGGAATGCATGTCAGATATCTTTTAAAAATGTACTGGAAAACAACTGGTGTGAGCCCGCCATTAAACAATTTAAAAAATGCAGAATAATTTTAGCCTTTAGCTTATGGAAATGTTCTTATGCAACAGAAAAAAGGTCAGAGGCATGTTAGGATATAAATAAAATGGAAAATCTTGAGGGTGTACAAAAGGTAACACAAAACTTCAAGGAGGGCAAAGGAAGGGGAGCTTCAGTAAACAAACAGAAGTACTTTAAATAACCAAATCAGAAAATAGCAACCAATCTCAGAAGACTTGATGTTTATTTTCTAAATAAATCTAATGAGAACGTTTTTCAATATTACTAATGTAAATACAAATTCACAAAATATTAATTTAACCCCTTCATGATGGAAGGTAAACTAATCCTAATGCCTGAACACAATTTTGCAACTTTGACACGTTAGTAAAACTGTACATATGATCGCAACTACTTTGTGTATACATGTAGATTGCATCTCGTATTTTTCAGGACAAATTTGGTTTTCATGAGAGCCCATTGACTTGAATAGAAGTCGCACCACAAGTTGGACCATGATGATCTGACTTGCGGTGCGACTTGTGGGCTGAGGAGCTTGAAGGGGAACCCTCGCCAAAATGAAAAAAATATAAAACTGGCCTGGGGTTCCCCCCAAGAGCATACCAGACTCTTATCTGAGCATGCAGACCGGCAGATCAGGAAAAGGGACCATACCAGGGGGACAAGGGTCTCTCCCTAACAACCCTGGCCAGGGGTTGTCTGGGTCTGTGGGCGGGGGGGCTGTTATCAGAATCTGGAAGCCCCCTTTAGCCCCCCAGATCCCAGCCCCCACCCTATGTGAATGGGTAGGGGTACATCATACCCCTACCCATTCAGCCCAAAAAAAAGTGTTAAAAATAAAAAAGTACACAGATTTTTGACAAAGTAATTTATTAAAGCAGCTCCGGCGTCTCTTCTCCTTCCAATTTCTTCTCCCTCCGGTGAGGTCTTCATCCTTCGGTTCTTCTCCCCTCTCCGCTGAGGTCTTCTTCCGCTGCCAGTTTTCCTTATCCCTTATGTTTATAAAGGACAAGGCAAAGCACTTTATAACCCATGTTAATAAGGATTAATAAGGATCACATTAATGTGGTGCGGGAAACTCTGCGACTCCACTGCCCTTGTGATCTGCAGCGGGTGTCAGTGCAAAATGACATCCCAATGCAGGTGGTAAACAAAGTGCATTTGCCCGCACTGGATCAATCCGGTTGCAGCGTAGTTCCAAAAATGCTGCATGCACGACTTTGGTGCAATATGGTGCAATTTGAGCCCAATCAAAATGACGCATTTGACAAAAGGATACATGTCAAAAGTAAATAAAAACCGTTATTAACAAGCCCTGTATTTGAAAATAAATAAATAAAATTGTCCCCCAGAGTAAATTGCAAAAAACAAAATCTGCCGGCAGGCAAACACGGCCGCTCTCATCGCTTGACACTTGCCAAATGACAGCACAGCTTCCCCCCACTACTAAGTGAACAAGGGGGGGGGGGTTGACATCACCAAGCGACCCCAAATCTATGATGTCTCAGAGACCCCACCCATGACATCA
Organism: Aquarana catesbeiana; assembly: GCF_042186555.1. Lineage (NCBI taxonomy): Eukaryota > Metazoa > Chordata > Amphibia > Anura > Ranidae > Aquarana > Aquarana catesbeiana. The sequence continues at coordinate 199,969,476 of NC_133331.1, forward strand.
TAGGGGTGGGGCTACCCAGCGACATCTTTGGGTGACCTAGCCCCTGTGTTTACTTTGCGACGGGGGAAACATTGCCATGCCATGTGAAATACTTAGGAACGTGAACAGACCTTATTCCTTTAGTAAATCAACCTCAATGTCTTTTTTGAGAATACAGCGGAGCCCTTGAATATATTCCCTACACACAAGGATAATGAATGGGTCCTAAAAAATGTCTCAGCAATCCTGAATTGACTTCAAGCATAGAGAGTAAAACTATCCAATGATTCTTAACTTTTTTTAATGATTGTAATGGTTGGTGGAAGCAGTGCAGGGCCTGTCGGGAATTAAAAACTGCATTTATTATTGCTCCAAATAATGAGTAACGTGATGCTAAACCTGTCTCCAATCTAGGAGTAGATGTTAATGTTTATAAAGTTGCTGTAGTGCTCTCTGTATGGTACCTCTGACAAGCTTCATTCCAATTGCCTTTTTCCAAAAAGGTAAGTTCTGCAAAAAACATCTACTACAACAGAAATTGGGAATTACTAGATGTGGAACTGACTGGAGGGAGCCAGTAATTTAGTGATATTTTAGATCAACCATAAAAATCCATCATACTTGTAAACATGGACGTGCACACAGGGTGTGTCGGATGTGCCTGGGCACACCCTATGTTGCGCCACCCTTTCCCCCCGCAACACTGTTGGCTTTCCTCCTCTCCTACCAGCTGCTGCAGGGGAGCATTTCAGGATGGAGAGTGGGGAAGGGGCCAATAAATATGTCCTTTTCACACTGCTTGTGATAGCCTGTGTTTCTTACATTCTGTAAAAGAAAATTTCTCCTACAAAATTACATCAAAATCTTTGGTTTCATAGGATTCACCATAAATTTCTCCTTCCTTTCTTGCTTTTTTGATGTATCAGATATGAGCCAATCTATAATGGGCAGAAACCCTGGCAGACCCTTGAGAGGTTTGTTCTTACAAGAAATTAGACAGCAACGAGCATATCAAACTCTGCGTTTTTTTTTCCCCCTATAGTCTTCCTTTAAACATCAAAAGCAAAGGTTTTATATTACAAAAGTGCCTTGAAAAAGTATTCATACCCCTTGACATTTTCCACATTTTTTCATGTTACAACCAAAAACGTAAATGGATTTTATTTGGATTTTATGTGATAGACCAACACAAAGTGGTACATATTTGTGAAGTGGAAGGAAAATGATAAATGGGTTTCAACATTTTTTACAAATAAATATGTGAAAAGTGTGTCATGCATTTGTATTCAGCCCCCCGAGTCGATAATTTGTAGAACCACCTTTTGCTGCAATTACAGCTGCGAGACTTTTTTGGTATGTCTCTACCAGCTTTGCACATCTAGAGTGACATTTTGCAAAATAGCTCAAGCTCTGTCAGATTTGATGGAGAGTGTCTGAATAGTACATTTTCAAGTCTGGCCACAGATTCTCAATTGAATTTAGGTCTGGACTTTGACTAGGCCATTCTAACACATGAATATGCTTTGATCGAACCCATTCCATTCTAGCTCTGGCTGTATGTTTAGGGTCATTGTCCTGCTGGAAGGTGACCCCCCCCCTTTAGTCTCAAGTCTTTTGCAGACTCCAACAGGTTTTCGTCTAAGATTGCCCTGTATTTGGCTCCATCCATCTTCCCATCAACTTTGACCTGCTTCCCAGTCCCTGCTGAAGAAAAGCATCCCCACAACATGCTGTTGCCACCACAATGTTTCACAGTGGGGATGGTGTGTTCAGGGTGATGTGTAGTGTTAGTTTCAAGGGGTATAAACACTCTTTCAAGGCACTGTAGTTATTAAGCTATCATTGCCACATCTTTTGCTTTTTTTATCATCATTTTGAATTGTTCTACACCCATGTGTCAGCCAAAAAAGTGGAGGGAGAATATCAAATCAAGGTGCAGTGCATAGCTTTAAAAATAAAATGCCAAAAATACCTTTCAACCTCAATGGAGTTCACATCCAGGATGACAAAACTGTCCCACACCCGACCCAACTGGATCATTTCAGGATAATCTTCTCACGCAAAACGACAACATTTTTGCACAATAAATTCCCCCCATTTTGCTCCTTGAATAATGTCTACAAATAATTTGCATCTGGGTCATAAATAGAGGTGTCCTCATACCGGGGGGGTTGACTTGTATGATGCCCGAGCATGAATGTCCCACCTCCCTCGCTGGCCTGCACTGTGCCAGGTCGGAGTGCACACCTTGTGCGCAAACTGACGAAAAAGTGCAAAAGCTTGGCACATCTATATCCTTACTTCCTATGTGGGCACAAATGGATCTAAACTGCTCCAGCTTTCAAGAGCCATGCTCGGGTATAGTTACCAATCACACAGAGTCCAACTAAATCAAGCCCCAGACCACCATATGCTTGGGCACAGTACATACACACTTAATGTGAGTATACCTGGCTTATGTCAGTAATGCTCCCTTTTTTAATATCTATAGAAATAGCAAAAAGGTACAGAGGATATTACCACCACAATAATCAGTTAGTGTAAAATTAACAGCTTGAGAAAGACCAAAATCACACCAGTTGTGTTATATGTACAGTACATTCTTACAAAAATACAGAGCACTTAATGCATATGCCACCATCATAAAAATGACAGAGGTCATTAAAAACTCAGCAGACTCAGGGTACCCCCACATGGACCCTACACAGTAAATCAGAAATATCAGGCTAGATGGCAATTTTTCCTTTCTGAGCATAAGCACTAAAATACTAAATAAGAAAATGATCCTCCTCTTCCAGCCTCTATGTAAATCACATTCAGGATGATAAAGTGTCTTAACCCTGATCCAAAAAGATCACTTCTGGATAATCTTCTCAAGCAAAAAGACAACCAGGGGATATAACTCTACCTTTTGTGCATCGCATGCCTTAGTAAATCCAGATATCACCTGGTAAAAGTAGCATTGACATCATCACTGTGCTGAACATAACCTGTGCAAAGAGCAGAGATGTAGGAGGGACCCAGCCAGTCCACCCACTACAGGCGGCCTGCAGAAAACTACAGGAGGAGGCGGAGCAAAGACCAGTCACCCTGCACAAGGAGAGGGAGCAGCAGTGGCCAGCCTGGATTACAAGAAGCTCCTGCACAGAGGCAAGTTTTCACACAGGATTACTGCACAAATCTGGAAGAAATACAAAAAGCAAACCAAGATTCAATTAAGAATACATATGAAATCTTGTATTTATAATATCTTATCCCAGAGTTCAGTTTTAATCATCCAACCAGAATCCTTTCATGTAGGGTTGTCCCGATACCACTTTTTTAGGACAGAGTACAAGTACCGATACTTTTTTTTTTATGTCACGTGACAGTGTTTTTTGTTTTTTTTTTGTTTTTTTTTTTAACAATGCTTTCCTTTTTTTCGGGGGGGGGGGGGGGGGGGGGTGAACGGTGTGTGTTTTTTTTTTTTTATTTATTTACAATTTTTATTTTTCACAATATTTTTTTTATTCTTTATTGCAATATGTGTTTTTTTTTTTTAATCAGCCGTGTTGGGGGGCTTTGGTGAGATATCAGCGGTCTTAACAGACCTCTGATATCTCCCCCTTGAGACAGAGAAAGAGACAGAGGATAGAGATTCCCCAGTCCCTTTCTCTGCAGCCTCAGCTGCACTGAAAATGAATGGAGAGAAGACAGCGGCTCCTCTCCATTCATAAACTGACACATCATAATCACAAGAGATTACAATGTTTCAGTTATGTGAATGGACAGAGTCAGCTGACTCTGTCCATTCACAAAGGAAGGAGGAGGAGGACAGCAGAACGGAGGGGACAGCGGAGAGGCACAGCAGAACGGAGGGGACAGCGGAGAGGCACAGCAGAACGGAGGGGACAGCGGAGAGGCACAGCAGAACGGAGGGGACAGCGGAGAGGCACAGCAGAACGGAGGGGACCAAGAAGGAGAGGGGGACAGCGGAACGGAGGGGGGCAGAGGAACGGAGGGGGCATGGAGGAGGATGCAGTGACAGTCAGCGGTGATCGCGTGTGGGGGAGTTACAAGCACCTCTGTATGTCACTAAAGCAGCTGAAAGCCGCGGGGGAAGAAGCTTGTAACTCCCCCACGCGCCGATCACTGCTGACAGTCCAGGTATCGGGGGAAGCATCGGGAGCTTTTGCCCGAGTACAAGTACTTGGGCAAATGCTCGGTATTGGTCCCAATACCGATACTAGTATCGGTATCGGGACAACCCTACTTTCATGTATGAAAAAACACACACCAAAAGTCTAATTACATATTCTGACACTTGTTTGCTTAGAGCCAATTTGGAAACTGTTGCATGTGTGCACACATCTTGTCACAAAGCGGAAATCACTCAGCAATACAGACTATTCTTTAATCCTTATGCTGCTAGCATTGGTAAATAGATAGGAAAGTACAGTGGGAATGGAAAGTATTCAAGCCCCCTTAAATTTTTCACTCTTTGTTACATTGCAGCCATTTGCTAAAATCATTTAAGTTCATTTTTTTCCTCATTAATGTACACACAGCACCCCATATTGACAGAAAAACACAGAATTGTTCACATTTTTGCAGATTTATTAAAAAAGAAAAACTGAAATATCACATGGTCCTAAGTATTCAGACCCTTTGCTCAGTATTTAGTAGAAGCACCCTTTTGATCTAATACAGCCATGAGTCTTTTTGGGAAAGATGCAACAAGTTTTTCACACCTGGATTTGGGGATCCTCTGCCATTCCTCCTTGCAGATCCTCTCCAGTTCTGTTAGGTTGGATGGTAAACTTTGGTGGACAGCCATTTTTACGTCTCTCCAGAGATGCTCAATTGGGTTTAAGTCAGGGCTCTGGCTGGGACATTCAAGAACAGTCACGGAGTTGTTGTGAAGCCACTCCTTCGTTATTTTAGCTGTGTGCTTAGGGTCATTGTCTTGTTGGAAGGTGAACCTTCTGCCCAGTCTGAGGTCCTGAGCACTCTGGAGAAGGTTTTCGTCCAGGATATCCCTGCACTTGGCCACATTCATCTTTCCCTCGATTGCAACCAGTCGTCCTGTCCCTGCAGTTGAAAAACACCCCCACAGCATGATGCTGCCACCACCATGCTTCACTGTTGGGACTGTATTGGACAGGTGATGAGCAGTGCCTAGTTTTCTCCACACATACCGCTTAGAATTAAGGCCAAAAAGTTCTATCTTGGTCTCACCAGACCAGAGAATCTTATTTCTCACCCTCTTGGAGTCCTTCAGGTGTTTTTTGGCAAACTCCATGCAGGCTTTCATGTGTCTTGCACTGAGGAGAGGCTTCCGTCGGGCCACTCTGCCATAAAGCCCCGACTGGTGGAGGGCTGCAGTGATGGTTGACTTTCTACAACTCTCTCCCATCTCCCAACTGCATCTCTGGAGCTCAGCCACAGTGATCTTTGGGTTCTTCTTTACCTCTCTCACCAAGGCTCTTCTCCCCCGATAGCTCAGTTTGGCTGGACAGCCAGCTCTAGGAAGGGTTCTGGTAGTCTCAAACGTTTTCCATTTAGGGATTATGGAGGCCACTGTGCTCTTAGGAACCTTAAGTGCAACAGAAATTTTTTTGGAACCTTGGCCAGATCTTTGCCTTGCCACAATTCTGTCTCTGAGCTCTTCAGGCAGTTCCTTTGACCTCATGATTCTCATTTGCTCTGACATGCACTGTGAGCTGTAAGGTCTTATATAGACAGGTGTGTGGCTTTCCTAATCAAGTCCAATCAGGATAATCAAACACAGCTGGACTCAAATGAAGGTATAGAACCATCTCAAGGATGATCAGAAGAAATGGACAGCACCTGAGTTAAATATATGAGTGTCACAGCAAAGGGTCTGAATACTTAGGACCATGTGATATTTCAGTTTTTCTTTTTTTAATAAATATGCAAAAATGTCAACAATTCTGTGTTTTTCTGTCAATATGGGGTGCTGTGTGTACATTAATGAGGAAAAAAAATGAACTTAAATGATTTTAGCAAATGGCTGCAATATAACAAAGAGTGAAAAATTGAAGGGGGTCTGAATACTTTCCGCCCCCACTGTATATCATATTTACTTATTTTACATTTCTTCAGTTGCCTCCTAGCTTTCAGGCATATGTGCCAAATGATGTCATACATCACTGGAATCTTAAGGGGGGGGGGGTTCTCAGCTAAGTACACCCTCCTGCCTGAATGCTTGAACTAAGGGCAGATGGATTCCAGGAAGTTGATACTTCATGAATCATCTGCCCTTATTCAAAACTTGTTTAATTTATACAACTTCAATGCCTGGAACCAGTTCAAACAGGTGATGGGCATTTATCAGAGACAACCATCTGCTGGCATCCAGCAACACAGGTAATTTAAAGCCTCAGAGGAAAGTAAAAATCCTTCCTTGCAGTGGGGCAGCAGCCATACTATAAGGGTTAAATGCTGTTTGAGTCTAGGGGCCTTGGAAAATCTCCTCTACCCTGCTACACTTCAGCAGTGGACTGCTTCTAGACATCCTCATCTCCAATATAGGACCATGGGCTCTACATTGTTATCAGAGAACCTGAGACCACTGAAGCATTGGTGAGAAGTGACTTCGGGAATTGGTCCAACAGTGCAAAGGGAGCTTTCAGGAGTGGAGGATCAGGTAAGTAAAACTGCTCTACAGGTCACTTAAACCTAAATGAGTATTTAAAGTGGAATTTAAGCCTAACATAACTATTTCTAAAAATGATCCCTCCCCCTTCCTCCTACCTATCCTGCCTACCCAGTGTAAAAAACATCTGTATACTTACCTTTTTTTAGCCAGGTCTGGTCATGTGGTCCTGCAGATCCGGCTCAGATGTGTCATGAAGCACTCCGCAATGGCTGGGAGTCCCATGAGTGGTGACATCCCTCATAGGCTCCCATGGCCCAGCCGTTGTTGTGCACTCCCTCCTTTCCCCTGCAGCAGTTGCTCACTGACATATGAAGTTGCAGGATCACGTGACCAGACTAAAAAAAAGGCAGGTAGACAGAACTTTTTTTTTTACACATTAAGAATAATTAGTTAGGCTTGAATTTCACTTTAACTTTTGCAATACAAAGCCAGCCTCACTGCAAGCTGCCGAATCAGTAATTTGCAATTCATCCCAGGTGCTCCAGTAAAAGCTGTATGTGTTAGCACTCAGCCATAGTCCATATGGCAGTCTTACGCAGGGTGCTGTGTTGAATCAACGCATTTTGCTCATCTCCAAGCCAGCCTGAAACAGTCACGTATGCACACATCTTGTCATGAATCATTCAGCACACACAGCACTACTTTCTTATTCATATGACATTGCCTGAAATTAAGCTATTAGTTCAAACAGGACACACCATGATGGCAACTTATCTGGGATGATTATCCCCTGGCATCCAGTGACAAAGGTAACTTAAGCCCTCAATCGCCAGGTCAGCAAATTGCGATTCATAACAGGTGCTCCAACAGTTTCATATATTCACACTGAGCCACAGTGTACATGGCAAGGCTTTCACTCATGTCAAGAGCTTGCTAGTCATGCTACTATGCATGCTTAGGGGATCTCCTTTTAAAATTAGACCACCACAAAAAGAAGCTTTAACTTCATCCTGCCATTGATTATATCAATAGAGCAAGACCTTCCCAATGTTCCCACCTCTATGTGTGCATATAAACCAAGAGTTGCCACCTATACTTTCCCATATATTTTAAACTGCATGGGCAAATTATTTGATAAACCACCTGTGTTGTAGAGCAGTTTATGAAATGTAACAGGCTGGCCCTTGCCACTGTGAAAGGATGTTTTTAATACCTGGTTCAGCGGTGAAACTTATCAGTGGGTTCATCTGGTAAACCCAATAAAGCCCTAAAGAACAGGGACAAATGTGGTGAATGTGGAGACTAGCAAGTCATACTATAAGGTTTTTGACAGTGTTGATAAAGATCCGATTGCCTATAATAAATGTCAGATGTCAGAACAGTCACCTGCAGAGTATCCGATGATAGATGAATCAATGTTTCGTGAGGCTTCTGTAGCAGATACTCAACTGTATGCATTACCTCTGCAGACACTACCCTGTCAGAAGCGGAGTTAGGAAAAAAAACTGTGGCCATGACTAATAGGTAATAGAAATGCTTTGTTGGTCTCTAAAAGTCTTGTTACTCCACTCTGAGGTGAGAGAAAAGAGCAGCATGCTAGCAACTGCTCCTCAGCAAAAGTCAAGATAGAAACTCCAGGTGGTACATTGTGACTTGTAATGCTGGTAGGCTCAACACTAGTACGGGATGGCAGTTTGAGGAAGGATGTGCCACACAATTGGTAACTCGGGAAGTCTTATGGTTTAAAGTGGTAGTAAACTCCACTTTATGACTTAACTACAGGTAAACCTATAATAAAGCCTACCTTTAGGTACAGTGAATATCTCAAACGTGTACTTTTTAGGAGATATTCACATTTGTGACGTCACCGGCCTATGCATACTGCGCTCTGCATGGAGGACACACTGAAGTATGCCGTCCATGGAGAACACTGTGCCATGACCACGAGTCCCGTGCACATTAGTGATGCCATCATGGCCTGGCCAATCAAACGACCAGAGAACGACCTGAAAAAAGACTGGGTGCAAATGGAAGTGCACGCCACTGGAGGGCTTTGTCTGTCATAATGTGCTAGTATGCAGTGCAAACTAGCACATTATGGCTTAAACCACATGGGGTCTTTGGTAAAGCTAAAAGGTGAGCCCTTTGTGAATAGGTTTAAAGAAATGTCTGTAAGTGCTGAGTATCTTACTCTCTCAGTGTAACAGACGAAAATGAATGTGGTTCCCAATTACAACAACCAACACCTGCTTGTGACAAGAGGATTGAAAACATAATCCCACCTGTCCCAATTCAAACTAAAAGTGTTGGTGGGAAGAAAAAAATTCCATTACAGTGCCTTGCAAAAGTATTCACCCCCCTTGGCTTTTTACCTATTTTGTTACATTACAGCCTTTAGTTTAACATTTTTTTTAATCTGAATTATATGTGATGGATCAGAACACAATGGTCTAAGTTGGTGAAGTAAAATTAGAAAAATATATACATAAAACTATTTTTCAGAAATAAAAAACTGATAATTGGCATGTGCGTATGTATTCACCCCCTTTGTTATGAAGCCCATAAAAAGCTCTGGTGCAACCAATTACCTTCAGAAGTCACATAATGAGTGAAATGATGTCCACCTGTGTGCAATCTAAGTGTCACATGATCTCTCATTACATATACACACCTTTTTGAAAGGCCTCAGAGGCTGCAACACCTAAGCAAGAGGCACCACTAACCAAACACTGCCATGAAGACCAAGGAACTCTCCAAACAAGTAAGGGACAATGTTGTTGAGAAGTAGAAGTCAGGGTTAGGTTATAAAAAAAATATCCAAATCTTTGATGATCCCTAGGAGCACCATCAAATCTATCATAACCAAATGGAAAGAACATGGCCAAGAGACGGCCGCACACCGAAACTAACGGAGCGGGCAAGGAGGGCATTAATCAGAGGCAGCACAGAGACCTAAGGTAACCCTGGAGGAGCTGCAGCGGTCCACAGCAGAGACTGGAGTATCTGTACATAGGACGACAATAAGCCGTACGCTCCATAGAGTTGGGCTTTATGGCAGAGTGGTCAGAAGAAAGCCATTACTTTCATCAAAAAACTAAATGGCACATTTTGAGTTTGCGAAAAGGCATGTGGGAGACTTCCCAAAATTTATGGAGGAAGGTGCTCTGGTCTGATGAGACAAAAATTGAACAAACCCAACATATCACATCACCCAAAGAACACCATCCCCGCAGTGAAATATGGTGGTGGCAGCATCATGCTGTGGGGATGTTTTTCAGCAGTCGGGACTGGGAAACTGGTCAGAGTTGAGGGAAGGATGGATGATGCTAAATACAGGGATATTCTTGAGCAAAACCTTTACCACTCTGTGTGTGATTTGAGGCTAAGACGGAGGTTCACCTTCCAGTAGGACAATGACCCCAAACACACTGCTAAAGTAACACTTGAGTGGTTTAAGGGGAAACATGTAAATGTGTTGGAATGGCCTAGTCAAAGCCCAGACCTCAATCCAATAGAAAATCTGTGGTCAGACTTAAAGATTGTTGTTCACAAGCGCAAACCATTTAACTTGAAGGAGCTGGTGCAGTTTTGCAAGGAGGAATGGGCAAAAATCCCAGTGGTAAAATGTGGCAAGCTCATAGAGACTTATCTAAAGCGACTTGGAGCTGTGATAGCCGCAAAAGGTGACTCTACAAAATATTGACTTTAGGAGGGTGAATAGTTATGCGCATTGACTTTTTCTGTTATTTCGTCCTATTTGTTTTTTGCTTCACAATATAAAAAAAAAAGAAATCTTCAAAGTTGTGAGCATGTTCTGTAAATTAAATTATACAAATCCTCAAACAATCCATGTTAATTCCAGGTTGTGAGGCAACAAAACATGAAAAATGCCAAGGGGGGTGAATACTTTTGCAAGGCACTGTATGTGTTGTAAGTTTATTGGTCCACAACGCTCAAAACTCACCAACACCTGTAGTAGTGTTGCTACTGTACAATTCCATAAAGACTATGTAACTAAAAAAAGCATACAGAGTGCTGTTCCTGCCTAGGAGTCCCGTGAATACTTACAAATACCAGGCTTGGTAAATGCCCTGATGTAAAAGTGGCTTGAATGACAAAGGTTAAAATTGTCAGATATGACTTTTTGAAACATACCTATAGGTGGACTTTAAGATGCCTGCATACTACTGCCTTGTGGAGCACAACAAAAGCAGCTGCTATTGGAGCATCTGAGATGAATCACTAACCCCAGCTGAGGACTGGATGCAGGCAGATGGTCATATTAGACAAGTAGCCATCACCGTGTGTCCCATTTGATTCGACAACTCAATTCCAGACAATGAAGTTGTATAAATGAGCCAGTAATGCCGCCTATGCCTTGGAGAAATGTTTGATTTATGACAAGATGAGTGCACACATGACTGTTTTAGGATCGGTCTCAAAATAGAGGTGTGTGGACTTTCATACATGAAAGGATTATGGATGGATGATTAATGAAAAGTTTGCGGAGTGCAATTTGGCTTTGGTTCTTTTTTGGGGGTTTTTTGGTAAAATTTGTAATTATTTTATGATTGATGCCAAAAAATGCTTTATTAATGGCTAATGGCAAGTTTTTAATACAATGTACACATAGCAAGACAATTGCTGTGTTGGTCTTCTTCATGCTTTTTTTTTTTTATACTATCCTTTTCAAAGCAGTTTTATTCTTTATGCCTTTGCAACTCTATTAATAAATATAAAAAAGAGTGCATTTCTGAAATGAATCTGTGCATGTTTTGCCAGCTCCACTGTTGGCACCCCTGGCTACACACTTACAGTAGATTTGTGTCTACGCCATCTGCATACCCAAGTATGGGAATGCCTCTGAGCAAAAAGCAACCTGCTAGTGCATTGAACTGCTATGGTAATGATCTAGAAAGTTTGCTTGAATAGTATAGGAAAGGGTTACAATTTCTGTCAGGCTTTTATTGCCGTCTTTCCCTTTTGCTGAGATTTTCCTTCCCTTCCTGTGGTGGTGATTCAGTTTAAGTTTAAAGCTAGCATACAAAGTGGCAAACAAAAATCAAATGGTTAGTGTATATTACTGTTTAAGTAACATGGCAGCAAGCATTAAGAAAGTTGACTTTGTATTATAAACTCTAAAACCAAGAACATCAAATACATGTTAAGACTTTTTTAATAATAATAATAAAACATATAGGTAACAACTGGAATCATAATGCAAATAGTGTAACAGGGACAATTTGTCTGCTATATATTTGCTGATGTGTGACGCACACCAGGCTAGGCAGAGAAGCCCCAGAAGGCTGAGATTCAAATATTACAACTAGGGAAAAGCAATAGGACAATACTTTTTAGTTCTGAGGTCTGCCAACAGGGGACATTCCAGTACAGCAAGTTTTTTTGTGCTAGCAGCTGTTAACTTTAAAATGTATATGATCCTTATACAGTAGAGAACAGCTAGACAAATTAAAAATGAGATTGCATTAAAACAAAAAATAGTGCGCAGTTTTTAACCAGAGTGGAATCTATATATTAAAGGACAGATTCACATTAAGGCCTCATGTACACTGCTGCTGGTAAACGGACGTTTAGAGGGCTTTCACACCGAGCCGCGGGGGTTGTCGGCGGTAAAGTGGCGCTATTTTTAGCGCTGCTTACCGTCGTTTTAGCGATGCTATTCGGCCGCTAGCGGGGCCGAAAAGGGGTTAAATCTGCCCACAAAACGCCACCGGAGCAGCGTCTTGCCGTGGTATCGCAGCGCTGCCCCATTGATTTCAATGGGGAGCAGCAGTGGAGAACACATCGCTCCTTCACCGCTCCAAAGAAGCTGCTGGCAGGACTTTTCCTGACATCCTACCAGCACACCACTCCAGTGTGTGAAAGCCCTCGGGCTTTCACACTGGAGACAATGGAGCAGCTGTTTGAGGGCGGATTGCAGGCGCTATTTTTAACGCTATAGCGCCTGCAAAACGCCCTCGGTGTGAAAGGGGTCTTAGGAGCAGTTGGGCATTTTTTTCAACTGCTCCTGAACTCTCCTCTGTTATCTTATCAGTACATGTACACAGGGTCGTTTATAGTCGTTTCTAGGCAGTTGTGTTTAGAGGCTTTTTTTGGAACCCAAAAAAATGCGTTCAGAAGCTGTGTTTAGAGGCATTTCAAACGCGGCAACTTTTTTTTTTTTTCAAACACTTCTAGACGCAAATGCATGTAAACGCGGCTAAACGGTAGACGCCAGTTTCTAGCTGTCAAGTTAAATCGTTCAGGAGAGGTTAAACAATGTCCCATGTACTTGAAGCCTTATGCCCTGTACACACGGTCGGACTTTCCGACGGAATATGTGCGATCGGAGCTTGCTGTCGGAAATTCCGACCGTGTGTGGGCTCCATGGGACTTTTTCCATTGGAATTTCCGACACACAAAGTTTGAGAGCAGGCTATAAAATTTTCCGACAACAAAATCCGTTTGCGTAAATTCCGACCGTGTGTGGACAATTCTGACGCACAAAGTGCCACGCATGCTCAGAATAAATTAAGAGACAAAAGCTATTGGCTACTGCTCTGTTTATAGTCCCGACGTACGTGTTTTACGTCACCACGTTCAGAACGATCGGATTTTCCGACAACTTTGTGCGACCGTGTGTATGCAAGACAAGTTTGAGCCAAAAATCCATGGATTTTGTTGTCGGAATGTCCGATCAATGTCCGATTGTGTGTACAGGGCATTAGATAGAATCTACCCAGTCCTAGCCATACCTGGCCACTGCCGTCAAAAATGAGTAGAGTGTATCTGGGTGGGGAAGAGAGGGTGATATCGCTTGGAATAGATTAGGGAGCTGAGAGGGCTGGATAGATTTTACTTTAATATAAACCTTACTGCAAGACTGCACAGTTTGAATACATGTGAACAGTTTTACCTGTCAAAATATATGCAACTCTGTTCTGATTGTGATTACCACAATGCTGCAACAATGCAGTGGTGAAGCAACAATTCACAAGTGCAGATTTTTGTGTCACCTGCCAACTCAATGGACTATGAATAGATATCATTAAACTACAGAGTCTTCCACATGCTTGTCTCCTCCTGCCTAGTATCTACCATTTCAGAAAACATTTTAGATTGATTACATGATCAATGCAATAACTCCATTGGCTCACAGTGTATAACCTTAAAGCGGTTATAAAGGCTTTTTTTTTTTAAAACATGTTATACTTACCTTCTCTGCTTACCAACGCTGGACCGAGACAGGACTCGGGTAAGTATTTAGAGAGGGGGGACAACTAGTAATGCATTAGGGTAAAAAACCTTCTGGCTTTAGAACAACTTTAAATGTCTTATCTCTGCAACGTTGAGTTTGTGAAATGTAGTCAAGTTTATTTCATGACTACATAGCTAAAGGAATAAAGGATGAATTTTATTTTTTGAAATATTTGCCTAGAATTCTGTCCTCAACACACATCTGAAACTGAAATTCTAAATATAGTTATGAAGTAGAAAACAAACTTTTTATGCTGTGGCAGAAAAGGGCCAATACTTGAAGTACACATATAGTGCCTTAATAAAGCATTCACACCCCTTGACATTTTCCACATTTTAGGTTACCACCAAAAATGTAAATATATTTTATTGTGATATTATGTTATAGACCAACACAAAGTGGCACATAATTGTGAAGTGGAAGAAAAATGATAAATGATTTTCAATTTTTTTTACTAATAAATATCTGAAAAGTGTGACGTGCATTTGTTTTGAGCCCCCTTTACTCTGATACCCCTAACTAAAATTGAGTGGAACCAATTCCCCTCAGAAGTCACCTAATTAGTCCACTTCTGTATAATAAAATCTCAGTATAAATACAGCTGTTCTGTGAAGCCCTAAGAGGTTTGTTAGAAAACCTTAGTGAACAAACAGCTTAATGAAGGCCAAGGAACACACCAGACAGGTCAGAAATAAAGTTGTGGAGAAGTTTAAAGTAGGGTTAGGTTATAAAAAAATATCCCAAGTTTTGAACATCTCTTGGAGCACTGTTCAATCCATCACATGAAAATGGAAAGAGTATGGCACAACTGCAAACCTACCAAGACATGGCCATCCACCTAAACTGACAGGCCGGGCAAGGAGAGCATTAATCAAAGAAGCAGCAAAGAGGCCCATGGTAACTCTGGGGGAGCTGCAGAGATCCACAGCTCAGGTGGAAGAATCTGTCTAAAGGAAAACTATTATTCGTGCACTCCACAAATCTGGCCTTTATGGTAGAGTGGCAAGAACAAAGCCATTGTTGAAAGAAAGCCATAAGAAGTTCTATTTGCAGTTTGCGAGAAGCCATGTTAAGGGCACAGCACTCGTGCGCAAGAAGGTGCTCTGGTCAGACGAGACCAAAATTGAACTTCTGGCCTAAAAGCAAAAGGCTATGTGTGGCAGAAAACTAACACTGTACATCACCCTAAACACACCATCCCCACTGTGAAACATGGTGGTGGCAGCATCATGTTGTGGGTATGCTTTTTTTCAGCAGGGACAAGGAAGCTGGTCAGAGTTGATGGGAAGATGGATGGAGCCAAATACAGGGCAATCTTAGAAGAAAACCTGTTTGAGTCTGCAAAAGACTTGAGACTGGGGTGGAGGTTCACCTTCCAGCAGGACAACGACCCAAAACATACAGAAAGAGCTACAATTGAATGGTTTAGATCAAAGCAAAGTCATGTTTTAGAAAAGTCCAGATCTAAATCCAATTGAGAATCTGTGGCAAGACTTGAAAATTGCAAAAAAGCTCAAGCTCTGTCAGATTGGATGGAGCTGGTGGAGACATTCGCAAAAGTATTGATTCGGGGGGGCTGAATACAAATGCACGCCACACTTTTCAGTTATCTATTTGTAAGAAAAATGTGAAAACCATTTATCATTTTCCTTCCAATTCACAATTATGATCCACTTTGTGTTGGTCTATCACCTAAAATCCTAATAAAATACATTTACGTTTTTGGTTGTAACATGACAAAATGTGGAAAATTTCAAGGGGTATGAATACCTTTCCGAGGCACTGTATGTATACATATAGTATAGGACACAGGACTGGTATTCATATTCATAGACTGTGAGTTACATGCTGCTACCCTCCTCAGGTGGCTGAACACTGGCAAAAAACTTTTAAGCGTACTCATAGAACCCCACCCACTTTGTGAGGCCTCAGTTTTTAGCACACGAGTGATCAAAGCAGTGATCTGTGACCTGTGAATGAGGACCAGTGTCCTGTACTGTACTTAAAAATAAAGAATTAACACCAAGTCAAAATTTCTATTATCTTAACTGAACAATACAGGTCACAGGACTGGTATTCACAGACCATGAGATGTACTCTGAGAAATAAGACTGAGCAGTGGGCAACAATATAGCAACTTGGAACTGCTAACAGGCCCAAAAGAAACACAAGGGTTTGAGGAATCCAAACAAAATACTCAGATAACAGCTTGAAACACCTTGCAGTCAAAGCTCACATTAGCCCGGGCCTGAATATCCCCCCTAGTAGAACTTGGAAAATGTGTAAACAGAGGATCAGGTAGCAATCTTGCAAATACTGCATACAAATATTTGATGTTGTAAAGCCCAGGAGGCACCAACATCCCTGGTGGAATGGGCTGTGATGGGAAAGGGGGACCTTGTTCTTAAATTTTTAGGCCCTGAAGAGGAGTTGTCAGATCTACCTGGGAACAGTAGAGCGGGAAGCAGGATGTCCTCAGGTAGAAAAAAAAAGGGGCTGAGACGAAGAGAGGCCATGGCTGTCAAGTAGACTCTGACAGCCATAACCATATCCAAACAATTTAAGACAATTCTCTGGTCATATTGTGGGGCAGAAGAAAGGGAAGGAAGGACATTGTCCTCACTGAGGTGGAAGGAGGAGACTACCTTGAGTAAAAAGGACATTTTGGTCTCAAACCAGTTGTCCTTGTGCAAGATAAGAAAAGGTATTTTACAAGACAGAGCTGCTAACCCAGAAACAGTTATTGCACAATTGCACTTTATTATACCATATTTGGATGTATGCACATCACATGTGTTGTGTGATTCGCATGAATTGCATTTTTTGCCCTAGAGCTGCACTTTTATTTAAACATTTTTTTGTGCCTGATATCTGGGTTATAGTGCTCAGCTGCTGGCTATTTTATATACTAAGTGCGGATATCTCCTTACACTAACCCAGAAACATGCCTAACTGACGTGATGGCAACCTTAAAGAGTAACTCTACTTTTTATGAGAAAAACACAATCCCCTCTGGGTTAGCAATGTACATTGCAAGGATTCTGCAGATTCCTACGCGTTTCTGCTCTGAAAAAAGCGGTTTGTTATGTCAATGTGCATTGTGAATTTGAATAGGAGTGACCTTTTTATTATTAATCAGCAGATAAACTTGCAGTGTTCTAATGAGAAAAACTGCAGGGTCTACATTCCCTTAAAAGTGAGTAACCCTTTGGGAGTAGAGTGGTAGGCAGTAGATGCCTAGGATCTCTCTTGCATCTTAGGGCACACATCTTGGAAAAGCAGTGAGTCAATCACACAAGCAGGAAATGACCTTTCTGGGGAAGATCTGTACATCAACTGTGTACAGAATGCCTACAAGTTGCCATATTGCATTACATTTTACAAAAAATTAAAGCAGCTGCAGATTAAAAAGGAAAGGTCATTTTTAACAACAGTCAATTACAATATGGCTTGTGTTGTAATTGTATATGCTACTTTTTTTTGCCATTTTTGTTCCCACGAAAGTGGAGTTAGCCTTTAAGCCTGGGTTTACACTATTGCGAACACAGACATTGCATGTGATTCACACCCGCACTGCTGTGCAGATCACATGCGATGTCTGTGCAATGCGAGTTCAGACGTACAGTTGAACACAGGCTAAAGGTGAGGTCTTCCAATGAAAGGTCTCTACTACATATAATTTGTCCCATAATGAACAAAATATTTCAAATAAGAATTTGAATGAAAGATCTTTCAGGTGTTTCTAAGGCGATAGATCTAAGGTGTTTGTTGAGAGCTGAAATGGCAGCATCCACTATCAGAGTAGATCAATTAATTTTAAAATCTATTCCATAGCATAAAGATCAGCAAAAAACTTAAAGTGATACTAAAGCCTCAATTTTATTTTTATTTCAAAATAACAAACATGTCATACTTACCTGCTCTGTGCAGTAGTTTTGCACAGATCCTCCACTTCTCGGGTCCCTCGCCGGTGCTCCTGGTCCCTGTCGTGTGCCCCCACAGCAAGCAGCTTGCTATGGGAGCACCCGAACTGAGCCACAGCTCTGCGTGTCCAGTCAGACATGAAGCCGTGGTTTGGCCCCACCCCCTCTCTCTCATTGGCTGACTTTGATAGCAGCAGGAGCCAATGGCGCTGCTGTGTCTAAGCCAATCGGGAGAGTGTGTCCCGGACGGCTGAGGCACTCGTGCACATTGCTGGATCGAGATGGCACTCAGGTAAGTATCAGGGGGGCTGCTGCAAACAGAAGGTTTTTGTTTTTTTTTTTTTGTTTTTTCAATGCATAGAATGCATTAAGATAAAAAAAAAAAAATCTGCCTTGAGAATCACTTTAAAGCGTAACTTCACCCAAAAAGGGGGAAATTCCACTTTTCCTTCTCCTCCCCCCTGCTCTCCAATATTTAGGGTTTTTTGTTTGAAGGGGGGGGGGGGCCCTTTTGGCATAGCTCCCTTCCACTTGTGATCCACCATTGCTAGCGTGGGGATCCCCAGTAAGGTTCAAGAGTGCAGAAAACATGGCATTTTGCATGTTCAGAGAAGGAGCTGCTATAAACCAGACACTGACCGAGTTCCAGTGGATGCGTCTCTATAGACGTCGGCCATGGGACTGCAGTAACATACGGCGTGTGTTCTCAGCAGAACAAACAGGTGGAAACACATAATTTGGGAGGCACGACACAGTTACCTCATCCTTTTGAGTCTAGCTATGAGGGAAAAGCCACCAATTTTAAAAAGTGTTCACTGGGAAGCATGAGAAACAAAATAGACATGGGTTGCCCCAATAAAGTGAACACCACCCAAATCCTCTGCCAAGTAAGCTGCGCAGTGTGCTATGACCTGCAGACAGTGTTGTTTAAGGCCAGGAACTTCCAGTCCAATTACAAAGAAACAATGACTTGCCTTATCCATGACGCTAGGCCTAATAAGAACCAGGCTTTCCCCGACATGGTGACCAAAGAAATGGACCACAGCCCTGGACATCTATAGAACCCTGTAGCGAATTTCACCCATTGCACTTTGTGCCAAGGTGAGTGCCTAACACAGGATCTAGTACCTAAAGCAATCAGTACAGACTAGCCCCACATAGTGGGGTCCAAATACAAAGCAACCCGGTGGTTGTGGGAGTGCCTTATTAGAATCTGGAAGCCCCCTTAAACAAGGTCCCTACTCATTCACCAAAAAAGTGTCACAAAGTAAATAAAATGCACACACCGAGTTTTTGACAAGTCCTTGATTAAAATAAACTTTTTTTTTTTAAAGTCCCCTGGTTTAGATCCATCGTCATGTACTCCGGGCGCTGACCCAGAAAAAAAAAAAAGAAGGCCGAAAACCAAACCCGATGAAGGCTCCCACCGAATGACAACTCCGCCACTAAAAAAGATAAGGAGTGGGGCCACCCAATAACATCACTGAGTGGCTCCGGCCCTTGTGACATCATTTATCCAGCATGATCTCATCACATTCGGCGGGTGCGGACCTCTTTTTTTTTTCAGATCGGCGGCCAGCATTCATCATGGTTGACAATGGATCTATACCAGGGGATATTGTTTTTGTTTTTTTAAATAAAGGAATTGTTAAATTTGTGTGAATTTTTATTTATTTTTTGACACTTTTTTGGTGAATGAGTAGGGGTACAAAGTACCCTATGATCAATCACATAGGGTGACCGGGATCTGGGGGTCTCTTTGTTAAAGGGGGCTTCCAGATTCCAATAAGTCACCCCTTCACCCCCACAACCTTCGGACCAGGGTGGGGAAATGGCCCTTGTCCTCATCAGCAAGGAGACAATGTGATTTGGGGAGGAGCCCCTACTACCCCAAAGCTGCACCCCCCCCCCATGTTGAGGGCATATGGCCTAGTATAGCTCAGGAGGGGGGAGCTACTCGCTTTCCTAGCCTGCCGGGATGCATGCTTGGACAAGGGTCTGGTATGGATTTTGGAGGGGACCCCTATACCATTTTTTTATTTATTTTTTTAATTTTGGCGTGGGATTCCCCTCAAAATCCATACCAAACCTAAGGGTCTGGAGTGGATTTGGGGGGGACCCCATGCAGTTTTTTTTTCTTAATTTTTATTTTTGGCAATTGTTTTGTTTTGCCAGCCCGCTCCTTAACCAGCTTTACGCTGAAGAGAAAAAAAAAAAAAAGCGATGGAAACCAGTGCTTAGCTTCTAGGAGCTGTCAGCTTTTTCTTCTTCGTTCCCAAAAGCATTTTTTTTTTCTGCTCATAGAAGTTGAAATTTGAAAAACGCTTCTAGCCTACAATAGTGTACATGGACACAAAGAATAACACCATTTGCTTCTAGGAACAGAAAAAAAAAACGCTCAAAAGAGCTGTAATGCCCCATACACACGATCAGAAATTCCGTCAGAAAAAACTTGATTGGTTTTTCCGACGGAATTCCGCTCAAGCTTGCCTTGCATACACACGGTCACACAAAAGTTCTCTTTCGACTGTCAAGAACGCGGTGCCGTACAACACTACGACAAGCTGAGAAAATGAAGTTCAATGCTTCTGAGCATGCATCGAATTGTTTCCGAGCATGTGTGATTTTTTGCGCGTCCGAATTGCATACAAACTAACGCATTTTCGAATAGGAACTTTTTCCGACCAAAAAATAGAGAACCTGCTCTCAATCTTTTGCTGGCTGGAATTGTGCCAGCAAAAATCTGATGGAGCATAATTATACTGTATACTTGAGTACATAAAATTTCCTTACAGTGTTGGTTGGCCAAGTTCTTAAACGTCAGTATCCACAGCAAACATAGAAAGAGAAAGATATATAGAAAATGGAAAAAATGATATAGGTATGGGAGAAAGGAAATCACCTGCCCACTATGGAAATGCGAAATATGAAGCATCTCTTAAAATTCTAAGAAAGAGGCGGAAAGAAACAGGAACGTGACCTATTCTAAGAGGCAGGCATTTTGGACAGATGCTTTAACTTTAAATTCCCAAGGCTAAATTTCAGTAATAATTTGTCCCAGTATCCTTCATTAAGTGTGTTGGAAATTTCTAAGGACCCAGACAGGTGGTATATTTAGAAATCCACCGCTAACACTTTCTTGTATTTCAACCTAATTTAAATTGAGGCCTGCTACCTCCAAGGGCACCACGGCAAATTAAAATAGACTGAAAAATAAATAGAAGCAATTAAACGGGTTAATTAAGAGAAGCAATTGGGAATTATTCTGCTATCTTTGTATAGATAAATCTACCGCTCTAACATTTGTAGTTTTAGCCTGCTTCAAGGTTGTTAGTGCTTTGGTAATATTTTGCATTGCTTCATTATGGTATACATACTATACAATGAGAAAAGAAAAAGTAGATTAAAAAAAAAAAAAATTGCATAATGTATTGATGTCCGTGATCTTGTACAGAATCAAGCTAACAAGATGTTTATCACATAAGGAAAACGCATTCAACCTCATTTAACAGTGTGTGCTAAATAAGAACTCCCTTTGTTGTCTACAGCCACCAATCTGCACCATATCTGCAGATCAAAACGACACAAAAATGAGGCTGATTTACTAAAAGAGTTAAAGCAGACCTTCACTCAAAAATTGAAATATCAGTCATCCTCCTCCTCCTTTATCCACCACTAACACATTTGCAGAGGTTGTTTTTATTGGGGGGGGGGGGGGGGGGAGTTGGCTGAAGGATCACTAATGTGCAACTCTCCGACCCTGACTGACTGCCAATACCCTGTCCCACTTTTAAAGCCTAGATTTAGCCTAAATTAAAAACAGAAAAATCAGCACAAGGGACAAACCATTTGCAAATGGAGGGGGGAGGACCAATCATCTAGCTGTCTCCCATTCAAAAATCCTGTGTCATTCATAGACTCTGTAGTATGTGCCAGGAAAGGGTAGGCATAGTTGAGATTCCAATAATGAGAGCTCCTGACAACGCCTTAGTGTATTAACCCTTGCCATACTGGAAGATGTCAGCGGCGGCGGGGCTGGGGGTTAAGTGGAAGATTTCTCCTAAAAAATGAAGAAACACCACAAGGAACACTTCGGTAGGGTTTACAGTGGTGCAAAAACCCATACATACTAGTTAGTTTGAGCATGAATGAGTGTTGCATAAAGTCAGTCCATTCATCTAAATAGCCTGCCTAATGGAACAAAACTCACCAGAAATAGTGTATGTATTATTTTTGTAATGCAGCATACAACATTATATGATAATGTGTTACCTCGCGCTGTACGCTTGTCTGTTGGCAGAGTGTGTGAAGGTGCCATTAAGAATGAATGGCAATGCAGTTCATTGGCTCTCAAAACACACATTTTCATAAATTACTGCAGCACAACAGTGTAAATCTAGCTCGAATTACTGTTTATGAATACATAACTGCATTCATTCAGTGTTTTTTTTTTGTATTGTCTTTCAGCCTAGGTTCACACTAACAGCAGGATTGAAATTGTGCAAGTTTAGCTGAACGCGCAAGATTTCATACCCGCATGTCAGTTCGACTTCGGGAGCATTGAAATGAGACATCTGTGCGGGTTCCTGCACAGATGTCTATACAAATCGCACCCCGAAGTCACCAGAAGTAGTACAGAAACTACTTTTGGGAATCGGTGAAGCGCCACAAAGTCAGCATCGCACAGATTCAGACAGTCAAATCAATTGACATGTCAAATCGCATGCCAAATCACATCAATGTGAACCCAAGGTCAATGTTTTGTAGCAATACATTTCTGAGTATGGAACACCAAACTTGCCTTGGAATACCTGGCACTTTGATCAAACCCTACTAATTAAAAATGTGATTCTTTTACACAGCAAAATATATATAAATACACATTATAAAACTTAATTCAATCTTACTGGGCCAAAAAATAAAGAGATATAAAAGGAATTAAATCACTTCCTTCTTGGAGAAAATTCTGCTTCAGTCTTACTAACACTTGTAAAAACCTTTGTTCCTAAAGTGGAATTAAAGCAGTTGTTAAAGTAGAACTATAGGCAAAATGTTTTGTTTTTTTTTTTTTTCCACCATTTTGGATAGCGTAAGGGAGGGTTATAATTAAGGATGAGCTCCGGCGTGTTTGCACAGCCCACATGCAGAGCACGCCAGGAAGTCGTCACTGCGCTGCGCTAATCACAGGCAGTGAGACACTGTCCCATTGCGTGGCTGCAGAGATCGTGAAATGTCTTACTGCCTGTGATTAGCGCAGCGCAGTGCTGACTTCCTGGCGGGCTCTGCATGTGGGCTGTGCGAACACGCCGGAGCTCATCCTTAGTTATAATCTCTATAAGATTTATTTTTGTCATCTTTGTTCCATTTTACCTTCACTTCCTGTCCCAAAGCCAAAACAGGAAGTGAGAGAAAATTCCTGAAAACTAAACAGCGTGTACAGTGGACTCTAATGGGGACCACCAGGTCACCAGAACTAGCGTCCCTATTGGAAGATATACCCCTCTATTTTTCTGGGGACAACCCAAAATTTAGTATGATCCTATACTTTCACTTTCAGTTATAATGGTAAATAGGACAAATAGAGAGGCTAATTCTCCCTAAATTGGGACACAGACCGCACTAAAAACTGACAGGTGTTTTAATATCTCTCCACTCTAAAGGCAAAATGTTTTTTTTTTATTTTTGGATAGTTATACTTTAAGTTAATAAACATGGTACAATTACCTACTGCTACCTGGTATTGCACATAGCGGTCCCTTACCATCTCTTCTGGAGTCCCCGCTGGCACTCTCTGCTCCTCCTCTTCTGAGTGCCCCCATAGCTGTAGGGGGACTCGTGCTACTGCATTCGAGATTCAGGCTGTGTGCATCCACAGACAAACACAGCGCAACTCAGCACCCCCCCCCCACTCCCTCCTGACTGTCTGTCATGGATAGCAGCAGGAGCCAATATCTCCTCTTACTGGTACAGTGCGGTGGCACCTGTGTGCCGGATCACGTATATGTACGTGATCCAACACTTTCGGATAGGGGCACACCACTGGCGACTCACTCCCACTGTGATAACACACAGTGGAAGCCAATGGGCGGGTACAGTGAACTCGAGATCAGCCGACACCATCAATTTTGAAGAAAAGACACAGAACTGCGATCTGCCTATGTTAACAAGGCAGATTGCCCTTCTGACAGGAGGGAAGGGATAGAATTTGTGTCCCTGCAAAGCAGAGAACAAATTCCATCTCTTCCCTAGTAAAAGCACCTCCCACAGTACAGTTTTTTTTAAATTGTCGCTCTTTTTTTGTTTATAGCGCAAAAAAAAAAAAAAAAAAACGCAGAGGTGATCAAATACCACCAAAAGAAAGCTCTATTTGTGGGGATAAAAGGACATGCCATATCGGAAAAAATAGCCCGGTCAGGAAGGGGGTAAATTCTTCCGGGGCTGAAGTGGTTAAGAGCATATTAAATAAGGGCATTAGCCAGTGCATCCCAATGGGAAATAAATTTAAAAGCGCTAATAAATGTCATGGGTGGCTTAACTCCAATGTAAAAATGCATTTAAAAGCAAAGGAGAGGGCCTTCAAAAAATACAAGGCTGAGGGATCATCATCAGCAATCCAACTTTACAAAGAATGCAACAAGAAATGTAAGGGTGCAATCATGGCAGCTAAGATAGAACACGAAAGGCACACAGCGGAGGAGAGTAAAAAAAAAATCCCAAGAAATTCTTTAAGTACATAAATAGTAAGAAAGGGAGGTCAGATCTTATTGGTCCCATAAAGAATGATGAAGGGAATCTGGTTACTAAAGATGGAGAGATGGCGAAGGTATTGAATTTATTCTTCTCCATAGTCTTCACGAGGGAATTGGGGGGCTTCAGTAACCAAAACTGCAATGTTTATCCTCATGACATGTCACAGGAAGCACCCTCATGGCTAACAGAGGACAGAATTAGAAATAGACTTGATAAACTTAACATTAATAAGTCACCGGGACCAGATGGCTTGCACCCAAGGGTCCCTAAGGAACTCAGTCAAGTAATTGCCAGACCATTGTTCCTAATTTTTACGAACAGTCTATTGACTGGAATGGTACCAGCTGATTGGAGAAAAACTAATGTAGCATCAATATTTTAAAAAGGGCCAAAATACATCCCTGGGAATTACAGTCCAGTTAGCCTAACATCAATTGTATGCAAGCTCTTGGAGGGGAAGATAAGGGACTATATACAAGATTTTAGTAACGACAACGGTATTATTAGCAGCAATCAGCATGGATTCATGGAGAATCGTTATTGCCAAACCAATCTATTAACCTTCTATGAGGAAAAGAGCTGCCATCCAGATAAAGGAAGGCCCGTAGACATGGTATATCTGGATTTTGCAAAAGCATTTGATACAGTTCCCCATAAACGTTTACTGTACAAAGTAAGGTCCATTGGCATGGACCATAAGGTGTGTACATGGATTGAAAACTGGCTACAGGGGTGAGTTCAGGGGGTAGTGATAAATGGGGAGTACTTGGAATGGGGTGGAAAGTGGGGTCCCCCAGGGTTCTGTCCTGGGACCAATCCTATTAAATTCATTCATAAACGACCTGCAGGATGGGATAAACATTTGCATTTGCAGATGATACTAAGCTAAGCAGGGCAATAACTTCTCCGCAGGATGTAGAAACCTTGCAAGAAGATCTGAACAAATTAATGGGATGGGCAACTACATGGCAAATGAGATTTAATGTTGAAAAATGTAAAATAATGCATTTGGGTGCAAAAATATGAATGCAATCTATACATTGGGGGGGGAGTACCTCTGGGGTAATCTAGGATGGAAAAGGACCTGGGGGTCCTAGTAGATGATAGGCTTAAGCAATGGCATGCAATGCCAAGCTGCTGCAAGCAAAGCAAACAGACTATTGGCATGCATTAAAAAGGGGATTAACTCCAGAGATAAAAACGATAATTCTCCCACTCTACAAGACTCTGGTTCGGCTGCACCTGGAGTATGCTGTCCAGTTCTGGGCACCAGTCCTCAGGAAGGATGTGCTGGAACTGGAGAGTGTCCAGAGAAGGGCAACAAAACTAAGGGACTACAGGATATTAGTTATGCGGAAAGGTTACGAGCACTAAATTTACTCTCTCTGGAGAAGAGACGCTTGAGAGGGGATATGATTTCAATGTACAAATACCATACTGGAGACCCCACAATAGGGATAACGTGGCCATTCACTAAAATTAGAAGAGAAGCGGTTTAACATAGAGCATAGTGCATAGAGGGTTCTTTTTATTGTAAGAGCGGTTAGGATGTGGAATTCTCTTCCACAGGCAGTGGTTTCAGCGTGGGCATCGATAATTTCAAAAAATTATTAGATAGGCACCTGAACAACAACAACATACAGGGATACACAGTGTAATACTAACATTAATCACACACATAGGTTGGACTTGTGTCTTTTTTCAACCTCGCCAACTATGTAACTAAGGAGGTGTGGGCTCCCTACAGGCTCACCGGCCTTTTGCCTATCCATTATAATCCAGGTGCTTCTACTGTGGAGGCTCTCAAAATTTAAAGTTAGGACTGCAGATAATACTGGGATGCTGTGAAGTGGCTCTGCAGCTTACGCATGTATCTGCAAGTGTGTGAAAACTAAACCCCTGTTTTTAACGCTGGGAATTTTCTTTGGTTGTGTTCGACACCCTTCCATGTGCTCCTTGCTCTAAAGGCCAGTTATAGTTGGGGGCAGTGGTCATTTGTTTTTACTTTTCCTTGTTGCCTAATTAAATAAGATTCAATGATTATTAATAGACATAATAGGAAGGCGCTTGAAGTCCTGCACTCACTATATTCTTTGTTGAAACAATTCTATTGTTTCCATCCTTGTACTGCATGCTCCTCATTAATAAAGTCATTCCTCGACTCTAAAGTTCTGTCTCCACTATGAAAGAGGTTTAAACATTCTAAGACAGTCGTTTAAATTGCAATTCCACTCTCATAATTCATCACTGTCTGAAGTTTCAGAGCAGAAAAAATGGAAAAATACGGCAATCTATTTCAATACAGTTACCTCACAAGAAAATCATCATGCAGCCTTCCCGTGGGCCTTTTAACCCATTCTCTACCAGGAATCAAATTAGACTAGATTACAACAATATGCCAACTTGCAGGTGTGCACCTATTAGGTCACAGGTGTGAACGGTTGTTCTTGTGTTGGGAAGTTCACCAGTTTATTCACTTATTAAATGTTGTCAATGGACTACGTTCACCAGTGACAGAACGTCAGGAAAATAGGGATGAAGCTTTGTGGACCTGCATATAAATTTCAGTGTATGAAGCACTCAGATTAATGAAACTCTTCATTAGTATACTGTAAATATCCATGTCAGCAAGTTCCCTCTGTTGTGACAGTCAGGGTTTCAAGAGCCATCTCTTTGATACAAGTGGACCATTATGTCTACACCAATGTTTCTCAACCTTTTTTTCAGACAAGACACCCTTTAAATTGATGCACAATCTCGAGGCACACCATTCTAAAATGCAAAAATACATAACTAATATAGCAGCATCCACACACGGGACACCCAACATTAGGGGTGATTTATTCTTACAAAGCAAATACATCTTAGCATACTGGTACTGACTAGTAGTCCAGCGTTTCTCTTCCTCACTCAGCTAACATGACCCCTGTTGCTGACAGAGGGGAAGGGGCAAAGAAGGATGCTGTGCAGGCACCCGATGTCCTCTTTATTAACAGATGATTTCATTGGCATTGGTTCTTGGCATGCCAGCCGATGGTCCACACAGTGCCCAAGGTTGTAATGATACACTTTATAAGCTGTGGCTTTGTGCAACAAAAAGGCAAGCTTCATCCATTAGCTGGATTGTTGAAAGTTTTGTAACTCGTTTTGAATTTCATGCTCTCTTATATATTGAATAAAGTATGGTATCTATTTTTGCCCATTACGTATGGCCATGTGCTGAAGTGGCAAGCCCTTTGTATTGGGGAGATACTATGACAAGGCCCTGTAGGGTGCATTGTTGTATTGCATATATGAGCCCCAGTCTTTAGGGAGGTTTTCTTTCTAGCATGGTCAATTTAAAATATGTGACACAGTCTTTTTGTCCCTACTCCCCTTTCCCCCCCTCTTCACAGCTAGGCAGTCTTTTTGGGAAAGGCTAGTAGAAGGAGCTGTGACCCCCGAGCGCGTAGCCTGTACTATCCCCCATTTGTGTCTGGATGCTCTCCGTGCGCCGCTGACATCACTTCCGCATTCCAGGGTGGTTAGCGTGGAGCTTACACTGGACACCGCTGTACTACCTTTCCTCCAACCAGGATTTAACATCTCCCAAGCCGAAGGATCATCACCGGAGCCTGCACCTGAACACCAGCACACCCCAGGACATTGCCACCCCATCTGAACCTACGTACCTACGAACCAGTAAGTGTATGCTTTACACTAACATCATGTGACAGTGTTACTAGAGTTGGCGCCTCCAAAAAAAACCCCTCCCTAGTCTTTTTGGGAAAGTTTGCTTGAAAGCAGGGTGCAGAGGGTTCATCCAGTATTTTTAGTGTTCATGTGGTCACACCCCTTAAGCACCTGGTAGATTATATACATGTAAAAGCTATTGGGATCTGAGCACAGGTGTATCTTGTTTCCATTTTATTGGGAGGGAGTCCTGCCTGTTACATTATGTTGGGATTGCATCTACAGATGGTTAGAGGGTGGGACAATGGACTGGTCCTCTGTCAGATCAGACAGGAACGCATGTGTGGGTCTACACTAGGGATGCCATCTCATCCCTTTAAAACCGAACACATATTAATTACATAGATTCTGTGGCTAATCAAGGTGATAATTAAACTCACTTGGTGCCTTATCTGCATTAAATTAGCCTCAGAACCTGTGTAATGTGTTCGGATTTAAAGGGATGAGGTGGCAACCCTAGTCTACACCCAAGCCACACCGAACACACCATGCTGAGTGGCATTAGTGGTGGATTATAAGAGGAGTATTGTAGCTTCCCTGTTTTGACTGGGAACTCTTGGTAGCAAGAGAACAGTTTTCATACTGTCAAGTTTTCTTTTGGTGCTTTTAAGCTGGCCATAAACGGCTCAAACTTTGCTGAATTGGCAAAAACACAAGCCATAGGTTGTCCTCCTCACACCACCTGGCTTCTCAAAAGTCTATTTAAAAAGCCTGGTGAAAAATTATTAGCCAAGCAGTGACTGCATCCTATCAAATGCAACCACTGTTCGGGTATTCAGGCAGCCACGGCAAAACAGCAGCAGAGAAGATTCCTCCATCTATGCTGTTTAACATAGAAGGGGGAATGGGCTGCTTCCCCTGTTCAATAGAGAAATCTATCAGTTTATGGCTAGCTTTAGTCAAGTTGACAAATTTGTAAAAAGGAGCAGTTTATGGTCTAGTTGTTTTTAGCATAGGTTTATGCAACTTATTTTTCTGTATCAGCTTGTTACAGGGTGCTTTGATGTGTAAGCAGGATTCTGCTATTGGTATTTCAAATAAGTAGCTGTCTATATATTCTTTATGGCTGTGGCAGTTTTCATACAATCTGGTCCTCATTACCAATGGGACAAAACTGAGTGATTACAAACTGGTCACAGTCATGCTTGTAAAGGCATTTTAGCCTTGTGGGCAGAGGATACTTGAGGGTATTCAAGAAGGTAGTACTGTGATGTATGGAAATGTTTTACTATATGAAACATAATGGATTTTTTTTTTATGTGATTTATAATATTGTAGTTTATGGTATTAATATGCAAAGAGGGCACCAAAAAGTCCCATATGTAAATGTAAATAATATGGAGTTTGCTACAGAGCTTAAATGAGGCGAAGCTTCACATTGCAAATACCACCCAATCACACGCAAGGAAAAAAAAAACATTTTTGCTTGCACATGACTGGATGATAGAAGTCAGCAGAGCTTCTACTAATTTACTAAGGTATGGAGTAAATGCCCTTGCAGAGTGCACAGTCTATTTGCTTTTAGCAAATGGACCCCAAAATGTGTGGGTATGTATACACTGTGTAAATAAAAACTGAATATAGAAAATAATATTTTTTTGTTTTTCTTTAAGATTAACACCCTTTTGAGAACTAATAAATATAAATAATTTACTTTATATATCTATGAAGTATAAAAAGGACTTAACGAGTCCAAGAGCCCTCTCTTTCCCTTTTTTGCTGTTGGTTCAAGCCGGGTGGCTGTCAAAGCCACATGGCTATCTCTCCAACATCTGAGGCTAGCCGATGATACAAAGCCTCACGCAGAGCCTTGTGATAAGTGTGACAGACCTAGCCGGGAGAGAGACTTTTGGAGGGGACTGAATGCTAGCCTCTTGCCGATCGATCGTGGGCCCTGGCATTTGGGGGAACGGTGCTCTTTGTGAGCTGTGTGCCTGGGGACCCTTGAGGTGGTATTACTGTGGATTCAGGTCCTGGTCCCCCAGGACACACAGACTCTGGGGACCCTGGATTTGCCATATTAGAAATAGTGGCTGATTCATAATGCTGGGACAAATACTGTTGGGAGGTGCTGGTGTCAATTCCAGCCACCTGTCTGTTGCCTGCTAGAATGTGTATTGTAAATAAGTCTCTAGTATGGGATCTAAGAGTCATTAGATCCCCATTGTTGTTTGTGTTAATTAACTCTGCTATTGTGATAATGTTGATTGGGTTTTCTGAGCTACAAGATGGCCAGTCTGGCCTAAAGGTCATGTCTGAATCATCTAGGCTGTCTAAAGGGATTAGTTAATTAGCCCATGTTAAATTAGGTTTCTGGTCACAGGTGTATGTTCAGAGTAATATGAGCCGGAGGTACGCACCTCCTCTTTTATTGTATAAAAGAGCCTGTATTTTTCAATAAAGGAGATTCCTGTTTGAACTTACATACAGCCTGCCTGGTGTTTGTTCTGTGCTACACAACTGGATTAGAACGGCACATAGCTGTAGTTCTAGTCCTGGAGCATCGGATGACAGAACCATCAGATGTTGCAATCTGATTCTATAGCCGCAGAGAAGTGTCAGGAGAGTGGAATCGAGCGAGCAGGGGCTCGTTACAATAAGTATCCTTGATATTCTTGTATTATATGTTCTGATCATATGATTTGTAATATTGTAATATCTTTCATGTTAGCATTTCCTATTTCTTTGGGAAATAAATAAGACTTTATTACTTATAAACTGTGTGTTTGGTTTCACAGCCAACCTTGGATTATTGTGATATCAACAGTCATGTGGTCAGAGTTTTTATAGACTAGCTAATTATAG
Organism: Aquarana catesbeiana; assembly: GCF_042186555.1. Taxonomy (NCBI): domain Eukaryota; kingdom Metazoa; phylum Chordata; class Amphibia; order Anura; family Ranidae; genus Aquarana; species Aquarana catesbeiana. The sequence continues at coordinate 200,000,524 of NC_133331.1, forward strand.
GGATAGACAAATTAATATATAGGTACAATAGTATTTATTGTACCAAATTACTTCAATTCCAAAGGCTTTTTTTTTTTATTTTGAACATGTGACTAGTAGCAGAGGACTAGAAGCCCCTCCTGATTATGTTTCCCTGCAGACAGGCTGGGAAAGAGCTGGGTCATGAGACAGCTGTATATCAATTAGGAAAAAGGTACTTAGATTTTTTTTATTATTATTATTACATAATAGTGTCATCATCCACATACAGAAATAGAAGGGACAATGTAAATAAAACAGTGTGTGTTTAGTATCACTTTAAGGAAAAATATTATAAAATATATTACGGTGTCCAAGAGTTTCTTGGAGTATTGTGATGCCCTTTGATTGGTGTGAAGTAGAGGCCATTTCAAATATTTGGCACCACTGAGCAACAATATATCACTTGAGAATTGAAACCACATCATTAGTGGTCTCTGGCTACAGACTTTCTGTCATGTAGAAAAATGGTAAGGAAGTGGACATTTTTCTCGCACAGGAAATCTGCATCATCAGCAAAGGGATGACCCTTATGTGTGCTAGCATTTCTCTGTTCACAAAACACAATCATATCTTTATATAAGAAGTGACGACAAGGTGCTGAATGACACTTGTGAATCTAATGCCATAGTTAGTACTCCGGAGACAAGTACCAATGTTCTCTTCATTGGAGAACAGCTGGCATGCAGATGATTTATATCACATCTCTTTCAAATATGTTAAAAATATTACTGTTGAAAGCTATGGGGTATTTTTAGTCCCATACTTATATAATGCAATCAAAACTGTTACAAACCTGAAACGATGTATACCGAGTTGTTAACTTAAAGAGGAATTCCAGCATGGGGGAAAAAAAAAATTAAAAGTCAGCAGCTACAAATACTGTAGTTGATGACTTTTATAATAAAAGACACTTACCTGTCCAGGGAGCCTGCAATGTCGGCACCCCAAAGCGATCTGTCCATCACCTCCGGGTGCTGGCGTCGGCATCTTCACTAAGGGAAACAGGAAATGAAGCCTTGCGCCTTCACAGCCTGCTTCCTACTGCACATGCACGAGTCACACTGCGCTTTCTGAATGGCCCGCTGTCTTCTGGGACCTGTGTGTCTCCCAGAAGGCAGCGGTGGGAGGAGGGGCCGGAAGTTATGTAGATCACCACACAATGATGCGGCAATCTTAATTGGAAGTGGGAGCGAATACCTGGTTTTGACAGGTATCTGCTCCCCCCTAAAGGTGCCAAATGTGGCAGGGGGGGGGGGGGAGGGGGGGGGGCAAACAAGCGGAGCTTCCTCTTTTGGGTGGAGCACCGCTTTAAGAGTTTTGCGTCTGTACAATCACTTCTCCTGTAACACAATGCTTTTATATAGATGGGCCTCTTGAAGGATATCCACAATACTGAACTTCTGCAAGGGGCATATTAATTGCATTATTATTAACAGACACGTTTTATAAAGTGTTGTACAAATAATGGGCCAACATGAAGTGTTTACAGTTTAGGAACAACAGGCAGCACTGATAATTTATAAATAACGTGAAAGAAATGAATATATGACCCTACTTGTGGCAGGTTACGTAGTAATAGGACACAGGCAAATGATGAGAATGGGGAAACAGACACTGTTTTTTTGTTTTTTTTTAATATAATTATTAGAACATGACGGTGTACATCATCTAATGGAGAAGGCACTGGTGATTCAACCTTCCTAGAATGTTGTCTATGATACCCTGGCTGCATCACCAGTGCCTCACTAACCCAGAAAGTAAAAAAAAAAAAAAAAAAAAGAGCAAAAGTAAAAAAAATAAAAAATGAATGCAAGATGATTTCATATCAGCAGAACTGTATGCAGATGTGATTTAAAAGCAGAACTAAGCTTATTGATTTAACAGTTTCAAAAAACATGTCTGAAAACGATAGGAGGGTTTAGTTACACTTTAATTGAAAGCAGGGAAAAGCCTGCTTTAATGCAGACAAGATTGGTTATATAAAGTTCCCCCTGTTGTCATCTATTTAAGAAACAGAAAAATCGGAGTTACTTACCGGTAACGTCCTTTTCCAGGAGTCTTTCAGGACAGCACCATAGAGAGACCTTGACTCCTCCCCTTCTGAGGAAACACCGCCTTCAACTTAAAGCTTTAAACCTCACCGCTCTCCCCCGGCCCCTCAGTTCTTCAAGAGGACCTCCGGTTAGCTGGGGAGACACAAGAACACGTCATAATAACTTTGATCTTACCTGACGTTCTTCTGCGATGAACTCCTTCACGAATATCCCTACAGTAGGGTGGGTAACTGTGCTGTCCTGAAAGACTCCTGGAAAAGGACGTTACCGGTAAGTAACTCCGATTTTCCCATTTCCGTCTTTCAGGACAGCACCATAGAGAGGATGAGCGAGCACCTTACCTTAGGGTGGGACTACTGCCTGCAGAACCTTACGCCCAATAGCCTGGTCTTTTGCTGACAGAAGGTCCAATCTGTAGTGTTTCACGAACGTGTCGAATCTAGACCACGTTGCCGCTCTACAGATCTGCTCCGGAGACGCACCAGCCCACTCGGCCTGAGAGGTCGCCACTGCCCTTGTGGAGTGTGCCCTGATACCCTTAGGGGCTTCTAACCCGTTAATTATATAAGCCTGACTGATAGCTAACCTTAGCCACCTAGCTAAAGTGCGCCTCGAGGCTTTGCCTCCCTTCCTGGTTCCTGAAAATAACACAAAAAAGGAATCAGATTTTCTAAATGGTTTTGTATCCTCCAAGTATTGCAGGACACACCTTCTTACATCTAGTTTATGAAACCTATGTTCCTGTTCCCTCACAGGATTCAAACAAAAGGTGGGCAAAACAATTTCCTGGCCTCTATGAAAAACCGAGGCTACTTTCGGTAAGAAGGCCGGATCGGCCTTAAAAATTACCCTGTCCGGGAATACCTGAAAAAAGGGGGCCCTAATGGAGAGGGCCTCGAGTTCACTTACTCTTCTTGCCGTAGTGATTGCCACCAAAAACACCGTTTTGAGGCTAATCCATTTTAGTGTACACGTCTCCAATGGCTCAAAGGGTTCCCCTGTAAGTGCTTGTAGGACCAAGGAAAGATCCCACATTGGTAAGGGGGGGACCTTCAGAGGTCTCTGCCTACTCAATGCTTTAAAAAATCTAATGACCCAAGGATCGGAGGCTAGTTGTTTCTCCAGAAACACACTCAAAGCAGAAACCTGACCTTTCAGGGTGCCAAGGGCTAACCCCTTGTCCGCCCCTGCCTGCAGGAACTCTAAGACCGCTATAGAGCTGTGAATATCAAAAGAAGTTTCTGTACACCAGCTATTAAAACGCCTCCATGTTTTTTGGTAGATGACCTGGGTTTCTTTTTTCCTGCAGTTAAGGAGGGTCTTTACCAAGCTATCTGAGAAACCTCTGTTCAACAGTTCTTCCTCAGTAGCCAAGCCGCGAGGCTCCATCTCCCCACCTGGGGACAACAGATTGGCCCCTGGGAAAGGAGATTCTCCTGAACTGGCAAAAGCCAGGGGGGTTCCGCTGCCAGACTTCTCAGGATGGAGAACCAAGGCCTCCTGGGCCAATGTGGCGCAATAAGAATGAGAGTTGTGTTTTCCAGTTGGAATTTTCTTAGGACGGCTGGGATTAGTACAGGTGGGGGGAAGGCATAACACCTGTCGAAAGCCCAACTCTGAGCCAGTGCGTCTATCCCTAGAGCTCCATCCCACCTGTTTAGGGAGAAGAAGAGATGCACCTTCCTGTTTTCTCTCGAGGCAAAGAGGTCTATGCATGGCCTTCCCCATTTCTGGGATATTGCTTCGAAAACCCCCTGATTCAGAACCCAGTCGCCTTCCCTCAGCCGTTTCCTGCTGAGGTAATCCGCCACCAGATTTTGATCTCCCTTCAGATGCACTGCCGAGAGGGATAGGACGTTTAATTCGGCCCATCTGAGAATGCTTTCTACCAGGGTCCACAGAGGTCTGCTCCTGGTACCCCCCTGCCTGTTTATGTAGGCTACAGCTGAGGAGTTGTCCGACCGGACTCTCACATGCTGTCCCTGAAGTTCCTTTTGAAAAGTTTTGAGTGCCAAGGCTACTGCCTTCAGCTCCCTCCAGTTGGAGGATCTTCCTGCGTCCTCCTTCCGCCAGCCTCCCTGAGCCACCCGGTCCCCCATATGCGCCCCCCAACCCATGCCACTCGCATCGGTCGTGACGCATCTGGACACCGGCAGAACCCATTCCAGACCCTGAGAGAGATTGGCTTCTTTCCGCCACCACCATAGGGATCTCTTGACCTGGTCCGGTACAGTTATCAGGGAATCCAAAGATTCCTGACTGTGGTCCCAAATGCTCAGGATAAATAGTTGCAAGGGGCGAAAGTGTAATCCTGCCCACTGGACTGCTGGAAGTGCTGCCGTCAGTAACCCCAAGGCTGACATAGCCTTTCTTACTGATATTTGTTGGCTGCCCTGGAGTAACGACATTGCCCTGTCTACCTTCTGGATTTTCTCCATAGGCAGGAAGACCCTTTGTTCTGTTGAGTCCAACAGGTAACCTAAAAAGATTACTTTTTGCGAAGGAGTCAGATTGGACTTCTCCAGATTTAAGAGCCAACCTAGACCCTCTAAGATGTTCCTTGTCAACTGCAGGTCCTGCGACAGTTGTTCCGCGGAAGGGGCAAAAAGTAGTAGATCGTCTAAATAAGCGATCACTGAAATGCCCCTGATCCGTAGGAAAGCCAAGACTTCTACCATGACTTTGGTGAAGATGCGGGGGGATGAGGATAGCCCGAAGGGAAGGGCCCTGAACTGCCAGTGAAAGGTCCCTTCTCTGGTATTTATTGCCAGCCTGAGGAACCTTTGACACTGATCTGCAATGGGAATGTGCAGGTAGGCATCCCTCAAGTCTATCGATGCCATAAAGCAGTTTGGCGGAAGAAGTGTCTTTACCGAATAGATCGAGTCCATTCGGAACCTCCTGTAGGTGAGAGAGACGTTCAGAGGCTTCAGGTTCAGGATGAGCCTGAACTTCCCCGAGGGCTTGCGCACCACAAAAATGTGGGAGTAAAAGCCTCTGCCCGTCTCTCCTTCTGGCACTCGAACTACCACCTCCTGTTCCTCCAACTCCTGGAGGGAGGAAAGGAGAGCCGCTGACCTCTCTGCACATTTCGGAAGCGTGGTTACGAGGAGTCTGCATGGTGGAGGTTCTGCAAACTCCAACCTGTACCCTCTTCTTATGACTTCCAAAATAAAATTGTTGGAGGTGATCATCTCCCACTGTGGAAGGAAGGCCCCCAGTCTTCCTCCCACCGTTATTCTGTCACTTTGTCTTTTTGGGCTGTTCAGGAGGGCGAAAAATAGCCCCCCCACGCCCCTTCCCTTTTTGTCCCCACCCCTTTTTCTGTTGATCAGATTTTGGGGGGTCCAACTTCTTCCACGGCCGAGACTTTCTTTTAGTCTCTGCCGGTTTTCTTTTAAAAGGAAATGCCTTTTTTCTGTCAGCCGTTCTATCCAATACAGCTTCCAGACCTGGCCCGAAAAGCAAGTCCCCCGTGAGAGGAATGCCGCAGAGTTTAACCTTGGATGCGGTATCTCCCTGCCATGTTTTAAGCCATAGGGCTCTTCTTGCCGAATTGGACAATGCGGCTGATCTTGCAGACATACGCACCGATTCAGCTGACGCATCTGCCAGGTAAGCTATTCCTTTAAGGAGCATGGGAAAAGACGAAAGGATTGTTTCCTTAGGCGTACCCGCCTCTATATGCGCCTTAATTTGCGTTAGCCAATACTCCATGTTTCGTGCCACCACCGTGGACGCCATGGCAGGTTTGAGGTTCCCTAAGGAAGAGTCCCAGGATTTTTTCAGGAGGGAATCTATCCTTTTATCCATGGGATCTGGGAGTGCCCCCATGTCCTCAAAGGCCAAGTCAGTGTGTCTGGAGACCTGCGAAAAGGCCGCGTCTAGCTTAGGCGATTTGTTCCATACCAGCGCCTCCTCTTCTGCAAAGGGGAACCTACGCTTAAGTGCCTTTGAAAGGAAAGGCTTCCTTTCGGGGTCTTGCCACTCCTTTTTGATGGCGTCGACTAAAACCTCATGGACCGGGAACACCTTCCTTTTATGTTCCCCTAGTCCCTTGTACATCTGGTCATGGAGTGAAAGTTTTTTCCTTTCCTCCTGGATACCTAGGGTGGTATGAATGGCTCCTAGGAGCTCCTCCACCTCCTCCAGGGAAAGCTTGTAGCGAGAGGATCTTGTGGATTCCCCTTCCACCTCCTCTCCCTCTGATTCCCCCTGGGGATCTGAGGACCCGCTATCAGGCTCTTCCTCAACCTCGAATCTGGCACCTCCTGGATTCTCTCCACTTCCCGAGGGAGCATCCATTAAGGATTGAGGAACACTCTGCTGTGCTGGTGGAGAAACAACCCGCGGCTGTGGCAACTGAAGACTGGCAAATAATGTCTTAAAAGTCTGCACCGTATTGGAAAGTTCTTTCACGGATGCTGCTAAATCTGAAGACTGTTCTCCAGATTGCTCCCTTACTAGCCCCTCTATACAATCCCTGCAAAGGGGTTTAGACCAAGATTCCCCCATTGTGATTTTACATGAGGGGCATTTCTTCTTGGCACTGTGGGGCGACTTGCTTTTCTCTGTAGCTTTGCCCTGGAAAACAAGTTAAAAGTAGGGAGCAATCAGCAAACTTTCACCAGCACTACCACGGAGGGCCACCAGGGGTGCACTTCCCGGGACCAACCATCACCAAGGACCCAGTCACAACCCTTTCCCCCCCTTCACCACCAGGGGGAGTTCTACACCTGTGGAGCTTTACAGGAAGCGGTAAGGGAACACCACCCCAGGGTTCCTCTTACCTTAGAGTGGCTGGTGCAGGATTCTCCTGGAGCGGTTCTTGAAGCCTCTGCTTCCGACATCTCCTTAGAGTGCAGTGGTGATCCAAGCCCCTGTGTGCTGTCCCCACAGCAGGTCAGAGGCAGCACCAGCCGAACGCGCGGTCCGTTTTCAACACCGCGACCGGAACCGGAAGTCACGGGTCAGACGGAAACACCGACCTCCGCCGGAAATGACGTCACCCGTCCTCCGACCCAGCGCTCAGAGCTCCCACGCTGGCTGCAAGTGCAGGGCGGTCTTCTGTGCCTCCGCCTATGCCACTGCTAGGCAAGAAAGAAAACGGACCCCCCCAGCTTACAACTTCACTAAGAGAAGCTGGGGGAGCGTGATGTGCAGTCTTCTAAAAGGTACTCAGCCACCCTAGCCCTTTAGACTGCAGCTTTCTTAGAAAAAATGAGCAGGAGAGAGCCAGAGAGAGTGCGCCCCCTTTGGTCAGCCTGCAATTAGCCCCAGCCTCCCTAGCTGTGCGGCCTGGTTCCTTGCGATGTCTCCCCACCGGAGGAAACACCAGAACTGAGGGGCCGGGGGAGAGCGGTGAGGTTTAAAGCTTTAAGTTGAAGGCGGTGTTTCCTCAGAAGGGGAGGAGCCAAGGTCTCTCTATGGTGCTGTCCTGAAAGGCGGAAATGGGAAAATAGGATTTTTATAACAGCTTACCTGTAAAATCCTTTTCTTTGAAGTACATCATGGTACACAGAGCCATAGTAGTAACTATATGGGTATATAGGCCACCTTCAGGTGATGGACACTGGCACACCCTAAAGACAGGAAGTCCACTCCCTATATAACCCCTCCCACTACTGGGAGTACCTCAGTTTTTGTAGCAAAGCAATACACGTGTATACCAGAAAGAAGGGAGGGACCTCTGTGTTCCGTGATGTACTTCAAAGAAAAGGATTTTACAGGTAAGCCTATAAAAATCCTATTTTCTTATTGTACATCACAGGACACAGAGCCATAGTAGTTACTATGTGGGATGTCCCATAGCAATGCCAACTGAAGGGAGGGAGACACAACAAAAGTAGGGCATCATGAGACCAGAGGACTTATACTGCTGCCTGCAGCACGCTGCGCCCAAAGGCGATATCCTCATGACCTTTTATATCTACTTGACAGAATCTGGTAAATGTATGGACTGAAGACCCAGTTGCCACCTTGCAGATTTGAGCCATGGAGGCTTGGTGATGCACTGCCTGGGAAGTACTAACAGCCCTGGTGGAGTGCGCTTTAATATGAAAAGGTGGAACTTTCCTCTTTAAACCATAAGCTTGAACAATCACTTGTCAAATCCATTTAGAAATAGTAGATTTCGATGCTTCCTGTCCTCTTTTAGGACCTTCAGGCAACACAACCAAAACATCCATTTTGAGCAGTTGCCTTCAAATAGATTTTAACTGCTCTCACCACATCAAGAGAATGTAGTGACTTTTCTTCCGCAGAACGGGGTTCTGGGAAAAATGAAGGTAGAACAACATCCTTGTTTAAATGAAAACCAGACACTACCTTTGGTAGAAAATTAAAATTAGGACGCAATACAACCTTATCCTTGTGAATAATTAAATATGGCTCTTTACAAGAAAGAGCAGCCAACTCTGATACTCATCTTGCAGAAGATACGGCTACCAGAAAAACTAGTTTCCTTGTCAAAAGGACCAAGGGAATATGTCGCATCGGCTCAAAAAGCTGTTTCTGTAATCCTGACAGGACTAAATTCAAGTCCCAAGGGTTCAGGGGTGACCTAACCGGAGGATCAAGCCCCGTTACCCCCTGAATAAAGCTACGAACCAAAGAGGGTGAAGCAAGTGGTCGCTGAAATAATACAGATAAGGCCGAAACCTGGCCCTTGATAGTACTCAAGACCAGCTTTATTTCCAATCCCATCTGTAGAAAGTCAAGGATTCTACCTATGAGATACTTCCTGGGGTGTCAACCCCTGGATTCACACCAGGAGACAAATGCCTTCCAGACTCTATAATATATGACTCTGGAGGCCGGGTTCCTTGCATTAACCAGAGTAGACACCACTGAACCTGACAGCCCACGCTTCTTCAGAATGTAGGTCTCAAAAGCCAAACCATTAAATCTAGCGTCTGTAAAGTAGGCTGGAATACTGGACCTTGCGAAAGAAGGTCTGGCCGTGGCGGTAGGGTCCATGGGTCCCCTACCGCCATCTTAAGATCTCTGCATATCAAGATCTCCTGGGCCACAAGAATCACCGACTTCCCTTCCTGCTTGATCCTGCGAAAAAGTCGTGGACACAGGCAGAATAGGAGGGAATGCATAAATCAGTGAGAACCGATATCACGGGAATAGCAAGGCATCTGTTCCTCATGCTAGCGGATCCTTTGTTCTTGACACAATGTTGTCTATTTCTTTGTTGAACCTGGACGCAAACAGATCTATGTCTGGGATCCCCCATCTTTGACATATTAACAAGAAGATATCGGGGTGAAGGAACCATTCTCCCGGGAACAACTGCTGGCGACTCAAATAGCCCGCCTGCCAACTTTCTATTCCTAGAATGAAGACTGACGATTGGCAAAGCACATTGTTTTCTGCCCAAGATAGGATATGATTCACCTCTCTCTGGGCCGCACAACTTCTTGTGCCCCCTTGGTGATTGATATAGGCCATTGCTGTGGCAGGACAATTCCGTAACTGAACGTTCAGGCCCTCAGGACCAAGTGCTCTGCCTGAATTTCTAGAATGTTAATGGGCAAGGCTATTTCTGATCTAGGCCACCTCTCTTGGACAGTTGCCTCTTCCAGGACTGCTCCCCAATCCAAAAAAGGTTGGCATATGTTGTTACCACTTCCCAAATAACTGAAGGAAGGATTTTCCCCTTTGCGGATTTTTGGTTATTAACCATAAACTGAGGCTCCGGAGCACCTTTGGAGTCAGACACATGGAAATCTAGAGCTTGAACTCTTTTATTCAAAGCCGATAGGATACTGTTTTGCAGCAGTCTCAAATGAAACTGAGCATAGGGAACGGCCTTGAATGAAGCCACCATCTTTCCCAACAACCTCATGCAAAGCTGAATAGAAGAATTCATCATGCTTCGACCACCTGAATCAGTTCCTTTATGGCGCTGATCCTTGACTGGGGCCAGAATACCCTTTTCTCGGTGTATCTATGATCAGATCCAAGTATTTTAGCCTTCTTCATGGTTTTAAGGAAGATTTCTTCTAGGTTGAAAAGCCAACCTAGGTATTCCAGGTAGTTGAATGAAACTATAATCATTATACCTTGGGCCCTTAATCTGGCTAGAGGAGGGGCCAGAACCTTTGTAAACACTCAAGGTGCAGTAGCTAGACCGAAAAGCAGAGCTACACACTGGAAATGAAGATTTTCTATCTTGAAAATGCGAAAAAAGAACGGTTATATTCAGGAATCGAATTGGATTTTTGAGATCCAGAATGTCCATTCGGTTTTGGCACAGTGAAAAAAAAGATTTGAACCAAACCCCAACCCCTGCTCTTACATGAGGACCAGCATGATCACTTTTTGCCAAAAGATGGTCCAATGCTTGAAAGACTATTTTCTCATGATCCTTAGGAATGTTTGATCTGAGGAAATGAGAAGACGGGAACTCATGGAAATCCAGTTTGTACACTGGAGCTATTGAGGAAGTCCCCCATTTGTCTCGACACTCTTCCTGCCAGATCCTTGAGAAATGCAGAAGTATTTCCCCTTACTCGAGTGAGCGGGGGCGCCTCCTCATAAGGAGGCTTTAGTATTTTGTAGGTTTCCTCCCCCAAGACCTCTTTTGTATCTCGGTTGACCCTGAGGCTTACCTTTTGCACTTGACGGCGGAGGCCGTCGTGACTGCCTGGAGGCTGATGCCCCTGGCACAGGAGAAGGAGCCTGTTAAAATGAAATAAGTTTACTCCTTTTCTTAAATGGCAAAGGGGTACTTTCCACTAGAATTTCTTTGGATGTATTACCCAAATCATCCCCAAACAGCCATTTCACCACAAAAAGGAAGACTAGCCAGGAGCTTCTTGCATGGTGCTTAGAGAAGGGTGCAAGGCCTGAAGGATAGAATCTCTCATAGCAACTATTGCAAACATAAAGCTGCTAGTAGCTTGCCAGATCCTGGGCCTGCTGAATAGGATAACCTTGAGCACCTGTTTAAACTGGTCTCTCAACGATTAACCAATTACTGTCAGTGCAGTGTGAGACACTCAATCTGCCAGAGAAAAAAAGTGTGTTCTTTTTTAACAGGAATTCCAACTTTTTAACCGTTGGATCCCTAAGCATTTGAGCATTGTCTGCCAGACAAGTCAAACTTTTATTCAGAGGATATAGCAGCGTAAATTGGTGGTATACCCCACTTTTAGTAATCTTTTCCTCCATAGGATAAAGTGTGAAAAAACTAGGAGGGAAAAAAAATGCTTATCTGGGTGAACCACTCAGATACAAAAAGCTTTTCCAGCAATGAATGGACAGGAAAGGCACGCACAGCTTGAGGAGGCTTTAGAGAACGCAAACACTCAGTTAAGGGTACATAAATGTGGAGCGAACCATTCAGAAAGAAATTGCACCATCAATCTTACAGATTGTAAAAGCTGATCGCCCCGCATTTGACACCTCAAAACAGGAGTCAGTCTCACCACGGTCCTCTGAGGGAATTCATCTTCTCCCGCCCCCAGTTCCTCAGTTTGAGGGTCCTGGGTAATGGAAGAGAACCTGTCGCATTTTGTCCCACACTGGGATGAAATTAAAGCTGCTAACCTTTTTTTTCCCAATCCTATCATGGCTGAGGAAAAAAGACCTTTTTAGCAACATAAACAGGGGCTGCAGTGTTAAAAACAGTTGCAAACATTTCATGGCCCCGATTTTCACTCTGACCAGCCACCCCCTCTCAGGGAAGGATGTCATTGTAGAGAACAGTAGGCTTTCCAGAGCTTGAGGGAGACCCTTTTAGCCCTTCTTTGGGGGTGTTTCAACACCCCCTTCTGACCATAGCCCCATGTACAAAAGCAGTGGTACTATCAGAAGAAATCGCATCCTCTGCTTGAGCAATAGTCCAGCCACTATAGCTGCTATTAACACTAAGCCTGATGCTTTTAGTAAATGTGTCAGGGAAATGCCTGTGTCACAAACCTCTTACATGCCCATTTGCTCTTGTGTCCCTCCGACATCTGCAGCCAGAAAAAAATTGAGCTTTTAAACATACTCCCGCGCTGGATGTTGAAGGACGTCAATGCCACACTAAGCACCGCCCCTTCCATCACATCGTGCCCCCCCCCTTTTCAAAAGAGGGCCTCCGATGCAACGGGATCAGCGTGTGTGTGCGCGTGTGTGTGTGTGTGCGTGTGTGCGTGTGTGCGTGTGTGTGTGGGGGGGGGGGGGTGAGGAGGAAACCTGAAACAAACCAGGGGCGGTGAAAAAAACAGAGCAGCATCGCCAATAGTTTTTGGCTTCCCGCTTGCAGGAAGAGGGGGAGAGCTTTATTCAGGTGGGGGGGGGAGTTTCATGGAAGAAAATTCCCCCCCCCAAATCTTAAGGCAGGTCTTAGCTGCTTGCCGGAGGGAAGCCTGCTGCTTCTGTGACAAGCGAGATGTTTGAGGAAAGCATGACAAGGAATGTGCTCTAAACAGCCCCCAGTGGTGACTTTTAGGCATGACAACAATTACTTTTTTAAAGGAGACTTTTCATAAGAAAATTTAAAAATTCCTTAGAAACTTCCAAACCTTTCCAGCCGCAGGGATTTCTGTGGTAAAAACCAACAGACCCAATCTTCACCTCTCACGGTGGGCTCCGTTACAAAACCTTCAGGAACCGGGGACCCTCAGGGAACCCACACTCCTGGACCTGTAAAACACCCCGCCAGAAAAAAACTTTAGGGCTGAAAAAAACAAAGCTCTGGATCCCGGGGTCCAGCTCTCTAAAAAGAGAAGCGTTACAGGCAAACCCTTGTTTCTTCCACCACGAGGCCCGGGTACCATTCAATTTGGCCTGAAAAGACACTTTGAACGGATCCGGCTGCATAGCTGGCCCCAGCAAGGATTGCTCCAGTGGAGCTCAGCACAGCACATCTTTACTCGTGACCAACACCTTAGACACTGGCGAAAAAACTGAGGTACTCCCAGTAGTGGGAGGGGTTATATAGAGAGTGGACTTTCTGTCTCAGGGTGTGCCAATGTCCATCACCTGAAGGTGGCCTATAACCCACATAGTAACTACTATGGCTCTGTGTCCCGTGATCTTCGAAGAAAGAAACCTTTTTTTGCTGTATGCTGTAGACAACTGTCTCTACAACAACTGCAATGACATTCAAGACAGTCAAGATTTCCCCTCACTGCTTGTTCTAATTACAACATTTTGTGATTCCCCATCACTTTCTGTGCCCGTGACATTGGTCACAAGCACAAATAAAGAGGGTAAATTTCCCCAGTCCAACAACAATAAAATCCTGAAGAGTTTTTCACACTTTATGAGCTGTAAGGTCTTATATAAACAGGTGTGTGGCTTTCCTAATCAAGTCCAATCAGTGTAATCAAACACAGCTGGACTCAAATGAAGGTGTAGAACCATCTCAAGGATGATCAGAAGAAATGGACAGCACCTGAGTTAAATATATATGAGCGTCACAGCAAAGGGTCTGAATACTTAGGACCATGTGATATTTCAGTTTTTGTTTTTTAATAAATCTACAAAAATGTCAACAATTATGTGTTTTTCTGTCAATATGGGGTGCTGTGTGTACATTAATGAGGAAAAAAATGAACTTAAATGATTTTAGCAAATGGCTGCAATATAACAAAGAGTGTAAAATTTAAGGGGGTCTGAATACTGTATAAAATGTATAAATACACAGTGGGGCAAAAAAGTATTTAGTCAGCCACTAATTGTGCAAGTTCTCCCACTTAAAAAGATGAGAGAGGCCTGTAATTGTCATCATAGGTATACCTCAACTATGAGACACAAATGTGGAAACAAATCCAGACAATCACATTGTCTGATTTTTGAAAGAATTTATTTGCAAATTATGGTGGAAAATAAGTATTTGGTCACCTACAAACAAGCAAGATTTCTGGCTCTCACAGACCTGTATCCTCTTCTTTAAGAGGCTCCTCTGTCCTCCACTCATTACCTGTATTAATGGCACCTGTTTGAACTTGTTATCAGTATAAAAGACACCTGTCCACAACCTCAAACAGTCACACTCCAAACTCCACTATGGCGAAGACCAAAGAGCTGGTGAAGGACACCAGAAACAGAATTGTAGACCTGCACCAGGCTGGGAAGACTGAATCTGCAATAGGCAAGCAGCTTGGTGTGAAGAAATCAACTGTGGGAGCAATAATTAGAAAATGGAAGACATACAAGAACACTGATAATCTCCCTCGATCTGGGCCTCCACGCAAGATTGAACCCCGTGGGGTCAAAATGATCACAAGAACAGTGAGCAAAAATCCCAGAACCACACAGGGGGACCTAGTGAATGACCTGCAGAGAGCTGGGACCAACGTAACAAAGGCTACCATCAGTAACACACTACGCCGTCAGGGACTCAGATCCTGCAGTGCCAGACGTGTCCCCCTGCTTAAGCCAGTACATGTTCGGGCCCGTCTGAGGTTTGCTAGAGAGCATTTGGATGATCCAGAAGAGGACTGGGATAATGTCATATGGTCAGATGAAACCAAAGTAGAACTGCTTGGTAGAAACACAACTCATTGTGTTTGGAGGAGATAGAATGCTGAGTTGCAACCAAGGAACACCATACCTACTGTGAAACATGGGGGTGGCAACATCATGCTTTGGGGCTGTTTCTCTGCAAAGGGAACCGGACGACTGATCCATGTACATGAAAGAATGTTTGGGGCCATGTATCGTGAGATTTTGAGTGCAAACATCCTCCCATCAGCAAGGGCATTGAAGATGAAACGTGGCTGGGTCTTTCAGCATGACAATGATCCCAAACACACTGCCCAGGCAACAAAGGAGTGGCTTCGTAAGAAGCATTTCAAGGTCCTGGAGTGGCCTAGCCAGTCTCCAGATCTCAACCCCATAGAAAACCTTTGGAGGGAGAAAGTCTGTGTTGCCCAGCGACAGCCCCAAAACATCACTTCTCGAGGAGATCTGCATGGAGGAATGGGCCAACATACCAGCAACAGTGTGTGACAACCTTGTGAAGACTTACAGAAAACGTTTGACCTCTGTCATTGCCAACAAAGAATATATAACAAAGTATTAAGATGAACTTTTGATATTGACCAAATACTTATATTCCACCATAATTTGCAAATAAATTCCTTTAAAAATCAGACAATGTGACTGTCTGGATTTGTTTCCACATTTTGTCTCTCATAGTTGAGGTATACCTATGATGACAATTACAGGCCTCTCTCATCTTTTTAAGTGGGAGAAATTGCACAATTGGTGGCTGACTAAATACTTTTTTGCATATATATATATATATATATATATATATATATATATATATATATATATATAATATATGGGCGTGGTCGGATGTTGTAACGAACCGGAAGTGACGTAAATATCGTATTTTATTCCAATCGCCTGCTTTTTACTGTTTTTATGTAAGGATTCACTTGGCATTTGAATAAACCCATTTGTTTTACTGCACTATGGAAGGCTTTCTTTTATCTGTCCTCTAAACGGTCGGAAATGGAGTGGCACCCAGTTACTGTAGGGTCTGAAGGAGCAGCGGACCATCAGTGTAGTGAGACTACAACCTGGCTGGACACCACTAGCACCTTGAAACACCTCCTGGTTCAGCCATCAACCAGATTCCTACCTCGGTGTACCCAACCCCACCACAAGATACTCTCAAGGCTCGTTATACTCCTAATAGAGGTAAGCACTCTGTGAGCATTCAGCTTTTTGCGAAGATTCACATATGAAGAAGAATCTGCTTTAACTTTTCAGAAGATTAATTGCACTTTCACTTGCTTGGACATTTTGGTTACATTTCACTTTATTGGACTTTATTATTGTATTCACTGGAATTTTAGATTGCATCACCTTAAGAAATTGCGCAGAACACTTTTCCCTTAGTTACACTGTTTTGTGCATTGTGCTCACTTTAGATCTAGCAGCATTTTCACGCTATTCAGTTAGTTAGATATTGTTCACTTAGCAGCGCGAGGGACCACATTTTATATACTTTATAAGCAGCCTCTCAACTCGTTTACCGCAGGTCTCAGGAAACCCTTGCTAAGAACCACTTTTATCTACAGCTAACAGTACATTAGTGGGAAGAATGTTCCTGTACATTTGTGGTCAGTAGAAACAATCCCCCTTCCCCTATTCCATACAGATAGCTAAAAAGATGAGTGGTGTCGGTGGTTACTTAGATTTCTTTCTCAACACCTTTCACAGATTAATACTATCAACAGAGGAAGTTTATGGCTAGAAATGCTAGTCATATACAGTTCGTATTCATACTTTTGGCAGCTAAAATGTCTCATTATAGGCCATGAGGGCGTAACATGTTGGGCATCAATTTACTCGGCGTAACATTATCTTTTACGATTAAAAAAAAAAAAAGAGCTAACTTTGCTTATTTAATTCAAAAAAGTGTATTTTAAAAAAAAAAAGTGCACTTGCAAGACCGCTGCGCAAATACGATGCGACAGAAAGCATTGCAACGACTGCATTTTATACTCTAGGGTGTTAAAAAAAAATTAATATAATGCTTGGGGGTTCTAAGTAATTTTCTAGCAAAAAAAAAACTGTTTTTAACTTGTAAACGCCAAATCTCAGAAAGAGGCTCGGTCCTTAAAGCGGTTAAAAGAAAATGTTTCTAAACAAAAATAAAAATGGTGAAATAATTCCATATCTGTAACCTATAGGCTCTTGGAGACCTATAAATCTATGTGTAGAAAATCATACCATGTTCACCTGTATATGAACAAAATAAGTAAAAAAAAAAAAATGATTCAGCAGATCTAGCAAAATGTCTGTCTCTATTTCTGTATTTTAAAATGTGAAAAAAAAAATGTCATCATCTACGGGTCCATATACATCTTAGTGGTGCTTTAATGAGTAATATGTTGCAAGTGGAAGTGTGCGGTTTTAAATTAGCCCTTTAAATTTCGATGCAACATGCTTAAAGTGGGGTTCCACCCAAAAAACAAAAATACCTGGAAAAATTCTAAAAAAAAAAACAAAAAAACATTTGGATATTTTTTTTTTTTCACTTACCTCTAAATGCCTGTTGCTAGGTGGTCCCTCGTAGTCTGCCTGTTCCTTTGCCTGGGCTGGTGACATCACTTCCCCCCCAGGCACAGGAAGGGCTCCGCTCTGCACCCTCCCTCCTGTCAATCATCTGGGACCCATTACAGGTCCCAGGTGATTGAGCGGCCAATCATGGCGCGCGGCGCCGCTCGCGCATGCGCAGTGGGTGCCAGGCTGTGAAGCCACAGCCCGGCGCCCACAGTTGGAATGCCGGCGCCGACGAGCAGAGGGGGGGGACGAGCGGGGCTTCGATCCCCCGCATCGCTGGACCCAGGGACAGGTGAGTGCCCAATTAATAGTCAGCAGCGGCAGTATTTGTAGCTGCTGACTTTTAATTTTTTTTTTTTTTTTTTTGACGGCCCCCCTGGGTGGAACTCCTCTTTAAAATCACATGGTGAGCTAGTGCTCTTCAATGCTGGTGTAGTGAATGTCCATAGATCTGTGGAACATTTCCAGATCTATAGCATCTGCCTACCTAACTTGACCCCTTCTTGCCAGCTGTTTAAGTATAACTAAAGGCAAAATTTTTTTTTAGTTCTGAATAGACTGGAGTTTAATTAGAACACCGTTCAGTTTTTAATGCTGTCTGTGCCCCCCCCCCCCCCCCCCCCCCCATTAGGGAGATTCTCCCTCTCTATTTGTCCCGTTTACCATTATCATTAAAAGTGAAAGTAAAAGAAATCCCAACTTTTGGGTTGTCTCTAGAAAAGTAAAGGGGGGGGGGGGAGGGATCTTCCAATGGGGACACTAGTTCTGGAGACCTGGGTGGACATGCTGGGATTCCCCTAATTTGCAGGGATTTCCTCTCACTTCCTGTTTTGGCTAAGGGACAGGAAGTGAACATAAATCCCCTAACGGGACACAGATGACTAAAAAATAAATAAATCACAGGGGTTATACCCTCCCTTTCTCTATCACTTTATTAAAGTGATACTAAACACATACTGTGTAATTTACATAGTCCTTTCTATTTCTGTATGAGGATGATGGCACTGTGAATATTTTAATAATAATAAAAAAAAAATCCTAATCAATATACAGCTGTCACATGACCCAGATCTTTTCCAGCCTGTCTGCAAGGAAATATAAGCAGGAGGAGCTTCTAGTCCTATGCTGCTGGTCACACGTTCAAAATAAATAAGCAAATTAAAAAAAGGGTTTGGAATACAGAGTAAAAAATAAATAATATAAACCGTTTTAAAATGTCATACATACAGATATATATTTGAAATTAAACCTTTACTATTTTTGGCAATAGCATGGTTTGGGCAGATTTCTGCCAGTCACAGGCTATGTCACGCACCGCCAGCCTGTGTCTTAGAATAAGAGGGAGGTGAAGCCACCATTAATCTATATATAATATCCTATCCCCATTGTGTTTAACTGGTTAGTGAGCATGGAGGAGGAGGGAGGGAGTGGGCTGTCATTTACCACTGTGTATACTTCCAAATGTGTGGCTCTATAGTCACATAGGCTGCTCATATGTGATAGGGAGGAAATAGTCAGCATAGAAACTCACTGAAAGCCGAGCATGTGCAGAGCTGCACCACAGCTACAAAAGCTCTAGCTTTTGCGGACATGAACAGAAGTGGGGATAGAGAACAGCAGTATTAGCCTTTTTTTTTTTTGCAGAATACAGAAAACAAATCTCACCATTTATTGATAGTTTATGATGTGGGTTTAGTGACACTTTAAGTCCTCAGAGACATAGATATTGATCGCTGCAGTGCATCCAATGCATAGCTGCAATCCATTCAGCATTCAAGTATTCTCTTATCAGTGATGCCCACAAAAGGACAATATGAAAAAACAAAAAGGCTTGCTAAGCCAAACGTGACCAAACACTGCAAGCTGTTCTCTCGATGCCACAGATGAGATTAAAAAAAAAAAAAGAAAAAAAGAAAAGAAAAAACTATGGTCCATCTTTTGCCTCAATACGCCTTTTCGGGTCCAACATCTGTGGAAGTGCTCTGCAGATATGAGAGATGCACACCAAATTTCCACTTTTGATCACTGTGTGTTAAAACACAGTGGGTGTATTCACATTATGAGCTCACACACATCGAATATTAGCAAAATTAGTGAAAGCAATGGTATATATGCAGCTTGATACATGCAATAACACCCTTTTATTTTTTTTTTTATACACTATGAAACAAAACGTTGTAGACAAGGCAGATCCCCGTTCTGACAGGAGACAACATGAAGATCTGCTGTTCTTAGTGATCAGGAACAACAATCTCTGTGTTCTTCGCGTCAGCACTTCCCCCACACAGTTAGAAACACACTGAGGGAACACAGTTAACCCTTTGAACGCCCCTGTAGTTAACCCCTTCCCTGCCAGTGTCATTTATACAGAAATCAGTGCATTTTTTTTTTTTTTTTTAGCACTGATCACTGTATTGGTGTCACTGGTCCCCAAAAAGTGTTACTTAGGGTCAGATTTGTCTGTCGCAATGTCTCAGACCCGCTAAAAATCGCAGATCACCGCCATTACCAGTAAAAACAATTAAAAAAAAATTTTTTTAATTAAAAGTCCGTAAATCTACCCCCTATTTTGTAGACGTTATAACTTTTGCGCAAACCAATCAATATACGCTTATTGCGATTTTTTTTACAAGAAAATATGTAGAAGAATACATACAGTATGGCCTAAACTGATGAA
The DNA here is from genome assembly GCF_042186555.1 of Aquarana catesbeiana. Classification (NCBI taxonomy): domain Eukaryota; kingdom Metazoa; phylum Chordata; class Amphibia; order Anura; family Ranidae; genus Aquarana; species Aquarana catesbeiana. The sequence continues at coordinate 200,020,303 of NC_133331.1, forward strand.
TTTGTTTTTTTATATTTTTTGTATTATGTACTATAGCAGAAAGTAAAAAATTGTTTTTTGTTTTTTTTTTAAATTGTCAATCTTTTTTTTGTTCATAGCGAAAAAAATTTAAAAAATGCAAAGGTGATTAAATACCACCAAAAGAAAGCTCTATTTGTGGAAAAAAAAATTATATCAATTTTATTAGGATACAGCATCACATAACCACGCAATCGCCAGTTAAAGTAATGCAGCGCCGTATCGCAAAAAATGGCCTGGTCATTAAGGGGGTAAATCTGGTGCAGCTGTGCATTGTAGCCAATCATCTTCTAACTTTGTCAAGTTTGTTCAATAAAGCTTTGGTGATAAAACATGAAAGCGGATTGGTTTCTATGCAGAGCTGCACCAGGTTTTGCACTCTTCAGTTTTTAAATAACTCCCCATTAAGACATTTCAATAAAATTAAAAAAATAGAGAGCGTCCTGCCCATACAGAACAGACACCAGCCTGCACAGGAAATGAGCTCTATTTCTGGGTGGGCTGGTGTGAATGAGGTTTACAAGTCAAAGAAGCATCAATAAGAGAGAGAAAACAACTCCGAGTTATGTCAGATACAGTATTTGATATATTTCTACCATGATAGAAAAGCTGTTCCTGTAAGAAAACAGGAAATCACAATGCAGTAATAATAATCATCAATATTCCAGTATTAACAGGGGCTATAAGCTGTTTCACAATGCAACTGAATAGAAAATTTGTATAGTTGCTCAATTTGTAGAAACAATTCGGACTGCCTAAAATGTAACCAGTCAGACCCAATAAGTAGAAAAGTTGTGTTTTTTATTTTTCCATTGAGAGATTTCTCTTCACTTTCTGTCCCATAGTCAAAACAGGAACTGAGAAGAAATCCCTCCAAAGTGAGGGATCCCCTGGTTGTCACCAGAATTAGTGTTCCCATTGGAAAATTTACCCTTTATTTCTGTTCTGGGGACAACCTAAAAATGTGGTATTTTCTTTCACCTTTGGTGATGAGAATATTAAACAGGACAAATAGAGAGGGTGAATCTTCCTAATCGGATATAGACCGCAATAAAAACCGACAGGAGTTCTAATCCCCTCTCCACTGTATCCAAAAGAAAAAAAAACTACCCTTTAGTATAGTTTTCCCTTTAGTTACACTATTAACAGTCAGGTACACATGAATATAGGTTTGTTTACACTTCTGTGGAGTTCCCCTTTAAGTGGAGCCCTCCATGCCCACCAGCCTGCCTTTGACACCTCCTAACCCCCCCTTAAACACTCCTCCTACCACAGCATGGACACTGTTGCCATGCACTCAGACTGGCCGTGACCTCTTATCCGGAAGCTCTCCTCACTTTTTTTTCTCCTTTTGCCACAACTAACATGGCGCCTGGCGTCGGCTTCTTTCTCTCCCTGGCCTGCCTCCAGCAACATGGCGCGCGCAGCATCCCAAAGCAACAGGTTATCTCTCTGCACAACTTTATTGAGGTCACTGACACATAGACAGAGGCTGCAGCCCAAGGCAACGGTGTACCATGGGAGTATTCCGAGATGACGCTTCATGTGTGTATTTATGACATGTCTAAAGCACCGGTACGCCGGCTCCATGTCTATCCTAGGACATGCGGCCTACAGCCCACCAGGCAAATGCCCGGTGTGCCCTATGGCAAGGTCTGAGCCTGGTTTTTACACATGTATAAGGGCCTGTAGGCACAAACAAGCAAAGTCTTCAAGGAATAGAACTTGTTATATACTTGGGACCATTCACCAGCAAGATCCTGCGTATAAATATCAGTAAATTATTGCATTCGTCTGCGAGAGGCCTTAATATGAATGCTAGAAGACAGATGTGAGGAAAGATGCAGATTTCTGTTCTTGGTTCTTTAATGCAGACATTGTAATTAACATTTGATTATACCTTACAGCCAGTGCTCTAGTAATTTTGCTATAATTGCTGTAAACATTGATATAAAAGAGATACAAACTTATATTATGGATATATTATCTTTTATTCAAAAGCAACCACCTAAGACAGAAAACTGACATCCTACGTTTGGAAACCCGGCTGTTATTGTACATTGCATAAAATGGATGGAACCATACCGTTCAGAATTTGTAATTAGAATCCTAATTAAGATAATGTGGCCCTTCTAAAAAGGGAACTCCTTTGAAGTGCCTATCACCATGCATGCAGAGATGGAAGCCCCCATCTGATGGCAGAAAAACAATGTTTGCAGGGGGGAGATGGCAGCAGAAGGTGGGGTCAGCAGGGAGCAGACTGACACCTCCAGGATATCCGCACAAACCAAGCAAAGCATGCCCAACCATCAACTATCTGCCTATGTAAACTCTGATAAATGGAACAATGGCAACCACTCCAAAAACAGGAATACAGAGATGAAAACCTGGGAGAACAGTCCATAGGGGAATATCAGGGCAGAACATTAGGTGCGGCCTTTGGGTAATGTCAGGGGCTGCATTTGAGGCCCCTTTTAACTCATAAGTTGACAAACACTGACTTAGAAAATAAAACCAGATATCAAGAGTCAATTCCAGAATGTAAGAGAAGGGATACCATACAGTGTCCATGCAGATTTTATAACAAATACTGGAGATGACACTTCGGTTACAGTACATGAGAAGTGGCACTATACAGCATTCCTACACAGCAACGAGAACGGGTACTGAGAACTCCACCCAGTATACAAGAGAAGTGCTACTGTCTGATGTCCATACACACACACTCTATAAAAAAATAAGAAGAATTACAATATGCAGGACAAGATAAGTGTTACTGTCTAATGTCCTTTCATACAACAATAAGAACATAGACTCAATATTGCATCCAGCATGACCAGATAAATGCTACTGTCTAACATCCATAGAGAAACAATAAGAAGTTACTGACAATTTCACACCCAGTATACATGGCAGCACAGGTACCACTGACCAATGTCTATCCATACACAATGAGAACAGATACTGAGAATGACACCCAGCATGCAGAACAAGAGACATACAACCATGCTGCATCCAGAGACACAGTATAAGAACAGAAACTTAGAATGCACTTACGCAGGTACTTTTAACGGAGCCTGGGCACAGTTCACACACTTGGTCCAGTTCATTTGTGTAGTAGGAGAGCTCTGAACCGTGCTTGGGAACAGTCAAGTATCGCATGCCTGGGACCACTTGGAGGAGCAGAGTAGGGACCATTTGGAAGACAGGAAATAGTTGCACGGGTTGGGGAAAGGGAGTTCAAGTTGAAGGGTGAAGCTCTGGAGAAATCCTGGGAGGCAAGCATGGGAGGAGGGGACAAGGGAGCTAAGGAGCAGGAGGAGCAGGAGGTATTAGGAGGATGATATTGGAGATATAGCTGGGGCAGAGTTGTGGATGGCTTTGCATGTCATCAATACTTTGAATTGTATCCATTGGGTGATCAAAAGACAGTGGAAGGGTTTTCAAAGGGGAGTGGTGGACACTGAGTGGTTGGCAAGGTATATCAGTCTGGCAGCAACATTCAGGATAGGGTGAAGGGGGATAGCCTGTGTAGAGGTAGGCCAATGAGGAGGTAGTTGCAATAGTCAAGATGAAAGATAACAAGTAAATGCATTTATAGTGCAATTAGTTAGGAAGGGGTGTATTTTAGAAATGTTATGGGGGTTAAAGAGGTGAGATATGGACCATGATGGATGTGGAGCTAAAAAAATAAAAATAAAAAAATAGGATTTCACCTAGAACCCTGGCATGAAGAGAGGAACTGACAGTTTGAACTTGATGGAAGAAAACTGTATTAACTCAGTTTTAGAAAGATTGTGTTTTAAGAAACATTGGGACATCCATACCAAATTTGTCAATTAGTAAGTGAAGCACAAGGAGACTAAGGGGAGAAGTATTACTATGTAATGTCCATATATAAATGCTGTCGGCGTTTCCTGTATTTTACAATTATAACTACATCAGAAACGTCTTGCAAAACGTGGGTCACCAGGTAACTATGCATGGAGGATACAGGTTCAGTCTATGGGGAACAAGAAGAATTGTACATTCTGTAGGTAGGCGAGGGTAAAAAAAAAAAAAAAAAAAAAAAAAAAAAAAAAGGGACACCCTACGCTTTAGGTGCTTGAAAATATATATATGATGAACAGACGCATTAGCATTGCTGTATTTTTATAAATCATTAGAGACCAAAGAGAAAATTTACAAATTAAACATTTTTAGCAAATGACTGTGCAGCATAAATGTAACCATCTCTGTGATAAACGCTGTATATTTAGGATGCAGTCTGACTTCTTTGTATTTGTCTCCTAAGACTTGCCAGGCTCACTCAGGCACCATACTGGCGTGCCACCAAGGCTGAGACCAACCTTAATTTCATTCTGAGGTGGAGGGTGCTTACTTCGATTCCACTGCACAGACAAAATCATTGATCTTTTATTATATACATAATTATTGTCTACTCTGCTGACCTTATGAGGTTATCTTGTGTTAGTGGGGACTTGTAACTATACATAATATATGTTATACATTCTTATTGAATACTATTTCATTATTTTATGGTTTATGATGACAAAGTATGACATAAATGTTTTATTTAATAAAATGTCTAATGTTGCTTTGATATATTCTCACAAACTGCCATGGCAGATATGGTTCTATTTGAGTATATTTTATGCAGTCGTTGATTTTTAGTGAACTCCAAGCCAACTCAAAATGATCGCAGCTCTGTAATCATTAAATGTTTTTTTTTTGTTTTGTTTCTTTTTTTTAATACAAGCAGTATAGGTACCAACATGTGACTTGGTTTCAGTCTCTTGCAGTCCCTGATGCAGCAAAGCTCAGATAAGGGGAGTGAGAACCAGCACAAGGAGCCAATCAGGTGTGTTGCAGTGCAAGGAGCATGCTGATAGGAACAGAGAAAGAAGTGATAGGAGGGATGAGCTAATCAGTTTGCTGCTTCTCATTCACTGAATGGGTGGGGGTTAGGAAGGGAGGAGATCTGTAGGTGAAGGTGAAAAAATAGCAGAGCACCTTCTGGTGCCTAGAGCCCCATAGTCGTATATCTTCAGTGTGAAGTTTAAGGCACTGCTGCCTCCGACTACTAGTTTTAGGATATTTGGTGATATTATTACTGTGCCATCTCACTTTGCAGAGTGATCTGAAGGGAAAAATACAAAACCCTTCCTCTAAGACCGCTGCCTACGGTAAAAGGCAAAACATAACCCAATATGTCAGTATTAAGAAGGTTCATTGAGACCACAGCAATACTGGTGATTAATTCTTTCCCCTCTGCATTTTTTGGCAAAGCTTACAGAGCTTAGCTCCTCTTTAAAACAAGCTCACTGCTGTACTCGTTACCAGCCAATGCTATTACACAGAGGGGTTTGTTAGTTCCGTTGTGACAGCAATAAAGTAAAAAAAATTTTAAAAAATTGACATTTGTTAAAAATGTAAATATAATGAAATTAAAAAAAAATTAACAGCACCCCTTCACCCCGTGCACAAACATAAAAATGCAAACGCACGTGTATAGTGCACACATGTATGTGAAAGATTGGACAAATCATATTGAGTATCGACATGCACCCCAGGGTAGGACAAATAATTCTAGGTCCCCCATTCAGGGTTCACTCTAAACTGATGAGTTGTAAAGGCATTTAGAGGGTCACATATTGATAGTCTTGGGTACCAAAATCTATCACCATTCTGAGTTCACACTCAAGTAACCACTTCAGCCCCGGAAGATTTGGCTGCTCAATGACCAGGCCATTTTTGGTGATACGGCACTGCGTCGCTTTAACTGATAATTGCACGGTTGTACCCAAACAAAATTGGTGTCCTTTTTTTCCCCACAAATAGAGTTTTCTTTTGGTGGTATTTGATCATCTCTGCCGTTATTTTTTGTGCTATAAACAAAAAAAAAGCTACAATTTTGTAAAAAAAAAAAAAAAATCTCCCCAATTTTTAAAAAAACAACTATTTTTTTTCCTCAGTTTAGGCCGATATGTATTCTTCAACATACTTTTGGTAATAAAAATCACAATAAGCGTATATTGATTGGTTTGCGCAAAAGTTATAGCTTCTAGAAAATAGGGGAAAGGTTTATGGCATTTTTATTTATTTATTTATTTTGGCGGTGATCAGCGATTTTTATTGGGACTGTGACATTATGGCGGACAGATCGAACACTTTTGACACATTTTTGGGACCACTGGCATTTACACAGCAATCAGTGCTAAAAAATTGCACAGACACTGTAAATGTGTAAATTTACTGTGTAAATGTCATTGGCAAAGAAGGGGTTAACAGTAGGGGGTGATCAAGGGGTTAACTGTGTTACCTAGGAAGTGATTCTAACTGTGGGAAATAGGACTGCCTGGGTGAGAAGACTGATCATGGTTCATACTTGACAGCACGGAGATCTGTCTGTTTACATTGTGTGGAGTGATAGCGGGTGCTCCGCGGTCGTGCCCCCTAGTGGTCAAAAGGCGAGCCGACATATAGCTACGACGGTTTGCCCAAGGGAGCCAACCTGCCGCAGTATAACTGCAGCGGCTGGTCGGGAAGGGGTTAATCAGGCTTGACATATCTGGTATCTGTTTACTTGACACTACCTCCTCCTATTTTCTGCAAAAAAAAAATGAGGATTAAATTGTGTTTGTGTGCACAAAAAATTTCTTCCTGAAAATATAGATTAAAAAAAAAACAAAAAAACAGATGGGCAATTATCACGCAACAAAAAATTGCAACTATCATCTGTTTATTGAATAAGGGAAATATATAATGTTCTGGTGGATATAAGCAATTTTATAGCCAAAAATACAAATTTTAAGATGTGTGCGAAAAATGAAAACCTTGCTTCAGGGAAAGTGATTAAAAGCAACATTAAACCCAAAACAGAAATGTATTATATTGCAGCTTAGCAATTTTTAGATGCGGTGGCTGCATTTGTTCTTTTTTTTTAGACTTTTTTCTTTTTGTTTTACCTAGTGATCCAAACAGTAAGTTCGACTTTTCAACTTAAATTTACCAGACCTAACTATTCAGACAAAAGAATTGTTAAAACAATTTAAACATGACAGCGGTGCCTAAAGAGGAAGTAAACCCCGAAGGGTTTTACTCCCTCTTTTGCTCTGTACAAACCCTGCAAATTAAAAGCATAATGGGCTACTATGCATCGCATAGTAGCCCATTATGTGACACTTACCTGCAAACGAAGCCCTCGCTGTCCCCTGTGCAGGCTGCGTCCATCTTCGCCCCTCTTCCTTCTGGGGCCGCGGACTCCGGTTCTGTGACTGGCCGGAGCCACGTGACATCACTCCCGTGCATGCGCGCAAGAGCTGTCGGTGAGGGCACACGCTGGGGAAGAAACGGCACGTGGTCCGTTTCTTCGCAGCATATGTGCTGATGATGACACCGGCGCACTACAAGTGAAATATCTCCTAAACGGCGCACATTTAGGAGATATTTTCACTACCTATACTACCTATAGGTAAGCCTTATTCTAGGCTTACCTATAGATAGAAGACAGACAAAAGGGTTTACAACCACTTTGAAGTGATTATAAAGTCTCTTTTTTTTTGTTAAAAATAACAAACATGTTATACTTACCTACTCTGTGCAGTGAATTTGCACAGAGCAGCCCAGATCCTCTTCTTCTCGGGTCCCTCTTCGGTGCGGCCTGGCCCTGTCCCCTCTCTCTCCTCATTGGCTGACTGACTTTGATTGACAGCGGTGGGAGCCAATGGTGCTACGCTGCTGTCTCAGCCAATGAGGAGGGGAGTCAGGGCTGCTGAACACAGAAGGCTTTTTATCTTAATGCATAGAATGCATTAAAGGGGTTGTAAAGGCAGAATGTTTTTTTATCTTAATGTATTCTATGCATTAAGATTAAAAGCCTTCTGTGTGCAGCAGCCCCCCTAACACTTACCCGAGGTCCCTCTCCATCCAGCTATGTCCACGAGTGTATCAGCCGTTCGAGATTCTCCCTCCAGATTGGCTGAGACACAGCAGCGACGCCACTGGCTGTCGCTGCTGTCAAAGTTATCTAGCCAATCAGGGGAGAGAGGTAGTCGGGCTCCGTGTCTGAATGGACACAGGGAGCTGTGACTCGGCTCAGGTGCCCCCATAGCAAGCTGCTTGCTGTGGGGGCACTCAACAGGTGGGAGGGGCCAGGAGCACAGAAGAGGAGGATCTGGGTTGCTCTGTGCAAATCCACTGCAACAGGGCAGGTAAGTATAATATGCTTGTTATTTTTATGGGAAAAAACTGAGACTTTACAATCACTTTAAGATAAAAGAAAATGTTCTGCCTTTACAAATCACTTTAAAGTGATACTAACGTTTTTTTTTCTTTGTTATTTTTAAACATGTCATACTTACCTGCTATGTGCAGTGGTTTTGCACAGAGCAGCCCAAATCCTTCTCTTCTCTTGGCCTCTTCTCACCGGCTCTTGGCCCCTCCCTGGCGAGTGCCCCCACAGCAAGCAGCTTGCTATGGGGGCACCCAAGCTGAACCGTAGCTCTGTGTGTCCATTCAGACAGGGAGCCACGGGTTCAGCCCGCCCTCTCTCTCTCCTGATTGGTTAACTGACTTCGAATGACAGCAACGGCAGCCAATGGCGCCACTGCTGTGTCTCAGCAAATAAGGAGCGAGAGTTCCGGATGGCCGAGGCACACGTGCACATCGCTGGATCGAGATGGGGCTCAGGTAAGAATTAGGGGGGCTGAGGAGGACTGCTGCACACTGAAGGTTTATTATCTTAATGCACAGAACGCATTAAAATAGAAAAACCTTCTGTCTTTACAACCACTTTAAGCCTGGTACACATGATGAGTTTATCAGACGATTGATCGTCCTTTTTTTTTTGCATGCTAGTCTCCATTACTAATATATGAACATTCTAGTACAACAGAATAAAAATTTGGAAGCAATGTAATGTATTTTCGGGCGAAAACTGTACTGATTAAAACAAAAATTGAAAATCTGGTATCGTACAAGAAAAATTTTCGTGTTTGTCCCTTCTGGTAATTTTGGACGAAATCGGTGTACGAACGATCAGATTATCATACAATCACTTCGAAAGTGGTATTTTCCCTTCCGATTTTCTAATAGTCTGTATGGGCCTTTACAGTGGTCAAGTTTTATTCATTTATGTAAAACCTTTACCCAAAAGGAGAAAAAACTGTTTTAACTGCTTAAAAATCTGTTAGCTGGAGTCCATGAAAATCTGCTAGTCCAACATTAGACAGACAATGCTCCTGTCCAAAGATGTCTCCATTGCTCCTTGAGACATGAAATTGTGTCAGATCTCCAGTTGAAAATTAAGGAAAAAAAGCCTAATGCTGCCAACCTATATAACCACTTCCCACCCGCAGTAGGTCATATGACATCCTTGAATTTTAGCTGCAGGCATCATTCAGATATCATTCTTTTCTGCCGGTGATTCTGTGCACCGTAAGAACGATCATAGCTGCAGTTCCGCCACCTGATCGTTCTGACAGGCGACAGGAGGGGACACCCCACCCCCACTGCCCTCCGGTGCTTCTCCGGGCTCACCCGTGCCATCGGGGATCCGGAAAAAGAATCCGCCGCCGACGGATGAAGAGCATAGAGATTTCCGGTGACCACATGGTCACCAGTCATCTCTAGGACCGTCGAAGGCCCGGTCGCAATGTTCTAACGTCACGTCTGGTCCGCGGATGTCAACAAAGCGGCGATCTCGGCTGGAAAGCATCAGATTTTGGGGGATCTGATGCTTTCCAGCCTGGAGGAGAGATGTGGGGTCTTATAGATCCCATATCTCTCCATAAAGATGATCTGTCACACACCATTCCTATTACAAGGGACGTTTACATTCCTTGTAATATGAATAAAAGTGATAAAAAAAATAATGTAAAAGTGTAAAAATAAAAAAATTACAATAAAATAAACAATAAAAAAATTGTTTAAAGTGCCCCCGTCCCCGTGTGCTCGCGCACAGAAGTGAACGCACACGCAAGTCCCACCCACATATGTAAACGCCATTCAAACCACACATGTGAAGTATTGCTGCATGCGTTAGAGCGAGAGCAATAATTCTAGCACTAGACCTCCTCTGTAACTCTAAATGTGTAACCTGTAAAAAAAGATTTAAAATCTCCATAGGCGATGCTTTCAAGTACCGAAGTTTGGCACCAATTCAGGAGTGTACGCAATTTTAAAGTGTGACATGTTGGGTATCTATTTACTCGGCGTAACATTATCTTTCACATTATACAAAAAAATTGGGCTAACTTTACTGTTTTGTTATTTTTTTAAATTTAAAAAAACACGTTTGAAAAATTGTTGCACAAATACCGTGTGAAATAAAAAGTGGCAAAGACCGCCATTTTATTCCCTAGGGTGTCTGGTAAAAAAACATATATGTTTGGGGGTTCTGAGTAATTTTCTACCAAAAAAATTATGATTTTTACATGTAGGAGAGGAGTGCCAGAATAGGCCTGGTATGGAAGTGGTTAAGGATAGGTAAGCTGCAATATATTACATTTTCAAGCCAGATATAGTATTTTTTTTCCTTTGTCATCTGTATCTCATTTGGGAAATTTGTCCCTGTTCTATACCCACAAAAAAAAAAAAAAAAAAAAAGAGTGGGAATCTCTCTAAAGGGTAATCCTTTTAGTTGTCACTACAATTTTCTAATGAGATGTAGTCTGTCATAAATTACCCAATGTATGTTTATGTTGGATGAAAAGGGCAGTTATTTGAGGGTCTGATTGCCTCTGATTGAATGAGAACTTCTTGAATTTTGAATTAGTTACACAAATTGTTCATCCTGTCATTTGTGCCTGATTTTTAATGCTTACAATGTTTACAATATTTATCGGTCTCTACATTTGGAAAATGACAGGTTACATACATATGGAATGAATAAATACATGCATATACAAGATATCACCTACCCAAGGTGGGTTGTTTAAAAATAACCATTTCAAAGCCTTGGACGTTTCTAGTGCGTTCAGAGCCTGAAGAGGTTAAGAGATAGGAACAACTGATCCCCAATAAAGATTAAAAAGGCAGCCAATAGAAAAAAAAAGGAAATGGTTTATAAGAAAAGGGAGAGGAGAACACAGAAACCTCTGTCACGGTGTCCTGGAAACGTGTTGTTGGCAAGTGATCAATATGGGCTGACAATTGCACTCGGCACTGCTGGGAGAGAGCAGAAACACATCCCAGTTCTAAGTACGCGGACTATTTCTGGATCTTGTGACAATAAAATCCAATTAGCAGTAAATTAGAATCACAAGTCGGTCAGGGGTTGTCCTTTTTTCAGGCCTCCTTGAAGATCTGATAAATGCATATGCTATTTAGGCAGCCAAGGATGGAGGAAGGCTACACCTGGATGGCATAAAAAGCACAGCACCTGCTAACTCATGTTCACAGAGCTAAATTTAACCACTTGATACTATATAAAGCTTTAAGGACAGTCCTTCAGTTCTTACAGTAGATGAGAAGAGCAAAGGAATGAAGAGCATGCACAGAGACGGTCTATGTGAAATGACTTATTAGCAGTTTATCAAACAATTTATACATGACAACATGTTTATGGTTGGTTGGTATAGGACACAAGTATTTCAAAAAGCCCCTGCCATGTGCAATATCTAATAACAACAGTGTTTAGTTTGGTTGCAAGTAAAAATATTCAACCTACAATGCTATATTTTGTCCTTCTAGAACAGGGGTTTTCAAAGTTTTCAGTACAAGGGACACAATTTATATTCTACAAATATTCATGGGCCGAAAAAAAAAAATCATTTTGTAATTGAATAAAATTGAAATGAGTGAATACATTTTATTTGGTGTTTATTTGTAATCAGCATAATCTGGTTAAGAATAACAGATATAAAACATCAATAGAACAAAGCAAAGAAACTGAGCCCATCAGAGCTTTCCCTTACATCAGGGTCCCCATCAGAGTCCCACCTTACATCAGTGTCCTCCCCTACATCAGAGTCCCCATCAGAAGTCTTCCTGTCCTCCAGTAAATGCTGGGGCAAGCGCATAATTGGTTGTTAGGACACTGGCAGTCCTAGCAACCATTGACATTACAATGACAGCCGACGGAGGGGTACCTGCACTGGAGACCAGGATGGTGGTTGTAGGATGTTAGGAAGAAGTAGAGATTTTAGGCTGACCAGAGTGAGACCTGTGTGAGAGCCTACTGACCCTAGCTGCAGGACAGACTTGGCCCGCGGGCGGCACAGTGGTGTAGTGGGTAGCACTCTCGCCTAGCAGTAAAAAGTCGCTGGTTCCAATCCCAACCACGACACTACCTGCCTGGAGTTTGCATGTTCTCCCTGTGCCTGCATTGGTTTCCTCCAGGTACTCCGGTTTCCTCCCACACTCCAAAGACATGCTGGTAGGTTAATTGGCTTCTGTCCAAAATTGGCCCTAGTATATGAATGTGAGTTGGGGACCTTGGATTGTGGGCTCCCTGAGGGTAGGGACTGATGTGAGTGTGAGATGTATGTGTGCAGCGTTGCGTAAATTTACAGCGCTATTTATATGGGTACCTTAAATACATAATGATATAATAGATGAGCATCTTAATGAGACACAATGTACAGGGATAGGGACAATTGTAGACACTCAGGTTGAACTGGATGGACGCGTCTTTTTTCAACCTTACTATGTAACTATGACCCCTTTCTAGAAAAACAACAAAAGGCAACACTGTAATTACTACATCAAAATTTGAATGTAAAATGTACATAGAACCAATTTTTAAAATTTTTGTATAGATTAAGGATTAGAATCCGTAGGGCTGCACAGTGGCTAGGTGGTTAGCATGTCTGCCTAGCAGCACTAGGGTCATTGGTTTGAATCCCAACCACGGCACTACCTGCATGGAGTTTGTATGTTCCATGTCTGTGGGTTCCCTCCCGCACTCCAAAGACTTGCTAGTAGGTTAATTGACCCCCGTAAAAAATTTGCCCTATTATGTGTATGTATGAATGTCAGTTAGGGACCTTAGATTGTAAGCGCCTTGAAGGCAGGGACTGATGTGAATGTATAATATATACTGTATGTACCTGAAAACAATTATTTATTTGTCAAGGTTTTATAGCTTTCTATGTCCATGCTGGGGAGATCTGCCTCTTGATTTGTCTTGTACAAGTCAGAAAGTAATGAGCTAATCCACAATTTTAACATTGTCACCAGAACAAGGTGTTAACGTTAATCTTCAAAAAAGGACACCTGTACTAGGAATAACTGTCTAAGAGGGGATTTCCCCTCACTTTGTAGAGATTTTCTCTCACTTCCCGTTGTCTCTTTGGGAGAAGGAGTGGACAAGTTTGCCAGTTTTGCATACAAGATTCATATTTTGTATGCAACAGTGAATGCCATTCACCCAGGGTGAATATCTGCTACCACCATGATTCTTCACCAGTCTTCTACTACCATGATTATGAACCCATTTTTAAGTTACCTACCTTCTGGGAATAAGCAGTAGCCAGAGAGACAGTTGACTTCTCTATACTTCTGTGGATGTAGCAATCCATACCTGCACACACTGATCAATATGCACAAGTTTTAATAGCCCAATACCAATCACTATGAACATTACAACTGTGGCTATTATGAGGGCAAATAATGCCCCTGGTTGATTTTTTAGTTTCTTTACATATAAAATCTATGGGGTTTTTCATTGTTCATCAACGATTATTGTAAAGTGTAAAACCCAGAGAGACCTGTGGATAATTCCAACTTCTATTATTTATAGACTGTAACATGCTATTTCAGTTAGATAATTTTGTCTAGATAAACATGAAAATTATGTAAAAAGTATAAAAAGATATGTCTTTTATGGTACCTGGGGTAAGGGCACAGACATAAGTTGTGGGGTACTGGCTCTGGGTGGCAATTTTATGAATAGATTTTTGGAGACACCTCCAGCCATCTTAACTTTTTTTTTTTTAACTCTTGATACTCCACCCCGTCCGACTAACTCTTAACTACATGGGAAAAGATGTGTGCTAACAAATCTAAAGAGTAACCACTTCTATCAAAATTATATCAATATCTCCTACTGTTATATACACCGGAAGAATTGCCCTTTTGGAGTAAGTGGGAGAGAGAATTGGAACAAAAAGTCCCACTTAATATTTGTACCCCCTCTACATCTACTGTATTAGTACGAAAATACAAGAACTAGGTTTCTAGATGGTACAGAAACCCAGTTAAACTAGCACGCATGACCCAGGGGCTTTCCCCAAACTGTCTGAGAGGTTGTACTCAAAGCATTCATGGTGGTATTTCCAAAATATTGGGAAGACATTTTAAAGCGGGGTTCCACCCAAATTTTGGACATTATCTCTATGCATTCTCTTCCTTGCCTAGATGCTGACATGCTGTGTAAAAAAATTTAAATCGCCGTAATTACCTTTTTTTTCCAATCTTCTTAGCACTTCCTGGTTTTCCTCCCATGGGAGTAGGCGTGTTTCTAGCCTCTCCCAGACCTCCCACAGTCCCCTGGGAGTTAGTCTCAGGCTTCCCAGCATGCATTGTGCAACAGCGTCATCACAACATCTCGGTGAATGCTGGGAGCACAGCATTCACCGCATCCAGGAAATACATGCTTGTGGGCTTCAAATGCCCACAATGAAGATGGAAACCGCCTTCAGTGAATTTTATAAGTTATTCTTTACAACGAAATCGGACACAGGCAGACTTATTACAGAGAACATGTGAGTAGATAATCATGAGAAGAAAAGTTTGTGAATGAACTCCAAAAAAAAAAAAAAAACGATAGATAGGTGGACCCCCGCTTTAACATTGATAAATAGAATATCACCCTTTTTAGTTAGCAAAGACCGTATTCTAAACTTATTCCATAATACAGAAATTCCAGTTAAAATGTATAAGAACACTTTTCTCTTAAATGCAGCTAAAAGTTTCATACCTGGTTACTGGAGATCTGATAAATGTCCCACCCTGCTTGACTGGAGGTTGGTGGTGGATAGGATCATGGAGGCAGAATGTTGGGTTCATAAATGTAATAGCAAAGATGACAAATTCTATAAGACGTGAGCCACATGGATTCATTACTCTTCACAGATGTCAGATGTAATGTACAGAGACTGTATAGGATTACTGAATTTTATTAATGCTTGCCTATACCCTTGCGATAATTGTTATGGGTTGAAACACCCATTTCACCAGTGGTGGTGCATACTTAAGGGCGCACGGGCGCTGCCCCCTCTCTAGTCACCCCCTCTATGACCAATGGATAGATTCATGCATAGCATGAATCTATCTATGGCCACCGCTGCCACCCCCTATTCAGGCGATCGGACCCTTTTCGGTCACCAGGTACCTGAATTACAGCGGCGGGAGGGTGTTTTTGAAGCACCTGATTCTAGCCATAGGCTTTAATAGGCGTCAAAAAAGGTGACCTGCGAGCGCCAAGCTGTGTTAGAACAGCAAAAAGCCTCTCCGCCATTCAGGTGCTCGGGTCTGTTACCCGTCACCTGATTGGCTGAAATAACAGGCACTGTGATCAGGAGGTGAGGACGTGAGGAGAGGACGGTCGGGGACACATGGAGGACACTGCCCCACCGACACAGGGTAAGTGCCAGGCACATGGCGAGCGGGGGTGGGTCACAGTCGCTGCGTTCAATGGGCACAGTGGCTGCGTTCGATGGGCACAGTGAGGCTGCAATTGATGGGTGACTTTTCAGTTTGTTTGCGCCCCCCCAAAAATTTTAAGCACCAGCCGCCACTGTGTTTCACATATCCCTATACTTTGCAGAAAGCATACCTATATTGAAAATTATCTAAAATATTTGTATCACACTGAATGCATAGCTGTATGTTTTTTACTTTTTCTTTTAGGCCCCCCCCCCCCCCCTTTTGTTTCCATTTCCTGTCTTTCCCCTCGTATTTACTTATGTCTTATATCTGTAAATTTATATTGGAATTTTAAATTTGAAAATTATTAAAAAGATCCATCTACACAAAATTATACTCATAATTAAATTAGCCATTAAAAAATTCATGCAAATAATGTACCCCTAATGTTTTCATCAAGAGTAAATGAGCAGCATGCAGTGGTGGGGTGATGATAATACAATTTAAAGGCACTATAACCATATACTGCGTCTCCAACATACAAAAAAAAAAAAAAAACGGCGGTAGTAAAACCGATCACTACACAAAGCCACTTCCACTTTTAGAGTGCTGTTCAGCAGAGACTTGTTTTCCTGAGTCCTATCAAGCCTGGGAGATAAGTCTGGAGAGAACTGTCATCAGTTCGGTGATGGAAAGTCAAGCAGCTGTCTCCATTCAGAGCTACAAAGGGCCATTTTCCAAAGCCAAATACAGTTCAAGGGATTCCCTGATGTACCAGGAGCCTGCGTCACACTGCATGCCCTCCGTAGATATTTCATTCTTAAGAAGGCTTAGCTTGTATTGGTTTTATGTATTCAGACTTGTATTAATGCACATAAATTTACATAAAGAAAACAAGCTTTTAGCATATAGACTACTGTCTAAACCTTCATTTTCATCAAATTCAATTTTATAATGCAGCTTATTGAAGTAACTGTATCTAGCTAAGGCCTGGGCAGCCCTACTGAACCTAATTTAGCCAGTGGTAGTTCAGGTAAGCTTCGAGTCCTGTTACATCCTAAAAAGGCAGTTCAGGGGAAATGTGTCAGCATGTTTTGCAAACACTCCTAGAAGCCTTTCCTGCTGGCAGCCGCGTTTTGGCAGGAAAAAACAGCTGACGCTTGTAAAAAATTTGTGACGCTTTTAGACGCATTTACAGGCGTCAAGCCCTTGGGTGTTAATTGACTTCATTGGCCAGAATAATTTATTTATTTACATTTCATATTTATAATGAATTAATGCTCAAGTGTTAATCATGCCTAACATTAACAAGTATTAAACCATTTTTTCTGACTAAACTTTGCTGCTCCTGTTTTTTTTTCTGCTTCTAAGGTCCCTTTCACACTTATGCGACCTGAAAGTCGTGTGATTTTGCCATGATTTTGATGCAACTTGAAGCAATGCCTGTGTAATCTTGAGGTTTTTAGACCTCAAGTCGCATCAAAGTCGGACCAAAGAAGTGCAGGGGCTACTTTGAAGTCGCTGCAACTTGAAGTCGCACAGATATGAATGGTACTCATTGGAAATCATGGGGTACGACGCTGCAGTCCCACATCCGTGTATTTACTAGTGGTTCCGAGTATTTCCGAGTTCAGCCGACCTGTCCCCGAGTATTTCCAAGGCTCTCCGGCACCCCCCCCACCTCTGGCCACATGCGGTATTGCATGCAATAGAAGTCAATGCGGAACGAATCCGAGTGTCACCGGCGCCCCCGCACCTCTGACCAAATGCGGTACTGCACACCACATTAGCTTGAATTTTGCTCGTTTTGCGAAACAACACTCGCAAACAGAGTCAGGATTTTTTTTTAAAAGTTGCTAGTCTTTCAAAACGCTTGTTAACCGCGTTACTCATTAACCAAGGTTCCACTGTAAATCCTTTATCCCAAAAAGGGAAAAAAAAAAAAAAACGGTTGCTGTAACTGCTTTTATAGTATTAGCTGAAGTTTGGCACTCCCCTCCCACAGACTGACAATGCTGCTGTCCAAAGGTGCCCAGTGCTCCTTCATCCAGAGTGGATGAACTATAATACAGGAGGTGTGTTTACTCTCCAGATCACCAGGGGAAAACAGAGGGAAAAAGAAAACTGATGCAGCCACCACATTTAGTGATTAGAAGGTGTTGGGAACATTCTTTAGGAGGTTTTGGTCCATATTGACAACAGAGCATCACGTAGTTGCTTCCACCACATTCCAAAGGTGCTCTATTGGATTGAGATCTGGTTGTTGATGCCATTGGAATACAGTGATCTCATTGTCATGTTCAATAAACCAGTGGTGAGATGATTTGATCTTTGTGACATGGTGCATTATCCTGCTGGAAGGAGCCATCAGAAGATGGGTACACTGTAGTCATAAATGGATGGACATGGTCGGCAACAATACTCGGCCGTGGTATTTAAACAATGCTCAATTGGTACTAAGGAGCCCAAAGTGTGCCAAGAAAATATCCCTCACACCATTATACCATCACCAGCCTGACCCATTGATATAAGGCAAGTATGGATCCATACTTTCATGTTGTTTATGCCAAATTCTGACCCTACCATCTGAACGTCGCAGCTAAAAACGAGAGTTATTAGACCAGGCAATGTTTTTCCAATCTTCTATTGTCCAATTTTGGTGAGTGTGTGAATTGTAGCCTCGGTTTGCTGTTCTTAGCTAACAGGAGTGGCACCCGGAGTGGTCTTCTGCTGCTGTAGCCCATCTGCTTCAAGGTTTGTTGTGTTGTGTGTTCAGAAATGATATTCTGCATACCCTGGTTGTAACTGTGGTTATTTGAATTACCGTTGCCTATCATCTCTGTCCATTCTCCTCTGACATCAACCAAGCATTTTTGTCCACACAACTGCCGCTCACTGGATATTTTTTCTTTTTTGCATCATTCTCTGTAAACCTTAGAGATGGTTGTGTGTGAAAATCCCAGTAGATCAGCAGTTTTTGAAATACTCAGACCAGCCAGTCTGGCACCGACAACCATGCCACGTTCAAAGTCACTTAAATCCCCTTTCTTCCCCATTCTGATGCTTGGTTTGAAATACAACAAGTTGTCTTCACCACATCTAGATGACTAAATGCATTAAGTTGCTGCCATGTGATTGGCTGATTAGCAAGGGGAGTGTATATTACATTTTTCGTTTTGGGTAAATTACTGTTTTAACTTAATTACCTTTATTTTTTTATTTAATAGCTTAACAAAATTGTTATCAATCTCTTACCTGCATATACAGATCTGCTCATATTGATTAATAACATATGACAGCTTGAAGTATATACGAGCATCAAAAGTCTTAAAGGAAATGCCCCTTTTCCTGCTTTTGCTTGTATGAAATGAGTGATCTTGTGAAAGCTGTAGACAATATTCAGAAGCTATGACAGGAACACACACTCACTGCAGTCAGCGAGCTGAATATTTTACGATGCGCATTGTCTCACCACGCTGTGCGTTATTATAAAGTGTGCATGTGAGGTGATTGTTAAAGCCTCCTACCATGTGAGGTGCATGCTAACCGTGCTAGGAATGCTGTCTCTATGGAAACAAGCATGCTATACCCGGACTGCATGCATGTTAACTTATTAAACGAGCAAGCGGTTTCTTGTAAAAAGCAAAACAGCAGCTATTTTAAAAGCAATGAGCAGAGAACATTTGTTACTCTCCCTGTGGGCAAGAGGCAATCCCTGACAACACAACGCTGCTGGTTATTCTCAAGCACAGGCCTCACACGTCACAACCCCTCAGAATACTGCCATCCAAAAAAAGCCAGGCTTTGCTGGAAGCGATTCATTCACAGCAACGCATCACTAAAGGAAGGCCTATGTTCATGCTTTGCTTTCAGAGACAAATTATTATACAATCTAATAGGCTATGGGGGAGAAAAACATAAGCTTATGTTTTATATATGTCATCAGGTTTGCTCTTTAAGCCATGTCATGCTATATCTATAAATACATGTTCTTCATCATAGGACCACATATAGGTAATGAAAGGACATGTTCGATTCCGTTGCGAGCTCTGTAAAATATCTAAATCATTTATTTCATCATCATTTTAATCATCAGCATAGATTAAAAAGCAAGATCAGTAAATTAACCCCTGAAAGTGGTTGTAAATCCACTTGTCATGTCCCTACAATCCACTCTGTTAGGTAACAATATGTGCCCCACTATATGTCGTTATTAGGAAAAAACGATTTCTACCTTATTTCACAGCGCCTCCCGGCGCTCACGTGACAGGCCGCCTCTCTCCTCTCCCAGGCTGACAGCTACAGTGGGAGGGGCTGTGAACTCCCGCTGACATCAGCCAAGAGGAGGAGAGAGGCGGGCGGTCACATGAGCACTGGGAGGCACTGTGAAATAAGGGACATACAGTGGGGCACATATTGTTACCTAACAGAGTGGATTGTAGGGACATGATACTTATGATAGCAGCAAGAGGGGAGGATCGGGGAGCAGATCAGAGCTGGCGGGGGGGACACAGATGAGAGAGCGGATGACAGAGGCACCTAAACTGACCATGATGTCAGGACTCAGCAGCCATGATAAACCTTGGTCAGTTTACAGGGGAGGGCAGAACCAGGCAGGATCAGCCAGGTATTTCAGGTGATATGGGGGGGGGGGTGAAATTACACAGCACACGCACTATGCTGTATAACATGCTTTAAAATAAATCAACAGGATCCATTTTTTTTAGGGTTACAAACACTTTACATTGGCTTAGATGACCAGAAGGACATCTGTCATGTGACTGCTATAAATGACAGAAGTCACATGATCATGAGCCCATCCCCCTGGTGACAGCTCAGTTGGTGTGCTGGAAGAGTGAGCATGTACAAACTTAGACTGGCCATACACCATTCAAATCCCGGCTGATTTGAACCATTAGTGGGCAGGCGGAATGTACCAAGTTGACCCATCAACTTGGGAACAGCCAGCCTGCCGGATTCTCTTGCGATCACTGTCTTTTCCCGGCGGGGATGGCTTCCCCTGCACGCCACCCGCTGGGATAAGACAAGACAACTGCTCGGTAAGGATTCCCCTGGCAACACGGTCTGTGTTGATGGGGAAATTGTACAAATTTCTTTCCTGAAACCTGTGGTTACAGGAAAGAAATTTGCACCATCTATGGCCTGCCTTAGGCTGCTATAGATGTACATATGTGGCACCTAGGCATTAAAGCCTACTTTTCTTGCTACTGCATATATACATAATGTGGCTGGCAAGAGGTTACTGTACCTTTAAAATATAATTCCCAATGTGATAGTGCCTAGGCACCCTCTGTTAGTCTAGCCTTAAAGTATAACTAAAGGCATTTTTTTTAAGTCTTGGATAGAGTGGAAAGGCATTAGAACCCTTCAGTGACCCCCATTAAGAAGATTTGTCCTCTCTATTTGTCCTGTTTACCATTCTCATTGAAAGTGAAAGTAAAAGAAAATCCCAAATTTTGGGTTGACCCCAGAAAAGCACTTGAGAGGAAATCTGCCAATGGGGACACTAGTTCTGGTGACCTGGGGTACCCCAAGGGATTCCTTTAATTTGCAGGAATTTCCAATAACTTCCTGTTTCACAATGGGGCAGGAAGTGAAGGGACATCTCTGAAATGGGACACAGATGGTGAAAAAAAAAAAAAAAAAAAAATCTGACAGGGGTTATAACCCTCCCTTATAACCCTTGCTCTAAAAAAAATAATAAGTTTTGCCTATAGTTCTCCTTTAAGCTGGCAATACAGATATAGAGTTTCTGTAACCTATTCCTTCATCCATGCTACACAGAGTGGATACAGGAATCTTCCACTTGGCCTATAGTATTTTAACAGCCAGACCCACCAATTGTCAAAATATCCAAACAGTGGCTGCATATGATTGAATGCAGGTTCTGTTCGACCGAAAATTTTCAGCCCGGCTGCTTCAAATTTAAAATCAAGAAGTTTTGGGCGGGAGATGGCGATGTATAGCCAGCATTACAGAAACCCATCAATTTGACATAATTATGGGTATATCCCATCTAATCTTGTCTCACTAGATTCCTTTGATAAATATGGTTCAGGGAACTGTAACACCTCTCAACCACAGGGAACTGAGAGGTAGATACAAAAATGGTCTTTGGTAAAAGAGCAGCTGCAAAATGCTTACTGTCAGTCCTATATCATTCACTCGATTGTCTCACATTGTTTTAAAAAATAGTGTTTTCCGAAGTCTAGGACTACTTTTAAGTGTTTCTCCACAAAAACCGAGTACATTTAGTCCAGAGAAAAAAGGATGGTAATAATTTCAGGGCGTTTAGCTATTAGCCTTTATTATTCAACTTTTCTCTTTGCAAAAATCTTTATGTTCTGCTCACAGGACTCACTAGAGACGAAAAAGCTTGAACACGTCTCTATATAAAACCTTGAGGTAATCAGATATTTCAATACAAATGATATCCTTATTTGAGTAATATGTTGTTCACATAGGAATATACACCAATCAGCCATAACATTAGGACGACACAACTAATATTGAGTAGGTACCCCTTTTACTGCCAAAAGAGCCCTGACCCATAGAAGCATGGACTCCACTAGACATCTGAAGGTATGCTGTGGTATCTGGCACCAAGCCACAAGTAGCAGATCCTTTAAATCCTGTAAGTCGCCAAGCAGGGCCTCCATGGATCGGATTTGTTTTTCCAGCACATCCCACAGATGCTCGATCGAATGAGCTCTGGAGAATTTGTAGGTCAACGCAACACCTCAAACTCATCGTGTTCATTGATGAACCATTTTTGCAGTGTGGCACGGCGCATTATCCTGCTGAAAGAGGCCACTGCCATCAGGTAATCCTGTTTACATGAAGGGGTGTACTTGGTCAGCAAAAATTTTTTTAGGTAGGTGGTATGTGTCAAGGTAACATCCACAGGAATCACAGGACCAAGGTTTCCCAGCAGAAGATTCATGGGACCAGGCCACCTTCTATTGCTCTGTGGTCCAGTTCTGAGGCTCAGGTGCCCATTGTAAGCACTTTTTGCTGTGGATACGTTTCCGCATGGGCACCCTGACCGAACTGCAGCTACACAGCCCCATATTCTAACATATTTTCTGCTTTCAACACATCAACCTCATGGACAACATGTTTACTTGCTGCCTAATATATCCCATCGACTTTCAGGTGCCACTGTAACAAGATAATCAGTGTTGTACCTGTCATTGTTCCTAAGGTTATGGCTGACTGGTGTTTACCAATGATGCAGAGAACAATACAAGTTTACATTGTTAATGTTCTGTTTTTAAGTAGACTGTTTCCCTATACTGCCCTCAGGCATAAAGAACAGTTTGGCCAGTACAAATGTACTAAAACAAGTATGTTATTCTAAAAAATAAAAATAAAAAAATAAAATGTATAACTGGTAGAGACTGTGTTGTATTTGAATGCTTGAAAATAACTTAATAGTACATTTTTGACTATTCTAGCAAAACACCATTTCACAGAATGCCCAGACCCAACTTGAGTGCCAACCTTTCTGAGACAAATGGTCTTATAAAATAAAAAAAATAAAAAAACTAGCTAAAAAACCTGCAACTACATGGATTAAAAGGAGAAGTCCAGCCTGAGCTTTTTAGGCTGGGCTTCTCCTCTGGGTCACAGGAGTGCAATTTGTTTTGCACTCCTGTGACCCCTTTTCAGCAGTCTGAAGTCCACTCTCCACTGACATCACCAAGTTTAGTCAAGGCAGCGCATCATCCCGACTTCTGAAGTCTGGATCCGCCAGCTGCCTTGACCGATGGCAGTCTCAGCGAGCTGCTGAGACTGCCGCTCCCCGCCCCTCCACAGCTCAGTGCTGCAAAGAGCGTGGAGGAGCTGAGCAGGAGAGATGCTGACTGACAGGCAGCATCTCTTTGCTCGGGAAGGGGAGAGAACCGTGCCATCAGCGGTGTTTGGTGGCTCAGTTCTCAGTGAAGAGGCGGCGGGGGACAGCTGCAACATCGGTCTGATGCATCATGCACATAGGTACAGTGCCTTGCAAAAGTATTCACCCCCTTGGTATTTTTCGTGTTTTGTTGCCTCACAATCTGGAAATAACATTATCTTACACCCCCCTAAAGTCAATACTTTGTAGAGCCACCTTTTGCGGCTATCACAGCTCCAAGTCGCTTTGGAAAAGTCTCTATGAGCTTGCCACATCATACCACTGTGATTTTTGCCAATTCCACCTTGCAAAACTGCTCCAGCTCCTCCAAGTTGGATGGTTTGTGCTTGTGAACAGCAATCTTTAAGTCTGACCACAGATTTTCTATTGGATTGAGGTCTGGGCTTTGACTAGGCCATTCCAACACATTTACATGTTTCCCCTTAAACCACTCAAGTGTTGCTTTAGCAGTGTGTTTGGGGTCATTGTCCTGCTGGAAGGTGAACCTCCGTCCTAGCCTCAAATCACACACAGAGTGGTACAGATTTTGCTCAAGAATATCCCCGTATTTAGCACCATCCATCTTTCCCTCAACTCTGACCAGTCTCCCAGTCCCGACTGCTGAAAAACATCCCCACAGCATGAAGCTGCCACCACCATGTTTCACTGTGGGGATGGTGTTCTTTGGGTGACGCGATGTGTTGGGTTTGCGCCAGACATAGCGTTTTCTTTGATGGCCAAAAAGTTAAATTTTAGTCTCATTAGACCAGAGCACCTTCCTCCATACATTTTGGGAGTCTCCCACATGCCTTTTTGCAAACTAAAAACATGCCATTTTGTTTTTTGCTGAAAGTAATTGCTTTCTTCTGACCACTCTGCCATAAAGCCCAACTCTATGGAGCGTACAACTTATTGTCTTCCTATGTACAGATACTCCAGTCTCTGCTGTGGAACTCTGCAGCTCATCTAGGGTTACCTTAGGTCTCTGTGCTGCCTCTCCGATTAATGCCCTCCTTGCCCGGTCCGTGAGTTTTGGTGTGCGGCCGTCTTTTGGCAGGTTTGCTGTTGTGCCATGTTCTTTCCATTTGGTTATGACAGATTTGATGGTGCTCCTAGGGATCATCAAAGATTTGGATATTTCTTTATAACCTAACCCTGACTTGTACTTCAACAACATTGTCCCTTACTTGTTTGGAGAATTCCTTGGTCTTCATGGCAGTGTTTAGTTAGTGGTGCCTCTTGCTTAGGTGTTGCAGCCTCTGGGGCCTTTCAAAAAAGGTGTGTATATGTAATGACAGATCATGTGACACTTAGATTGCACACAGGTGGACATCATTTCACTAATTATGTGACTTCTGAAGGTAATTGGTTGCACAGAGCTTTTTATGGGCTTTATAACAAAAGAGGTGAATACATACGCACATGCCAATTATCAGTTTTTTATTTCTGAAAAATAGTTTTATGTATATATTTTTCTAATTTTACTTCACCAACTTAGACTATTGTGTTCTGACCCATCACATATAATACAGATTAAAAAAAACATTGAACTAAAGGCTATCATTTAACAACATAGATAAAAAAAAAAAAGGGGGTGAATACTTTTGCAATGCACTGCAAGTATAAATATAAAAAAAAATAAAAACCCATACTTCTTTTAAAAACCTTCCCTAAAATTGTATAGTCAACTACCATTGATTGGAGATATCAAAAATTGGTCTTCTAAAATCAGATCATGTGATTCGGCTGACCTTCTCAAAAGATGCAGTCCTGGAAGAGGAAATGCTGCAGATGCTCATTGACATTAACTAAAACGTGCTGGTGTAGATTCAGTCACTTCTATGTCTAGCCACATTGCTGCCTGAGGAATTATTAAAAGTGTGACTTCTACATCCCCACTAAATGGTTACCATCATTTTTGTGTGCAAGGAAATTTAGCAAATCAAGTTACTAAAAGAGACTGCACTGTTCCAATTTATTGTAATTTAAAGTTCTGTTGGGTCAGCTCTAATATTTTCTCAACATAAGCCTTTTAGGAACCAAGGCCCCTTTGTCATGAATATTTCAGTAGTAAGTAGGTGTGGTGTAGGCCAGCGTTCCTCAAACAAACAGGGTGCCCTTTGAGTTCCGTAGAATTTCACAAGCACGAAACCCAGTTTACCCTGGATCAGAGATGGCTGAGAGAAACTATCATTGTACATTATACATTGTATGTATGAGGATAAGGATAGGGATAAATTCAATAGAATTATTTCAATATTTCCTTTCCTTATTTTTATGTGTTGGACAAATGTTTATACAGACCAACTGAACAACCAAGGGTTAAAATATTCATAACTGCCTCAGTGACCTAGATTTGGTAGAGCTGGCGACCAGACTCATGCAAAATACTATAAAGATGGACAAGGTGTCAGTCGGATGTTATATGTCGTACTGTCAAAAACCCATTGACCTTATTGTGTCCCTTTACATTAAGATCTTGATCCATCTGAAGATCTTATTTTTATGCCAAAGAGGAATCCCAAAGAGATCATTATAAAAGCTACGTCATTGCTTGTTTCAAACTTAATTTAGAGGATACGAGAAAAAAAAAAAAAGAAGATAAATTATGATAATATGACCTTTAGTGCATGTGCTACTAAGCCTGTCATAAAATAACCATTTTATCTTGGAAAAGTACAACTTCCAATTAACCTACATATTTATCAATATCGCTCCTATTGCTCAGACAATTCTTTGTGAAAGTTAATTCGGTTATGTTGATGTGACCAAACATGATATGCACAGTATTGTCTCAGATGGGCACAAAGCTCAGCATACAAACTCATGACATACTTTGTGAACGGGCTTTACCAAGGAAGGTAAAAGCTTCTATTGAAAGTCAGTGACCCCTTATTTATATATATTTTTTTATGTAAACAAGGCAGAGCTTCAAGAGAGAAGACCCCTATGACCACTATTGCCAGTATATGAGCGAAAGATGGCACACTCCTGCAGGACCCTCTTAGTATTAACCAACATTTCTCTGAATGCTACAAAACTCTATATACTGTACCTCCAGATGTGCCTCTCACACTGTTAGTTTACTTCAATATTTATACACTATTGAGAACCCTGAGCTTTCAGCAGGTAAATGGGACAACTTAGAGCAGCCTTTCTCAACCTTTTTACCCCAAAGGAACCCTTTCCATAAATTTTCGAGTCTCAGGGAACCCCCTCTTAAAATTAGTCCATTGGTGGTCTTTGAGAAAATGCACCTTCCATTGATGGTGGTCAGTGGGAAGAATGCTCCCCCTTATAGTCATGGCTCTGGCAAGTGGTGATGGTCCTGAAACTATGAAGGCACCATAACATGAGAGATCAGTTAGCTACAGCTTAGGGAACCCATAGCCACCTCTGGAGGAACCCTAGGGTTTCACTGAACCCTGGTTGAGAACCATTGACTTAGAGCAACCAATCTCTCTAGATGAGGTCCAGTCTGCCATTGCGGAATTACAAAAAAGATCTGAACAAATTAATGGGGTGGGCAGCTAAATGGCAAATGAGGTTTAATGTAGAAAAATGTAATAAAATGCATTTGGGTGGCAAAAATATGAATACAATCTATACACTGGGGGGAGAATCTCTGGGGGAATCTAGGATGGAAAAGGACCTGGGGGTCCTAGTAGATGATAGGCTCAGCAATGGCATGCAATGCCAAGCTGCTAACAAAGCAAACAGGATATTGGCATGCAATAAAAAGGGGATCAACTGCAGAGATAAAACGATAATTCTCCTGCTCTACAAGACCCTGGTCCGGCTGCACCTAGAATATGCTGTCCAGTTCTGGGCACCGGTCCTCAGGAAGGATGTACTGGAAATGGAGCGAGTACAAAGAAGGGCAACAAAGCTAATAAAGGGTCTGGAGGATGTTAGTTATGAAAAAAGGTTGCAAGCACTGAACTTATTCTCTCTGGAGAAGAGACACTTGAGAGGGGATATGACTTCAATTTACAAATACCGTACTGGTGACCCCACAATAGGGATAAAACATTTTAACGGAAGGGAGTTTAACAAGACACGTGGCCACTCATTAAAATTAGAAGAAAAGAGGTTTAACCTTAAACTACGTAGAGGGTTCTTTACTATAAGAGCGGCAAGGATGTGGAATTCCCTTCCACAGGCGGTGGTATCAGCGGGGAGCATCGACGGTTTCAAAAAACTATTAAGCACCTGAACGACCACAACATACAGGGATATACAATGTAATACTGTCATATAAATCACACACATACGTTGGACTTGATGGACTTGTGTCTTTTTTCAACCTCCCCTACGTAACAATCTGGTAAAAGCCCTGGTCCCGACGGCTTTCACGTAGAATTTAAAAAAACGTATCTCAACTCCTTGGCCCCACATTTAAACCAAACACTGAATCTTTAGAGGCTAGATCACTTCCTGGGACTATATCTGAAGCCGTGATGGTAGTCATCCCCAAACCTGGTAAGGACCCCCAAATTTGCTCCTCCTACACTACTACCTCCCTTTTTAACTCTGATGCCACAGTGTTTTTAAAAATCCTTGTTGGACAGTTAGGGAGTGTTCTTTCTACACTAGTACATCCAGACCAAAGGGGCTTCATGTCAGGTTAGGGTATCAACAGTGTCTGGGCCTGGGAGAGATGAAGGTGTGAAAGTTACATTAGACGCCGTAAAGGCGTTCAATTCTGTGGAGTGGGAATATCTTTGGGAGCTTCTTAGGAAGTTTGGCTTCGTCCCCAATTTCATTTCATGGGTCCGTTGCCTTTATCACACTCCAACTGCCCGTGTCCGTATCAATTCTATGCTGTCCCCTCCCTTTCCACTGCTTAGGGGTAATAAGCAGGGCTGTCCACATTCACCAGGGCTCTTTGCCTTAGCGCTTGATCCTCTTGCGTGTCTCTTCTGCGACGTCACCGTGGGGACTACTGGCGAGTACCTGGAAAGAATATCACTGTACGCTGACGACCCTACTATATCTAGGGGAGTCGGGCCCTTCCCTCAGCTCTGCCCTAGCGATTGGCACCTTTTCAGGCTTTCAGGTTAACTGGGATTGGTGTTTCCCATTACCTCGGGACCCCTGCCCACGATATCTTTTGCTCCACTTAAGGTTGTGACTGAATTTCGTTACCTGGGTGTAGAGGTTCAACGTAATCTTTCCTGCTATATAACAGATAATCTTCTCCCACTGATTCACAATTTCATTAGAAAATAGTCTACATGGGCATATCTTCCTCTTGATACTATTGGTTGGCAAATCTTATAAAAAAAAAAATATTTTTACCTACATTTTTGTACTTTGTCATTTTTTTGCTAAACTTGAAAAAACAATTACCTCTTTTCTATGGGCCGGATGCCTCCCTAGAATAGCCAAGTCGGCTTTGTATCTTTCGCTTGACCTTGGTGGCTCAGCTCTCATGAATTTTGAGCTATATTACTGGACGGCCGTCCTTGTGACGGTTGGATGGTGGTTTGCACAACCCAGGGGCAACGCTGCTGTTACACGTGTAGCGCTGGTAGATTTACAATCTACCGCAGATTAGATAAATTTAGTAAATTGTGTGTTAGGAAGGTTAAAAGTTCGCCTCTGTTCCAGCTTGGCTGACGTTGTGTGTGCTTCCGTGCTGACCGGTGGGTGTCGCTGTTACCATTAGTCAGTGTTGGAAGGGCAATGTGTTGAAGTGTATAGATGCTCCTCTGTCTCGGAGGCAAGCTCAGTGGAGGTGGTCCTCCGAGTTGCATTCTGGGCGAGGGTATTTATGGGACAGATGCCATGTTCTAGGGCCTTTTTTTTTTTACAGCCACCTGCTGGCCCTCCTGGCCGACAGGTATGCGTTAAGGAGCTACCTCGTGGTCCTCCGATCTGGAGGCCCACGATGCTATGGCGCAGGGGTGGGTCCAGAGGCTTGTCTGGGGCCTACCACCGCGGTCGAGGAATGGTTCTGAGCTGTCGGTCCTGTGTGACGAAGCTGGACAGCCGAGGAGATCCCAGGGGAGGACCCGTCTTGGAGAGATCATGCAGCATGCTGGTCTATAGAGGGGCCTGGTGACTCGGCTGGAGGACGTATCCAAAAGAAGTAACCATACAGCATAGTGTCGCCGGTTCGGCTTAAAGGTTCAGGCACTGTGACTGACTGTTCACTGCAGAAGATCTGATACATCCTGTGGCAGAGGATCGTGCAGATTTACCCCCCCAAGTAAGTCTGTGGCAGAGCTGCTAGACCGGTGAGAGAGGCCTATCCAGACGAGCAAAGAGTGTGTCCCATGAGGGGAACGCATTCCACATAATTATTTGAGTTCTACCAGGACATTTGTTGCTAAGATTTTGCAAGAAGATATTTGAGTTTCTCCTGAGAGTTTCCTTTTCCGTCTTTTTCCTGCTACTTCCTAAAGTTTGACTGTTCAATAAAGCATTGAAAACGTACTCCAGTGTTGGTGTGTGTGTGATCCAGCAGTGAACTCAACGGAACCCCTAGATCCGGTGCCGGTGAAACAGAGGGACGCAAAGTTAAGGTAACAGACCCATTTAAACCAGCAGCTCCGCCGTGAGTTAGTGCTACACACGTGAGGCCGCATTATTTGGCTCCTATGCAACCCTCAGTAATTTGCCCTTTCGAGGACCCCAGTCTAGCCCTGCTCTTACTACTCCGATGAAAACTACACTTCTTGTTCGGAAGCAAGCTAGAGCTCAATTATGTGGCAGATGACATATGCTTTCCATTTACTCCCTTGTGGGGCAATCCCAATCTCACTTCCACACACTCTCGGATCCTTCCCTATGGGCCAGACACAGAATTACGCTACCCAAGCATATTATGCCACAGGGCTCCCTTTTGGCCTTCAATATGCTGCGAGACTGCCATGGACTGCCCAAACGCGACATGCGGCTGCTGCACAATTCCCTCGTAATGTCATACTGACCTCTGACCCCTTGGAACAGCTGTTTTCTTTGTAATATCTCTCTAAACCGCTGTCAGTACTTTATTCTCAATTGATTTCCCTAACCTTACCCAAAATGAAAGATCTTAACAACAAATGGCCGGCCAATATCCCCTCCCTGACAGATGACGACTGGGGAGTATGCGTACTTTACTTCTTGAAAACCAGGATTTCCTCTAGGAATCGGTTCCTTCAACTGAAATGCCTCTATCGCGTTTATTATATGTACATCCCAACGACTTTCCCTTATATACCCTGGGACCGCAGATATTTGCTCTCGCTGTGGCATGGAGGTTGGTACTTATTTTGATTTCGTTTGGTCATGCCCGGCTATACAACCTTATTGGAATGGAGTGGTGGATACAGTTAACAAATGTAAGTGGTCTCTTACTTCCCATTGGATCCAACCATTTGGTTATTGGGCCTGGTGGAAGGAGTGGTGCCTGCCAGGTACGTACAACTTTTTACACGGCATATTCTTCTGCATTAGAAGTCTTCAA
This sequence comes from Aquarana catesbeiana, assembly GCF_042186555.1. Taxonomy (NCBI): domain Eukaryota; kingdom Metazoa; phylum Chordata; class Amphibia; order Anura; family Ranidae; genus Aquarana; species Aquarana catesbeiana. The sequence goes on from NC_133331.1 coordinate 200,051,283, forward strand.
CCACCCCCCCTGTGAGCAGATAGAAAAGGGCTACTGATACTTTTCCCCTGTATAAAATGGCATATGCTAGTAGGATCTGCCTACACAAATTTGATAAAATTTGAAACTGTTGAGTTGATGCACAGGGTGACTGTGTGTGATATATGCCCCACTATTTTCAATATTATCGTGGGTTTTCAAGCTGCCATGACCTTCCGCTCTACCCCCCTCAACCCCTTCTTCTCCTCCCCTACCCCCCCTCCTGATGATTGTACACTCTCATTTACATTCAGAGTGTGCTAGTGCTGTCTAATATTACATTTTGATGTTGCACTATACAATGTGCTTACTGCCCTCCCCTTTTTTGTGAATGTGAGATACTTCTACAGGGTTACTCATTCCTTGTAAATCTTTTTCCCTTCTGTACTTTTATAATTAACTGTATACTCTGCAAATTTTAATAAAAACGTACACGGTTATAAAAAACCAAAAAAAAAAAAAACCACCCCCTTTAACCCCTTCCCAGCCAGTGTCATTAGTACAGTGACAGTGCATATTTTTACCACTGATCACTATCAGTGTCCGATTGTCTGTTGCAATATCGCAGACCCGCTATAAGTCGCTGATCGCTGCCATAACTAGTATAAAAAAATAAGTTAGAATTCCAGAATATATCCCATAGTTTGTAGACGCTATAACTTTTGTGCAAACCAATCAATTTACGCTTATTGGGATTTTTTTAACCAAAAATATATAGCAGAATACATATTGGCCTAAATTTATCATTACATTTTTTACATTTTTTTATTGGATATGTTTTATAGCATTAAGTAAAAAATATTGTTTTTATTTCAAAACTGTCTGTCTTTTTTTGTTTATAAGGCAAAAAATACATGCAAAAAATACCACCAAAAGAAAGCTCTATTTGTGGGAAATAGGTCAAACATTTTATTTGGGTAGAGCATTGCATGACTGCGCAATTGTCAGTTATAAGAATGCAGTGCCATAGCACAAAAAAAATGGCCTGGTCATGAAGGTCAAGTGGTAAATGCCATGCGATGAATAAAAGTAGCCAATTTATGTAAATGGGCAGCCCAATGCACCAGAAAAGATGCATGTACCATTTCTGGCAGTGCATCACAAGTTAATGCGTTGTCACATTTCATGCAGCAACACACATTCGTTGGCAAGGTGGAGTGCTAGTCACGATAACTGGAACCATGCCAACGCATGTAACGTGTTGCTGTATGTAGTGGTAGATTGCATTACTGTAGTGCAATAGTGTAAAATGGACCCAGACAGGTTTTCCATTAAGACCCCTTTCACACTGAGGCGGTTTGCAGGCGTTATTGCACTAAAAATACCGCCTGCAAACCGCTCAGTTCAGTGTGAAAGCCCGAGGGCTTTCACACTGAAGCGGTGCGCAGGCAGGACGGTGAAAAAAGTCCTGCAAACCGCTTTTTTGGAGCGGTGAAGGAGCGGTGTATTCACCGCTCCTGCCCATTGAAATCAATGGCACAGCGCGGCTATACCGCGGCAATACCGCGGCTATAGCCGCGCTGTACGAGGGATTTTAACCCTTTTTTGGCCGCCAGCGGGGGTTAAAACCGCACCGCTAGCGGCCGAATACCGCTGCAAGAACGACGGTACAGCAGCGCTAAAAATAGCGCTGTTGTACCACCGACGCCCCCACAGCCCCAGTGTGAAAGGGGCCTTAGAGTGGAACTATAGTATAAATTTTTTTTAAATTGCTAGATAGTTTTATTAAAGAGATTCTAAAGTCTCATTTTTTTTTCTATTAAAATAACAAACATGTTATACTTACCTGCTCTGTGCAGTGGATTTGCACAGAGCAGCCCAGCTTCTCCACTTCTCAGGTGCCTCTTCCGTGCTCCTGGACAGTGTTGCTAGGACACGGCATGACCCCGATCTGTGTAAAGAGCCGTGGCTCTTTAACCATGTGATCAGCTGTGTCCAATCACAGTTACAATTACAATCACATGTAAACACGGAGATACCGGTAATCAGCGCTCCTCATCTCACACTGACAGAGCGTGAGGAGAGCCATTCAGCAGCATCTCCTCACAGGGGACAGCTAGGTATGTAATCAGGGCACTGATCATCAGTGCCCACCAGTGCCAGCAATGACTGCCCATCACTGCCAGCAATCCGTGCCAACCAGTGCCCACAACTGCCAATCTGTGCCCACAAATGCCAGCAATCAGTGGGCATTAGTGATGTCAAATAAACATCAAAGCGGCACTCACATCAGTTAATGTACAAACTGACTGGCTGGTATATGGTTACCATCAAATACGTAAAAATGGTAACATCAGATAGATATGTGGATAATGGTGAGTGAAAAAGTCTCTAGTATACACAGATGGTGTTCAAAGCTGATAATTGATGAGTGCACCTTTTACCAAAATTCTTTCTTCCACCAGGTGCTCAACACATCCCAGAAGGGGTCCAAACTCACCAGAACCCAAAGGTTATCAGACCTCAATCAGCATCCTACAATGCGTTCGATCCACATATCTATCTGATGTAACCATTTTTTAGTATTTGGTGGTGACCATATACTAGCCAGTCAGTTTGTATATTAACTGATGGGAGCGCCGCTTTGATGTTTATTTGCTACTGTTTAAACGGTCTCGGATTTTGCATCTATTGTTTATATGTATAATTTGTTTTAAGTGGCTGCTGACTGAGAGATATCTTATGTATTTTTTATCTATACTATTACCTGAGCTGAAGTCATCTGCTTCTCCGTAGCGCTGAGATAGGAAGAGTGGAGTAGGGTGGGGTTTTTTCTTCTTTTTTTAATATTAGTGATGTCAGTCAGTGCTGGCTATCAGTGCTGCCCATCAATGCCCATCACTGCTGCCCATCAATGCCACCGTCAATGCCCACCAGTGCCGCCTATCTGTGCCCACCAGTGCCACCTATCTGTGCCACCTATCAGTGCACCACTCAGTGCCCTTAAGTGCGGCATTTTCGTGCCTCATCAGTGCCGCCTCATGAGTGCCCATTGGTGCAGCCCATCAGTGCCGCCTCATCAGCACCCATCATTGAAGGAGAAAAATTACTTATTTACAAAATTTACTGACAGAAAATAAGAAAAACTTTTTTTTTTCAATTTTTTTTTAGGAAAAAATAAAAAACCCGGGAGTGATTAAATACCGTCAAAAGAAATCTCTATTTGTGCAAAGAAAATGATAACAATTTCACATAGTTACAGTGAACCATGACCGTGCAATTGTCATTCAAAGTGTAACAGCGCTGAAAGCTGAAAAATGGCCTGGGCAGGAAGGGGGTACAAGTGCCCTGTATTGAGGTGGTTAAAGAAGATGCTGCCATGTATGTCTCTTCTGCAAGCATCGCTTCTTACCTGCCTGCTAGCAATTTTCTTTAGATTGTACACTAAGGGCCCTTTCACATGGGGTCTCTGATGCTTTGGAAGCTCTCTGCGGACCATGGCTTGTGCTGTAGGATGCGACTAAGAAAATATCAGGAAAGACCTACTAGAACAGCTGAACTTTATTTGGGGTTAATCAGAGGCACTTTAAATGATGGGAGGTGTGTACTGACTCCTATTTAACATGAGTTGTGAATGTGATTGCTTAATTCTGAACACCGCTACATCCCCAGTTATAAGAGGGTGTGCACACTTATGCAACCATATTATTTTAGTTTGTTATTTTTACTCTCCCCCTAAAAGATTTCAGTTTGTCTTTCAATTGAGTTGTACAGTTTATACGTCACATTAAAAGGTGGAAACATTTCTGAATTGATTTATCTTTGTCTCATTTTTTTACATCACAGAGACCTGACATTTTAAAAGGGGTGTGTAGACTTTTTATAGCCACTGAAGCGATCACGAGTCTCCTCCTTTCCGCTTTGTAAATGCGAACACAAACACTGAACAGGCACAGATGTCAAAAAAACTGACAGCAACGAAAGCCCAGCCAACAGTATGTAGCATTTATTTCTGAGGATTGGTAGAGAAAGTGGCTCTGCCGACCCACGTCCTCCTTCAATATCTGTTTGAATTGCACATGCTTTTTTAAACCTGGGTTGTGAGAATAATAAACAAAACTGTGTTCACAGAACATCCCTGGCAGTGACAGAAGCCAAGGTATAGCTTCTGTGCTGCATGACGTGTGCCAAAAGAATGATATATGGGGGAAGGCACGGACACGGCACCCAGCGCTGACAGCTCTCTGCTTTCCTGTTCTCCAAGATCCAGTTTTCCAATTATTTGTGCTGAATTACAAGCACTGTTGGCACCTTAGAGGATTCACCCTTTCGTTACTCTGTGCCACCTGGCAGCGAATAGGTTACACTACCTGACCTTTTCTGGAGCTGCCCTTGGCTTCGGTGTCAGAGATGTTTGGGAAGACAATGTAACAGCTGAGGGAAAATCCTTGTTTGTTCAGCATGTGAGGGACAAAGGCAAAGCCTGGAGCCAAGCAGAGGGGAGGAGGGGGGGACTGGGTGACGTGCATAAGGAGAGGGCATTGCATACGAAAAAGTAATAAGATATAGAGGGCAAGTTTACGCAGATAAAGTGAAGGAGGAAAGGTGGTGGCAGGCACATAGAAATGAATGCAGATCTATACTGAGAGAATACAGAGGTTGACATCCATCTGAAAAAGGCTGCATTGCTGTCACACTGCTGATTAGTACGTTCAGGGGCACCGACCTGAAACCTGTATTCAAATCAGGAGTTCACACTTAAAGCAGAGTGCCGCGGTTTTTTTTTTTAAGTCAGCAGCTACAAATACTGCAGCTGCTGACTTTTAAAATATGGACACTTACCGGTCCAGGGCGCCCGCGATGTCGGCACCCAAAGCCGATCTATCCCTCAGCTGTCGGGTGCTGCCGCTGCCATCCTCGGTAAGGGAATAAGGAAGTGAAGCAGTGGTTCCCTACTGCGTATGCCCGACTTGCTCTGTGCTATCCCACTGGTCCCTGCTGTGTTAAGGGAACCCGTGTGGAACCCAAATGTGACACCGGAGGGAGGGGGGGGGGTGGAATAGCGGAGGTTTCATTTTTGTGTGGAACTCCGCTTTAAAGTGTTTGTTACCCCAACCAGTGTTGCCAACTTCTCATAGCATTTTTTACTGACAAAACAAGTAAAATTTACTGGCGGAGCACATCTCTTACGGACAACCTGTAAAAAATACAGAACTCCTATTAAAAACAAAGACAACTGATATTTAACCACCTCCCGCCGTATAGGAAAATTGCGGTGGGCGGAGTGCTCTCGTTCTCACCCACGGGGGTGTACAGCGCGACAATCGTGGGCCCTCTCAGTAAAGAGCTGACGATGTGGCTCTTTACCCATGTGATCAGCTGTGTACAACCACAGCTGATCACATGTAGGAAATACCGGTTATCGTCTCTCCTCGCCTCACGCTGACAGAATGTGAGGAGAGGAGAGCCTATCAGCGACATTTCCTCACAGGGGAGACCTGTATAGTTAATCAAGGTACTGTCCATCAGTGCTGCACGTTAGTTGCTCTTCATCACACCATGCTGCATATTAGTGCCTATCAGTGAAGGAGAAAAATTACTTATTTACAAAATGTACCTTTTTTTTAATGAAGCAAAGCATTGTGCCTATGGCATGGGTACTGCTCTGAGCAGCTGCATTGCTGTGTTTAAGTGGCTGGTAAAAACACGTCTCAATCGCCTACTTTTACTGACCCCTCCCTCAACCACCCATGTGAATGAGCCCCAAGTCTGCTGTATATTTAATGATGGAAGGTTCTTAGGACCCATTCACCCAAGGCCAATCAGTTGCCGTGCACTTAATAAATGCATATGAGTATTAGGACAGCCCATTTGTTTGAATATTTGAGCCATAACAAATCACATAATTTGTACCCGCTGACTATTTTTCTTGTAAGCAGTGCTCCTCAAGTTAGTGTGTTACTATGCATTGTGGTGCACTCCAACGCAGGTGTATTGGGGTGCTATTGAAAAATGACCCTTATAACTAGTGAGATTTCCCACTATCACTAACCTCTACCCCCTTTGACAGCCCTCATCATCACTAACAACCTCTCCTTATAACCCATGACAACCTCATCATTCACACTAAACCTAACTGTGTGACTGGACTTTAGGTGAAGGATGACATACAATATACTGAAACAATGTAGAGCAGGGGGTCTCCAAACTTTCTAAACAAAAGGGCCGGTTTACCATCCTTCAAACTTTAGAAGGGCCGGGCTAGGGCCAGTGGAAGTAGAAAAGGTCTTGATGTCTAGTTGGAGCAATGCCCTATATTTGTTGTCAATGGGAGGACTAGTGCCCCATCGTTGGTGCCAATAGAAGGGATTTTCCCCCATCAGTGTCTGTGGGAGGAATGGTGCCTCATTGTTGGTGTCAGTGGGAGGAATGGTGCCTCATTGTTGGTGTCAGTGGGAGGAATGGTGACCCATCATTGGCGTCAGTTGGCCTCCATGATAGCCTATGTGCCCTTGCGTACATAGGCATTTACAGGCAATTAGAGGCTGGAGCGTTTAGAGGACGAAAATAAATAAATCACTTGCGCGTTTAGGAGAGGAGCGTTCAGGCAGAAAAATAAAACACTCGTCATTGGCATCAGTGGAAGGAATTGTGCCCCATCGTTGGTGTCAATGGAAGGAATTCTGCCCTATTGTTGGTGTCAGTGGATAGAAAAGTGTCCCATGGGCTAGATAAAGGCAAGCAAAGGGCCGCAGTTTGGAGACCGCTGATATAGAGCATATATAGGAGACACATAGGCATGCATAGACATAGACACATATTGGGCCTCAGTGTGGGAAGTGGGCATTGTCTCAAACAATGTACAGTATGTGATCCTCGCAGCATCCAATCACGTTCTCTGTGTCATTTTCTTATACTACATGGGGATAACACCTTTAACCTTGAGCAGTAATAGATGAGGTCCATTATGAGGAAAAGTAATTGCTACAAAAACAAAGAAATTTGGCTAAAATATTTTGCAAAGTATGACCGTACATGGAATAATGTTGGTAAGTCGGTATTTTAGGGTCAGCAATCAGATGAAATCCATGTACACATTTTTTGCTTTATTCTACACATAAGGCACCATTTAACATTTGCTCGCTGTAACTAATGCTTCATGCACATATTTAACACAACACCCTGCATACTTCGCACACATACACAGCCTTGTCAAGAGCCCCATTCCTGACCTTGTGTTAGAAACATTCTCTTTGCTGCTATATTCAATCCCCTACAGCTGTAGCATGAGCGACTTTAAGCCTCACTTTAGGGGGATCTACGCTGGCTGATTTTCTCAGAACTGAAATGTTAGAAGAGTCACACGCTTAGCAAACAAAATGTAGAATACAATAATCAATTTTATTACCCACTAAATTACCATTTAATACCCTATATACATTGGCATACAATGCTGAGCACTATTGAAAAGAATGCATTGAAACGTGTCATTTTTAATACTGTCGTTTTACAATGTACAGCAGACCAATAATCAAAGTCTCAGAATGTGCCTAGCCACATTCTTATAAAAGACCTGGAGGATGGGGTAAACAGTTCAATCTCTGTATTTGCGGACGCTACTAAGCTAAGCAGGGCAATAACTTATCTGCAGAATGTGGAAACCTTGTAAAAAGATCTGAACAAATTAATGGGGTGGGCAACTACATGGCAAATGAGGTTTAATGTAGAAAAACGTAAAATAATGCATTTGGGCGGCAAAAATATGAATGCAATCTATACACTGGGGGGGGGAACCTCTGGGGGAATCTAGGATGGAAAAAGACCTGGGGATCCTAGTAGATGATAGGCTCAGCAATGGCATGCAATGCCAAGCTGCTGCAAACAAAGCAAACAGAATATTGGAAGGCAAGAAAAAGGGGATTAACTCCAGAGATAAAACGATAATTATCCCACTCTACAAGACTCTGGTCCGGCCGCACCTAGAGTATGCTGTTCAGTTCTGGGCACCAGTCCTCAGGAAGGATGTACTGGAAATGGAGCGAGTACAAAGAAGGGGAACAAAGCTAATAAAGGGTCTGGATGAGAAGAGACGCTTGAGATGGGATATGATTTAAATTTATAAATACCGTACTGGTGACCCCACAATAGGGATAAAACTTTTTCGCGGAAGGGAGTTTAACAAGACAAGTGGCCACTCATTAAAATTAGAAGAAAAGAGGTTTAACCATAAACTATGAAGGGGGTTCTTTACTGTAAGAGCGACAAGGATGTGGAATTCCCTTCCACAGGCGGTGGTTTCAGTAGGGGGAATCGATAGTTTCAAAAAAGTATTAGATAAGCACCTGAACGACCACAACATACAGGGGTATACAATGTAATACTGACATATAATCACACACATGGGTTGGACTTGATGTCTTTTTTCAACCTCACCTACTATGTAACTATGATATTGTCTGATCGCTTACAGGGGGTCGGATGTAGGATCAGGAAGAGTTGCCCAGTGATAATCTGCACCTCCACTCAGATTGTGGCTTCCTTAAAAAACAGATGAAAGTGTAGCTCTAAAAATGAAAAAAGCCTTTTGTAAATGCTATAATCATTCACTTCAAGCCCTAGTTCACATTCGTGCAACTTGGCACGCAACTTGATACACCTCTCCATGATAGCCTATGTGCCCTTGCGTACACAGGCAATTAGAGGCTGGAGCGTTTAGAGGGTAAAAATAAATTAATCACTTGCGCGTTTAGGAGAGGAGCGTTCAGGCAGAAAAATAAAATACTCGTGTAAACATGCCTAAGCGAGAGGAGCGTTTAGGGCTTGAGCATTCATTAACAGCCAGAATTAATTAATATTCTGGCCAATGAAATGAATGAACATTTTAACCTACCTAAACGCCTTAGCAAAATGCGGCTTAAGTCTGCCAGGAGAAAAGGCTTTCAGAAGAGCCCAGTGTGCACGATGCCTTAATAGTCATATTAAAGAGGGAGGAATGGTAGAGTGACAAAAGACAACTGGCCCAAGGGACAAAAAACTATCAATTCAGTGCTGTGGGATAGACTGATGGTCATCCAGTTACCTGAGGGAGGAGACAGGACAGCCTCCACAGCAGCCTTATAGACTAACGATGGGCTAACCTTCCTGCCCCGGCAAGGCAATTGCCTTAAAGTGGTTATAAAGGCACTTATGTCTCTACAATCCACTTTTTTGGAGAACATGTGCCCCACTGTATGTCCTTTATTTAAAAAAAAGCCGATTTGTACCTTATTTCAGTGTGACCGGCCAACTCTCTCCTCTCCCAGTCTGCCAGATACAGCGGGAGGGGCCGAGAACTCCCACTGACGTCAGCCAAGAGGAGGGGAGGAGAGAGCACCGAGGAGACATGTGAGCGCCGGGAGACGCTCTATTATAAAAAGGTACAAATCTGTTTTGTTTTTTGTTTTTTAAATAAAGGACATACAGTGGGGCACGTTATTATCTAACAGAGTGAATTGTAGGGACATTACACGATTATTTTACCAACAGGATGGGAGGATCGTGGATTGGACGGAGCTGACAGGCAGGGAGGGAGGGGGGAGAGGAGAGACAGGAGAGCTGTCGGAGGCACGCAAACTGAACAACAGTGTCAGGGCTCAGTAGCCATGATAAACCATGGTAGGTTTACAGGAGGGAGGGAAGAAACTGGCAGGATCAGCCAGGTATTTTAGGTGATACAGTGGGCCAAATTATCCAGCACAAGCACTGTGCTGTATAAAATACTTTAAAAGGAACAGAAGCTTTTTTTTTTTGGGTTACAAACATTTTACACACACACACACACACACAATTATACACTAGATTATCAAAAATTTCAGAACGCCTAGCTTTGCATGCACATGAACTTTAATGGCATCCCACTCTTAGTCTCTAGGGTTCAATATTGAGTTGGCCCACCCAGCTATAACAGCTTCAACTCTTCTGGGAAGAGTGTCCACAAGGTTTAGGAGTGTGTCTATAGGAATGTTTCACCATTCTTCCAGAAGTGTATTTGTGAGATCAGGCACTGATGTGGACAAAAAGGCCTGACTTGCAGTCTCCCCTCTAATTCATCCCAAAGGTGTTCTATTGGGTTGAGGTCAGAACTCTGTGTGGGCCAGTCAAGTTTCTCAACCCCAAACTCACTCATCCATGTCTTTATGGACCTTGCTTTGTGCACTGGTCCAAATCATTTGCTGGAGGGGGGATTATGGTGTAGGGTTGTTTTTCAGGGGTTGGGCTTGGCCCCTTAGTTCTAGTGAAGGGAACTCTTAAAGCATCAGCATACCAAGACATTTTGGTGAGTGAGTTTGGGGTGGAGGAACTTGACTAGCCTGCACAGAGTCCTGACCTCAACCTGACAGAACACCTTTGGGCTAAATTACAGCGGAGACTGCGAGCCAGGCCTTCTCGTCAACATCAGTGCCTGACCTCACAAATGCACTTCTGGAAGAATGGTCAAACGTTCCCATAGACACACTCCTAAACCTTGTGGACAGCATTCCCAGAAGAGTTAAAGCTGTTATAGCTGCAAAGGGTGGGCCAAATCAATATTGACCCCTAAGGACGAAGACCAGGATACCATGAAAGTTCATGTGCGTGTAAAAGCAGGTGTTCCAATATTTTTGGGGATACATACACACATACTGGATATTCATTTATGATAAATTTAGGATAAATTTATGATAAATTATTTAAAAAAAAAAAAACTATCAAAGGGTTTTATCCATGATATACTGTGACACAACAGCTGCAGAGCCTGCCATGGCTGTATTTACACTGTAGGTCCCAGCAATTAGATAAAGTTGAGATGGCTCCTATGGTTTAAACCCCCAAGTTCTTCCACTACTGTGGGCTTTATGTTACGTAATATTGGGGCTAAAGCGGTTCACAATTTTTCCAACTCATGGCCATCTAAAACACACGTCTAAAGTAGTAAATGCATGTTCTAATATGACTGACACTTGCATATCACAGAAAGGTGTAGGTAACGGAGCCTCTAGGCTGTGAGTTGATTGGGAAACAATGCTGAATTATTTACACATTGTAGCGTCTCATATGTCCTTGCTGTACATGATCGACTAACCGCAGATGCTGAGGTACTAAAAGGTAGGATCTGTTTCAAGTAAACGTAACAAAAATGACTTAAAGGTGATACAGGTTGATAAAAAAAAAATGACTGAGGTGTCACCAACAGAGTAAAATGGCTTTAAAGCAATATCAGTTAGGCTGCCCATACATTATACAATTCTATTGTACAATTTTCCTTTAGATTTACCAAAACCATATAATGTGAGGTCAAACCTAAACACTTTCAATTTGTATGCAATCAGGCAACTACATTTACATACCGTATTTATCGGCGTATAACACGCACTTTTTTCCCCTTAAAATCAGGGGAAATCGTGGGTGCGTGTTATACGCCGATCCCCACCGATCCCCGCTAACTGTGAACTATCGGCGGCGATCGCCGCCGACATTCACATAGCGTGTCGTTTTAAATATGGCGCCGCGGAGTTCAGAGGGAGTCGGCGGAGCTGAACAAGCGCCGCCGAAATCACAGTGAGCCGAGATACACATAGTCGAGTGTATTCGGCTCTTTCCGGCGCCGCTCACAGTCACGCCCAGTCCCGTCATTGGACCTATGTCCATCATAGGGCGGGGGCAAGGCTGCACTGACCACTGGGGCAAAGCTGCACTGACAAGGCTGCACTGGGGCAAAGCTGCACTGACAAGGCTGCACTGGGGCAAAGCTGCACTGGGGCAAAGCTGCACTGACAAGGCTGCACTGGGGCAAAGCTGCAATGGACACTGGGTCAAGGCTGCACTGACACTGAAAAGGCTGCAATGACACTAACAAGGCTGCAGATGAACACTGATGAGGCTGCATTGATGGGCATTTTAATGTAAGTTTTTCTTTCCTTAAACTTCCCTCCTAAAAGTTTTTTTCCTTAAAATTCTCTCCTAAACTTGGGGTGCGTGTTATACGCCGGTGCGTGTGGTAATTGAAGGTAAATCTAAAGGAAACTGAATAAGAAAATTGAATAATGCATGGCCAGCCTTAATAAAGTATTTTTTAAAATTAATGCCAGTGTTACACAATCTATAAATAAAAAGTACATTTTGAGAGAAATGGAAAACTGCACACAGAAAAGATTCTTAAACAAAAATGAGAGCATAACGGTCTGCTAACACACTTCCTTAAGCAAAAACACACACATTACATTCTTTTTGTACAATATTCTTTAAAATGATCAAAACTATGTACTGTAGTATTTTAACCTACCAGGGTGGATATAACTAAAAGGATACCTTGGATAGGCCCCCATATTAAATAGTTGTTTGTAAAGGAAACTGTACCACCAGACTGCAATGTGTGCAGCCATCTTTAGAGAAGACACAGTATACCGTATTTATCGGCGTATAACACGCACAGGCGTATAACACGCACATTCATTTTAAGAGGGAAGTTTCAGGAAAAAAACTTAAATTTTAAATAAGGAACTTTAAAGCAAAATAAGGGTCAGTGCCCATCTGCAGCCTCACCATTGCTATCAATGCAGCCTGATCAGTGCCCATCTGCAGCCTCACAAGTGCCATCAATGAAGCCTCATCTGTCCACACCAATGCAGCCTGATTGATGCCCATCTGCAGCCTAGAAGGGACAGGGAGGGGGGCGGGATGAGCGCCGACAGATTACATACAGGGAGAATATCCTATGATAGACAGAACAGTGGTCCAATGGCGGCCCAGGAGACGGGACTTCCTATTACAGAGGCCGATTTTCACGGTGAAAAAGTGAGTGTTATACGCCAATAAATACAGTAATTAGAAGAACATCTCCTGTGGACCCTTTTGACCTTGGTCTTATTTTGTTAATAAGACCTTGGCTACCAAGACTTTGGGTCTATGCTATAACTCCTGGAGGGAAGCATCCAACTGCTGTAACCCTAATAAATAACATCTTTACTTGACACTGTGGCACTCTGGAAAAGTGCTGGAGGGTGAATGGAGGGTTGTCTCCATAAGTCAGGGTTAAGGACAAAGTCTGGGAAGTTGAGTCCTTAGAAACAGAGCGAGGGCAGCCCACAGAAGTGATTTTACTGATAACAGCTGTATTGCAGAGGTGCCTACTTTTAGGTAGGACATTTACTTAAAGTTTAAAATGTATGACTTATTTGCTTTACAGGAGCAGTCAGCCCAAGGCTAATAGATTAAGATGTCAAACAACTGGGAATCACTCTGTGGTTTACTATATCTGTTGAGTACTTTGGGAATGAGAACCTTGCACCAACATTCCCGCCAGCCAAATTCAGCCCTATAAACAGGATGTCATTTCACTGCTTAGCCTTTTCTCTTACTTAAAGCAGAGCTCCACCCAAAAGGTGAAGCTCCACTTGTTTGCTTCCCCCCCCTCCACTGCCACATTGGGCACTCGTGCATCGATCTGCGACACTTCTGGCCCCTCCTCCTCTTCCTCCCCGCTGCCTTCTGGGAGACACACAAGTTGCAGAAATCAGCGGGACCATTCAGAAAGTGCAGCATGACTCGTCCATGCGTAGTAGGAAACAGGCTGTGAAGCCCCAAGGCTTCACTTTCTGTTTCCCTTAGTGAAGATGCTGGCGCCTGCACCCATAGCCAATTGACGGATCGTCTTGGGGTGCTGACATCGCAGGATCCCTGGACCGGTAAGTGTCCTTATATTAAAAGTCAGCAGCTACAGTATTTGTAGCTACTGACTTTTTTTTTCTCCCTAGGCTGGAACTCCTCTTTAACATTATAGAAAAATGCAAAATTAGGCATCTCTTTCATCATTGCTAAATTAGATCAATTTTTACTGAAGAACAGAATTAGGAGATGCTTGTTCAGTCTTGGCTGATCCCATACGGCTTTGGTACCATGCCACATGGCCTAAAGTAACAGTAAAAGTAAACTAGGGCAATGAAGTCAGCAGAGTCTTCAAACAAAGTGAATAAAGCTCTACTTATGTCAACTTCCACAATGCAGATGCTGCAGATCATGTGATCAAACATGTTGGCATTCGGTTATAATAGTCTGAATCAAAGGGCAAATGGTCTTGCCTTTTGCAGAACCTAAGCAAATATCTACAACTCATATGCCACCTGCCTCATTTTAACTAATAAAGTGAAACCAAAGTTTGAGTTTAGGTCCACTTTAGGATTCTCTTATGGCACATACTTAGGTGATAAAATAATTAGGTAATATCATTGGAGACACTACTGTAAACCTATTAAATAATATTTTTACTGAGCATCAAGACACTCTAGACAGGGGGTGGAGGGTGACTGAAGGTTGACTCCAGAGGGTGGGATTAAGGCTAAAGTCTTGGAAGTCTTGTCCTAAGAAACAAAATTAAACCAGGGTCAGGAGGGCATTTTACTGGTAACAACGGCATTGTGATGGTGCCTACTTTTAGGTAGGACTTTTACTTTTTGAAGTTTAAATGGATGACAGTCGCTTTACAGGATCAGTCCGCCTAATGCTTATACATTGAGAAGATGCCACAACTAGGAATCACTCTGTGATTTACCATTTCTGCTGAGTACTTTGAGAATGAGAACCTTGCACCAAAATTTCCAATGCCAGCAAACTTCAGCCCTCTAAACAGGATCGTTGTCTGCCGCATAGCTTTTTCACTAACTTAACATTATAAAAAATGCTAAATTAAGAGTCATTTTTTTATTGTTGCTAAATTAGATTAAAGTTAACTAAAGAACAAAATAAGGAGAGGTTTGTTATGGCTCAACTGATTCCATGGTGCTTTGGTTCCTGAAGTCACAATGGAAGTAAACTAGAACAAAAATTCAGCAGAGTCTTCAAAGTGAATCATAAGGTCATGTTACTCTGAATCAAAGGATCATTGGTCTTGCCTTTTGCTGTACCTAGCAAATATCTACTACTCATATGCTACCCAATGCCCGCTTTATTATCTACTAAAGTAAAACCAAATTTTAGGCCCACTTTAGAGTGCTGTATTGAAGTTTGAATTACAGTATTTAAATCAGCATATAACACACACACTTTTTCCCCCTGAAAATAATGGGCAAATCATGGGTGCATGTTATACACCAATATTTACCTGGCTGCCTCTGGGGGGGGGGGGGGGGGGGGGGGGGTAGTGGCGAGAACACACACAGTCCCGCCTCCTGGACTGCTCATAGGATACACGTCACATGTCCCGGCATTGGATCAGTGTTCTGCCTATCATAGGAGCCATGGGACTGTGTGTGACTGAGCACCGAGGAAACAAGTGATCCATCCCTCTGTGTAATCCGCCAATGGCAAAGCTGCAGATGGGCACTAATCAGGCTGCAATGATGGGCAATGGTGAGGCTGCAGATGGGCAATGGTGAGGCTGCAGATGGGCAATGGTGAGGCTGCAATGATGGGCACTGATCAGGCTGCAATGATGGGCACTGATCAGGCTGCAATGATGGGCACTGATCAGGCTGCAATGATGGGCACTGACCAGGCTGCAATGATGGGCACTGACCAGGCTGCAATGATGGGCAATGGTGAGACTGCATTAATGGGCAATGGTGAGACTGCATTAATGGGCAATGGTGAGACTGCATTAATGGGCAATGGTCAGACTGCATTAATGGGCACTGGTCAGACTGCATTAATGGGCATTGTCCTTTATTTTGCTTCAAAGTTCTTTATTTAAAATGTAATTTTTTTTCCTGAAACTTCTCTCTTAAAATTAAGGTGCGCGTTATACGCTGATAAATATGGTAGTTACGGGCATGACACATACATAGGTGGTAAAATACATATGGAATACCACTGGAGATACTATTGTAAAGGTGCACAGCCACTTACATAGTGGTAGGCTGCAGCTTACTGAGCGTTTAACCAGTTGCCGACCGCCGCACGACGATGTACGTCGGCAGAATGGCACGGGCAGGCAAAAGAACTTACAGGTACATCCTTGCCTGCCCGCGGGTGGGGGGTCCTATCGGACCCACCCCCCTCGTGCCTGCGGCGGTCGGATTCAGGTCAGGGGCGATCAAAGGTGATGGGGAGGCCACTCGATCGCTCCTGGCGAATGAGATGCTTCCTCGGCTTCTGTAATGTAAACAGAAGCGGAGGAAGTGATGTCATCTCTCCTCGAGCCTGTCTTTTCGTTCCGACGCCGAGGAGAGAAGACATCCAAGTAAGTTTGCACCAACACTACACTAACAGTAGAACACGCAGGCACACTTGTCATCCCCCATCACCCCCCAGTCACACTGACACCAAGAGCAGTTTTTTTTTTTTCTGATTATTGCATTGGTGTCAGTTTGTGACAGTTATAAGTGTTAGGGCAGTTAGGTTAGCCCCCTTTAGGTCTAGGGTACCACCCTAACCCCCCTAAGTTTTAACCCCGTGATCACCCCCCGTCGCCAGTGTCACTAAGCGATCGTTTTTCTGATCGCTGTATTAGTGACACAGGTGACGCTAGTTAGGGAGGTAAGTATATAGGTTCGCCGTCAGCGTTTTATAGCGACAGGGACCCCTATATACTACCTACTAAAGGTTTTAACCCCCTGATTGCCCCCTAGTTAACCCTTTCACCAGTGATCACCATATTATTATATTTATTATAGTTTATTATAGTTTTAGGGCACCCGCCGTTTATTACCTTATAAAGGTTTAACCCCCTGATCGCCTGGCGGTGATATAAGTTAAGTTTTTAGGGTCAGATAAGGTCTGCGTCGCCCCAGGCAGCGTCAGGTTAGCGCCAGTACCGCTAAAACCCACGCACGCAGCATACACCTCCCTTAGTGGTTTAGTATCTGAACGGATCAATATCTGATCCGATCAGATCTATACTAGCATCCCCAGCAGTTTAGGGTCCTCAAAAACGCAGTGGTAGCGGGATCAGCCCAGATACCTGCTAGCACCTGCGTTTTGCCCCTCGGCCCAGCCCTGCCCAGCCCACCCAAGTGCAGTATCGATCGATCACTGACACTTACAAAACACTAAGCACACATAACTGCAGCGTTCGCAGAGTCAGGCCTGATCCCTGCGACCGCTAACAGTTTTTTGGTAGTGTTTTGATACAGTCGCTGACAGTCAGGAGCTTTTTTGCCTGTGAGTCTCACTAGTGTACCCCTAAATTTAGAGCCCAAAATGGCAAATCGAAGGTACACTAGTGAAGAGGCCTGCACATTTCTGAGCATGACAGATAGTGAAGAGGAAGTCACTCATCTGTCAGATTCAGGCTCAGAATACGATCCTGTAGAGGACAGCGGCTCCATGACAGATAGCTCTGACGACGGAGTTGTGGTCCCTGCTAAGGTCAGGCGTACCAGACTCCGAACTTCTTCTTCTGTCCTTGAAGTGCAAGAACCGCAGGTCCCTCGTATGGAGCAGAGCAGTACTAGCGCCGCTATTCCTTCTGGTGAACTGGCAAGCACCAGCGGCCTAGTACACCCTGGTCGTACATCCAGCACTGCAGTATCACATGGTGACGTGGCGAGTCCCATAAGTACAGTTCAAGCTGGTGAGGTGGCAAGCACAAGTAGTGTCCCGCTGCCACCAAGAAGAAGACAAACACAGGCCCGTCGTGCCCATAGTGCCCTTCCTGCTGCATTCGCCAATCCGAATTGGGAACCCACCACTTCTGCAGCACCCGTACTTCCCCCATTCACTGGCCAACCCGGAATTCAGGTGGAAACAGTTGATTTTACGCCACTGGATTTTTATTCACTGTTTTTCACCGAAGATCTCTATAGATCTACTGTGGACCAAAGCAATTTATACGCTGGTCAACACATCGCCGCTAATCCCCAGTCCTCCCTTGCCAGAGATTGGAGACCAATTACGGTCTCCGAATTTAAGATCTTTCTGGGCCTTTCCCTCAACATGGGCATAAATAAAAAGAGTGAGTTGCAGTCATATTGGTCCACTGACCCAATTTACCATATGCCCGTGTTCTCTGCTTCCATGGCCAGGGCACGATAAGAGCAGATTTTGCGGTTCATGCACTTCAATGACAATGAACTCTGTGGTCCTCGTGGAGACCTTGAATACGATCGGCTCTACACAATTCGGCCCCTCGTAAACCACTTCAGCGTTTTGCAGACTTGTTTACTCCCCATCAAGTTGTCTGCGTTGACGAGTCCCTGATTACATTTTCTGGCCGCTTGTCATTCAAACTGTACCTTCCCAGCAAGCGTGCCAGATACGGGGTCAAGATGTATAACCTCTGTGACAGGGCCACAGGCTATACATGTAGATTTATGGTTTACGAGGGCAAAGATAGTCACGTAGAGCCGACAAACTGCCCTGACTACATAGGAAGCGCTGGCAAGATAGTGTGGGACTTGGTGTCACCCTTATTCGGAAAGGGGTACCATTTATATATGGACAATTATTACACGAGCGTGCCACTTTTTAGTCACCTTTTTGATCATCAAATTGGAGCATGTGGCACCGTGCGACCTAATCGCCGGGGCTTTTCCCAGCGGCTTGTAGATTCCCATCTTAGGCTGGGGGAGAGAGCCTGCTTGTAGTGTAATCATTTGCTCGCTATGAAGTGGAGGAACAATAAGAATGTTTTCGTTCTTACCTCCCTTCATGCAGATACGACGGTCCAAATTACCACGGCGACTTGTGTTGTGGAGAAACCCCTCTGTGTCCACGAATATAACCAAAATATGGGAGGGGTGGACCTCAACGACCAGTTGTTGGCGCCGTACCTAATTGCCCTTAAGGCCAGACGCTGGTACAAAAAAGTGTCTGTATACTTATTTCAATTGGCTTTGCTGAACGCTCATGTGCTATACAGAGCTTCAGGACAGACTAGATCCTTCCTTAAATTCCAGGAAGTGATCGTCAGAGCCCTTCTGTATCCAGACGGTGCTCCACCTCACCTTCCCCAACCAGATACAGTAAGCCGGCTGCATGGGAGGCATTTTCCTTATGTCCTCCCGAGTACCCCTACCCAACGAGCCCCCCAAAGAAAATGTTGTGTCTGCAGAAAGCGAGGATATAGGCGTGACACCCGGTATTATTGTCCCTCCTGTCCTGGCAATCCTGGTCTTTGCATTGGTGAATGTTTTGAGCGCTACTATACACTAGTTGAGTTTTAGCGTAGGGTACAGCATTGCACAGACTAGGACACACTTTCACAGGGTCTCCCAAGATGCCATCGCATTTTGAGAGACCCAAACCTGGAACCATTACAGTTTTAAAAGTTACAGTTATAAAAAAAAAATGTAAAAAAAAAAAAAAATTACACAAAAAAATATAAAATAAAAAAAACAAAAATAGTTGTCGTTTTATTGTTCTCTCTCTCTCTCTCCATTTTCTCTCTATTGTTTTCTGGTCTTTTTTACTGTATTCTATTCTGCAATGTTTTATTGTTGTTATGTTTTATCATGTTTGCTTTTCAGGTATGTAATTTTTTTATAGTTTACTGTGTTTTAACCATTTTTTTGTTTTCAGGTACGCCATTCAGCTGCAGCGCGGATTTATTTATCTTGACAGCAACATAGTTTGCTCCCACGATACATAAAGCCATGACTCCAGCGCTGTCGGAGGTGATTTCACCACCACAGTTACATACTTCAGCATAAATGCCGAAGCGTGGGGGCAGCAGTGGGTGGAGGAGCGATTTGCTCCTGCCTTTTGCGGGAGGATGCCCCCATGCTTCGGCATATATAAACGGTGCATGTATGCCCATCATTAGAAGTGGGTGGATGAAGGGAGGTATTCTAATGGTGGGCATACCCACCGATCAATATCTTTTTTTCGTTCAGCCCACAGGCTGCATGAAAAAAAAGTTTACAATATATGCCCAACAAGGACCAGCAACGTACTGGTATGTTGCTGGATTTTGAGTGGTTATACCAGAATGATGCCTGCAGGTTTAGGTATCATCTTGGTATCATTCTTTTCAGCCAGCGGTCAGCTTTCATGTAAAAGCAATCCTAGTGGCTAATTAGCCTCTAGACTGCTTTTACAAGCAGTGGGAGGGAATGCCCCCCCCCCCTCCACTGTCTTCCATGTTTTTCTCTGGCTCTCCTGTCCCAACAGGGAACCTGAAAATGCAGCCGGTGATTCAGCCAGCTGACCATAGAGGTGATCAGAGACCAGAATGGCTCCAAACATCTCTATGGCCTAAGAAACCGGAAGCTACAAGCATTTCATGACTTAGATTTCGCCGGATGTTAACAGCGCCATTGGGAAATTGGGAAAGCATTTTATCACGCCGATCTTGGTGTGGTCAGATGCTTTGAGGGCAGAGGAGAGATCTAGGGTCTAATAGACCCCAATTTTTTCAAAAGAAGAGTACCTGTCACTACCTATTGCTATCATAGGGGATATTTACATTCCTTGAGATAACAATAAAAATGATTTAAAAAAAAAAATAAAAATGAAAGGAACAGTTTAAAAATAAGATAAAAAAGCAAAAAAAAATAAAGAAAAAAGCACCCCTATCCCCACCTGCTCTCGCGCAAAGGCGAACGCAAGCGTCGGTCTGGCGTCAAATGTAAACAGCAATTGCACCATGAATGTGAGGTATCACCGCGAAGGTCAGATAGAGGGCAGTAATTTTAGCAGTAGACCTCCTCTGTAAATCTAAAGTTGTAACCTGTAAAGGCTTTTAAAGGCTTTTAAAAATGTATTTAGTTTGTCGCCACTGCACATTTGTGCGCAATTTTAAAGCATGTCATGTTTGGTATCCATGTACTCAGCCTAAGATCATCTTTTTTATTTCAAACATTTTGGCAATATAGTGTGTTTTAGTGCATTAAAATTTTAAAAAAGTGTGTTTTTTCCCAAAAAATGCTTTTGAAAAATCGCTGCGCAAATACTGTGTGAAAAAAAAATGAAACACCCACCATTTTAATCTGTAGGGCATTTTCTTTAAAAAAATATATAATGTTTGGGGGTTCAAAGTAATTTTCTTGCAAAAAAAAAAATGTTTTCATGTAAACAAAAAGTGTCAGAAAGGGCTTTGTCTTCAAGTGGTTAGAAGAGTGGGTGATGTGTGACATAAGCTTCTAAATGTTGTGCATAAAATGCCAGGACAGTTCAAACCCCCCATTTTGGAAAGTAGACACCCCAAGCTATTTGCTGAGAGGCATGTCGAGTCCATGGAATATTTTATATTGTGACACAAGTTGTGGGAAAAAGACAAATTTTTTTATATCACTAAATGATATATTGCTCAAACATGCCATGGGAATATGTGATATTACACCCCAAAATACATTCTGTTGCTTCTCCTGAGTACGGGGATACCACATGTGTGAGACTTTTTGGGAGCCTAGCCACGTACGGGACCCCGAAAACCAAGCACCGCCTTCAGGCTTTCTAAGGGCGTAAATTTTTTATTTCACTCTTCACTGCCTATCACAGTTTCGGAGGCCATGGAATGCCCAGATGGCACAAACCCCCCCCCCAAATGACCCCATTTTGGAAAATAGACACCCCAAGCTATTTGCTGAGAGGTATAGTGAGTATTTTGCAGACCTCACTTTTTGTCGTTTGGGTACAGCATTGCATGACCATGCAATTAGCAGTTAAAGCGACGCAGTGCCAAATTGTAAAAAGTGCTCTGGTCAGAAAGGGGGGTAAATCCTTCCAGGGCTAAAGTGGTTACGATTCGAGAGTTCCAGGTATTTAATGGGCATCCACCACTTGTAGCGTCACACCGCACTTTGTACTATATGCTCATGTGCGAGATCGGGAGGCACATGTTGGGTAGCCAGCAGTGCCGTATACAGGAAAGAGGAATATGTGGGCTTCAGATGCCTACACTAAAGATGGGAACACTCTCTTTGGGGACAACAAAGTAAGTTTATTTAAAAAGATCATGAGTTATAATACCTTCATGTGATGCATATACCGTTATGAATAGCATTAGATGCGACCACCCTGGGGTTGTTTAAAAAAAAAAAAGCAAGCTGAACTCAGCTTTAAGCATATTAAGAACCAGTCAGTTTTTTCACTTGAACTAGAAGGTACCGTAAAATACTGCAAGGGGGTTAAGTTTGAGCCTGTTTTAAAATACACCTGCCATAGAGGAAATACACAGGCTGCCAAAAATCTAAAAAAGTTTATGAAAGTCAGTATTAATTCTTTATGTCATTATAACATTATAATAACGTGTGTATTAATCTTCTTCAGTTCCTTTAAAGCAGTATACCTTAACTGAATTTATGGAGCACACACCACAATGTAAATGTGCGAACGATTTTTATATATATATATATATACACATACATACATACACACACACACACACACACACACACACACATACATACATATATATATATATATATATATATATATATATATATATATATATATATACATACACACACATATATATATACACACACACACACACACACACACACACACACACACGTATATATAATCTCTGCTTGAGACAAGGCAGAATATGCCCTGTAAAACCTGATCAACAGCAGCAGTCCTATAACTGGATATAGAGACAAGGTCTGACAGTAAGCAGGGATTTGGCAGAATGAAATCCTATTAGACAGTATACCTTTTAGTTCAGATGGACAGACACATTCAATTACTCAATGCAATTGGTTAATGTAGGAGCCATAATGACATTCAGATAGTAGTTTTGTAAAACCAGACCTTTTCAATAGCACCCTATTATAAAGTACCTTTATGTAACTGTCACTATAAAAGAAGATTTTATTCCTTTCAATAAATCCATTCTATCCTACAAAGCAAAGATTGTACATAATACTATTTTGAGCATTTCCTGAAATGTGTACTGATACAGCTTCACACAAGTTCACCGCACATACTGTATGCTAGGGCAGAACTTCTGAAAAGAAACTCCATGGAAAGAGAAGTTTCCTTTAATTTAACCACTCAAACTGAATGCCAGCAAAATAAATATAATACAGATATAATACTGTACTACAACAATACAAAAAGCAAAATAAAAAAGTGGACAAATGAATGCTGAATTTTTGGAGCTAGTGGTCATTTCTACTGACAGCCAGAGGTCAGTTGTTAAGCCATTTTTTACATTGGCTCCTTGGCTCTTAGGTCTTCTCCTCCTTGAGGGAAAGGAATGCAGTTCTTGTGGCCCACTTTAGATAAAATCTGGTATTTCTTCTATGCATATAAACTAGTCTGTAAAGAGTGTCCTACCAATTAACATTTTGAGATAACAGATAGCCAAACTTTTAGGACTTTGGGTCTGCTCTGAGGACAATCCCAATTCTTCCTCAAGACAGGTGTCATCATCATCATCTTCATCTCCCCATCCCTTTGCACTGAAAGGCAAAAGCTACATCATTGCAGGCGAGTCCATGCTGCTCTGCATTTCTCATATGTTAGTCTTGTAGTGGCGCCTAGGACCAGAGTACCCAATCAGGGTGAGGCCACACAGTTTTTGAAGCTATAATTTGTCTTGTACCGTATATAGGTTAGTGGCAATGAGTAAAGAGCTTTTGTAGACACCGATATAAGGGGCAACATGTTAATGCTTCTGGAAAGAGCCCCATGTTACTAATCCAGATACCAGGATGTTTCCCCAAAAGAGCTGTTGTCCCCGAGAGGACTCTACTCACCAGGAACCTTTTCTTGTACTGTGCATTATCCCTTACCAGCGGGTGTTCTATGTCCCTGACCTACAGCTTGCTACAGGCATGCCCATATGACAGGTGTCCCAAACCAAGATGGCTGCCGGAGATCTGAAGAGATTACAACATCGAATCAGACCTCTCTGAGAACTGACAGAGCCCATGAGAGGACAATTCCCATAACAGACTCCCCTCCATCTGTAATAATTGCACAGTGGCTACAGGAAACTTGCCCCTGCCTACAGTTTAGCTTGTTTTCTTACCGACATAGCATATAAGGTAAAAAAAAAAAAAGGGTAACCACAGGAAAGAGATATAGAAATGTCCTTATTGTGTACAGTATATGCGTACAAGCTTGTCTCCTGATGTATATAAAAAAAGGTCATGCCTGTATGCCATTCGTGCGATTATCCTCAATTTTCAGACTTGCATTTCTTTGCACTGACATGGGCCAACAAAGCCAACCTTGCAAGAGGATAGAGAATTTTTGCCTCGGGGGAAATTCTGGATTGTGCCTCTAAGTATATCTTTTCTATACTAGTACCCATCAAATGGTGTGCTGTTAAACTAAATGGATTCATTGTAATGGTTATAAACTGCATGTTTCAGTCTTTTGTTCCAGGTCTTTTTTTAGACTAGAACAAGGTATTTTCTAAGTATTGATTCAATTTTCTGCAAGATTTAGATTTGTATTCCAGTGTAGGTTACTTAGTCTCTGGGGATTTCCTCGAAAACAAATTTCTTAAATAGGACACAGTAAAGTATATATTGAATAATTGGTGTTCTAGTTTACTTACACACATTTCTCAATGTAACCTTCACATATATTTAAATATAATTGTTTTAATGTGTAGTAAATCTCGAACTGGCTTGGAATAGTGACTTCTCATGGCCAGAAGGCATGCAACTAAAATTTCAGGCTCTTGTGCGCAAATAGTCTGCTTTACTTTTGTAATACTGCAGCAAATGTGTTTTTGAAACAATTTTGTATTTTTAAATAAGACTTTAATGTATGAATAATTATTGGGGAATAGTTTCCTATAAAAGAACACTTGAAGTTGTGGCAATTTAGGGAAGAGAACTATAATAAACAGTACACATTAGAAGAGCAAAAGTAGTCTTGCACTAAAAATTCAACAAATTGTAATTTATTGTATATAAAGCAAAAAATGAAAGTCATAAAAACAAAACCAGTAAGTCTCTCAACCCAATAGCCCTGTCAATCACTTCTCGAGTACATCATTAACTGGGCACTCAAGCCCATGAAGCAGCTGTTGAGTCGGGTGACTTACTGGTCTTGTTACTATGACTTTTATGAATTGCTGGATGTACAATAATGGACTATTCAATGCAGGCCTGGACAAATCTCACCCAGAATTAGGAGCCAGCTCTAAAAAGCCAACTGAAAAATAAATAAAAGCTTAAAGTTTTGGATATACAGCATTGGGGACATAACTTGTGTCTCAAGTCCTCTGATTACTGTATAAAAAAAAAAAAAAAAAAAAAAAAAAAACCTTCAGTAATGCTGGATCCTACTCATAGCAGTGAACTTAGGTTGGGATGCATGGGTTAACTGCTTCAGCTCTAACACTGAAGGATAACGCCGTTCACCCTTCACTTCTGCCCCATTTGTCCATTCACAAAATGCCTTGTATGAATGCATGAATGTGAAAATACAATGAGTTGTTTGAATGGACAAGTGGGGCAGAAGGGGAATGTGAGAGTAGCGATTCTTTACGGTTAGAGCTGAGGCAGTTAACCGATGCAGTTTACAGTAGGATCCAGCATCATCGAAAAGGAGAATTTTAACAGTAACCCGCAGCAGGACATAGGATACAATTAATTAGTGGTAAATTACGTCACTGGAGCTGTATAGCCAAAAACATTTAAAATTAACTTCCTCTAAAAGTAGTAGTTATAAGTAACTCCTTTGTTCTGGTAATTTTAGATAAAATTTTTGTCATATTTGTCTCTATGATAAAAATGGGAGAGTTGTGCCGCTATAAAATATAGCCCAAAATCAGGGACTACAAGCCCTCCTAGGGAGGTTGGATTTTTTTTAAAGATTTTCCATGACAATTTAGGTCTACTGGCATCCCATATAAAAGACTATAAAAGTATCCATCATTTTAAAAGATCTAAGTGGGTTGTATACTGGGGAGTGCCATAAGACGGTAGAATTTTTACAGGACCCATCAGTCCCATGACCCCCACTGGCAGTCTTGCCCATGTTTTGGATTTTGTACTTGATTAATGGTATAAGTGGCTCCACATTCATGGAAATGTAATTTGAAAGTGATCTAGAGACCACTTAACCACTTCCCGCCCGGCCTATAGCAGAATGACGGCCGGGCGGTTGTTCCATTATCCTGACTGGGCGTAATATGACGTCTTTCAGGATAACAGTCGGTGTGTGCCCGTGGGGGCACGCAGCGTGGAGATCGGTGGTGCAGCGTGTCAGTCTGACACACCGCAACACCGATCTCGGTAAAGAGCCTCTGACGGAGGATCTTTACCACATGATCAGCTGTGTCCAATCACAGCTGATCACGATGTAAACAGTAAAAAAACATATATCGGCTTTTCCTCACGCGCGTCTGACAGACGCGAGTAAAGGAGAGTCAATCGGCTGCTCTCCTGACGGGGGGGGGGGGGGTCTGCGTTGATTGATTATCAGCGCAGCCCTCCCCCACCCCCAAGGATACCCACTTCAGACCACCAGGGATTGCCACCACTGATGACCACCAGGTATGCCACCCATGGCCACCAGGGATGCGGATCTGTGCCCAAACTCGATGCCAATCAGTGCCCACAAATGGTGCCAGTCTGTGCCCAGTAATGTCGTCTTCAGTGACTCCTTATCAGTGATACCCATCAGTGTCCACCCATCAGTGGTCATCAGTGCCGCCTTATCAGTGCCCGTCAGTGTCGCCTCATCAGTGCCCATCAATGAAGGAAAAAAAAGTACTCATTTACAAAATTTTATAAACAAAACGAAAAAAATTTTTTTTTTTTCAAAATTTTCAGTCTTTTTTTTACTTGTTGCGCAAAAAATAAAAACCCCAGCAGTGATGAAATACTACCAAAAGAAAGCTCTATTTGTGGGAACAAAATGATAAAAATTTGTTTGGGTACAGTGTAGCATGACCGCACAATTGGCATTCAAAGTGCAACAGCACTGGAAATTGGCTTGAGCAGGAAGGGGGGAAGTGCCTGGTATTGAAGTGGTCAAAGACACTGACTGACTAGGGGTAAGGTAGCTTGTTCCACCGATGGTGGAAAAATATCAATAGGAAGAATTTGGGACTTATCCCAGTTGATTTAAGTCCTGAAAAACTGCCAAATTGTTCGATAACATGGAGTCCGGACAATAAGGCGGGACCAGAGTCAGCTAAATACAGAATCATGTAATCAGCGTAGAGTCCTACTTTTTCCACCAAAGATCTGGAGCATAGACCTTGAATGTTAGGAGGAGATCTAAATGAGTTTGAAAAAAAGGTTCCACTGTCAATGCATATGGGTGAGGCTAGGGCATCCCTGACACATTACCCTAGAAAGGGGAAAGTCTTCAGAAGTTCAACCACTGGCAATTACCCTAGCCTGAGGTGCATTGTAAAAAAAAGTAAGCCATTTAAAAAAAATTAGGGCCAAAGCAACATAAACACGGCCATAGATATTGCCACTCTATGGAATCAAAGACTTTGGCAACATTGAGTGTGACTATCACTATAGAACCAATTTGGCATAAAACCTGTTTGGTCTGGGTGTATGAGGGATAGGATAATTTGTGCGTGGGAGTCTTCTTCCCAGCAAGGTTCGGCAGCGTCTGCCGGACCTTCAGCCGGCATTCAGAGCATACGTCAGCGGCTGCATGCAAAGGGAATATCTCCTAAACTGTACAGGTTTAGGAGATATCAATTTTACCTACAGTTAAGCCGTATTATAGGCTTACCTGTAGATAAAAATGACAAAGTTAGGGTATACAACCACTTTAATGATTTTCCAAAACAATTATATTCACGCTATGAATGATATCGGTCACAGTTCCTTGTGCTCTCAACTGAGCAGTCAAGCCATCAAATAGCTGGTGTCATAACTGATCACATGTGTAGCATCTTGGCAACTGTAGATCAAACAGAGCTAAGATGGCAGCTTCCTTGTCTGTAAAGGTCTGGAGGATTTAGTTCTGCTTAAAGGCAAATAAAGCAGGTACCACCAGTAATTTTAGGCTACTGCACGCAACAGGATTACTTTAAGCAGCTTGCTGCCTTCCAAATTTACCAGCTGTCAAGGCTACTGGGCAATGCTGCAGTGTTCAAAGTAAAAATGTGTTTCTAAATTTCAGAGTGTATCAGTAGAGGGATATCTTATGCTCTGTACACACGACCGATTTTGCCGTCGGAATAAACTCCGAAGGTTTCCATGACGGAACGCCGACGGAATTCCATTCAAGTGGTCTTGCCTACACACGGTCAAACCAAGTCCAACCGTCAAGAACGCGGTGACGTACAACGGGACTAGAAAGAGGAAGTTCAATAGCCAGTAGCCAATAGCTTCCGTCTCGTACTTGCTTCAGAGCATGCGTCATTTTTGGTCCAGAGCCAGAGTCCTGACTTAAACCCAATTGAGCATCTCTGGAAAGACCTAAAAATGGCTGTCCACCAACGTTTACCATCCAACCTGACAGAACGGGAGAGGATCTGCAAGGAGAAATGGCAGAGGATCCCCAAATCCAGGTGTGAAAAACTTGCTGCATCTCTCCCAAAACGACTCATGGCTGTATTAGATCAAAAGGGTGCTTCTACTAAATACTGAGCAAAGGGTCTGAATACTTAGGACCATGTGATATTTCAGTTTTTCTTTTTTAATAAATCTGCAAAAACGTCAACAATTCTGTGTTTTTCTGTAACTATGGGGTGCTGTGTGTACATTAATGAGGAAAAAAAATGAACTTAAATGATTTTAGCAAATGGCTGCAATATAACAAAAAGTGAAAATTTAAGGGGGTCTGAATACTTCCCGTCCCCACTGTAGAACCCCTATTCCAACAAAGTTAGGACGCTGTGTAAAATCTAAAAAAAAACAGAATGCAATGATTTGCAGATCTCATAAACCCATATTGTATTCACAATAGAAAACCTATCATATGTTTAAACTGAGAAAATTTACAATTTTAAGAAAAAATAAGTGAATTTTGAAATTGATGGCAGCAACCTCTTCCAAAACTCCAGCAACTGGTCTTAGTTCCCGGACATTTACACAGTGTTTTGGTAAAGAAGAGGGGATGCTGCACATGGCCCTTTCCAAAAAAATCTTTTTTTTTATACCCAATCATGTTACTTAACTGTTGCCAATTCATCTAATCAGTTACAAAATATTCGTCTAGCTCTCCCTAGTTAGTACCAGTTGCTTTGCCAGTTTTTTGCTGCCCTGTCCCAACATTTTTGAGACATGTTGCTGCCATCCATCCATGTCTCTATGCTTTCATTTGTTGAGCACTTTGAAAAACACCCCCCCCCCCCTTCCCTAGTTTTTTTTAGCTTTGACCGTCTTGCGCAAGAGCCAAGGATTAATGTAGTACTTAGTTCCTGGAAACTACCGTATATACTCGAGTATAAGTCGACCCGAATATAAGCCGAGGCACCTAATTTTACCACAAAAAAACTGGGAAAACTTATTGACTCGAGTATAAGCTAAGGGTGAGAAATGCAGCAGCTACTGTAAGTGGAAAAGAGGGTCAACAATGCCCATTTGCATGCCTCCTCAGTGTGCCCATCTGCATGCCTCCTCACTGTGCCCATCTGCATGCCTCCTCACTGTGCCCATCTGCCTGCCGCCTCATTTACCTTGATGTCCAGCGCTGTGACATGCAGTCAGTCTAGTCGGCGGCCAGTGTAACAAAGCCCCGCCTCTGCCTCCTTCCTCATTCGTGAAGGAACACTGATTCAGTTCTTCCAAGCAGTGAGTCAGTGTCCCTCCCATCACAGGTGAGGAGGAGGCGGGGCTTTGTTGCAGTCAGTCTAGTCGATGCCATGCAGTGTAACAAAGCCCCGCCTCCTCCTCGCCTGTGACAGGCGGGACTCTGACTCACTGCTTGGAAGAACTGAATCAGTGTTCCGTCACGGACGAGGAGGCGGGGCTTTGTTACTCTGGCCGCCGACTAGACTGACTTGCATGTCACAGCGCCGGGAAATCAGGCGCATGAGGCTGCAGATGGACACAGACTCAAGTAAAAGCCGAGGAGGACTTTTTCAGCATAAAAAAAACGTGCTGAAAAACTTGACTTATACTGTATGTGTTTTAAGCTCAAGCATGCAGGCCGGAGGGTGTTAGCTGAGAAAGCCCCTCTCCCAGATGAAAGAAAATAATACTCATCAAGACTTCCAGGGATTATACAAAACTCAGATTAATGTAAATTGAACTAACTTTTTGAAATTGACACAGTTGATGCGCTAGTAGTTACTGAATACTTTCATGTGTTATCTGAAATTGCTTTTGAAGTAAAAGGCACAAAGCTATTGATTATCCATTGCTGATTATTCAATAGAGGCATGACTATTTTAAAAATTAAAACATTTTATCCAGTGTCTGGGTATGCTATACAATGCTATGGTTTTCACTTTTAAATGAGGGTATTATCTCTGAAATAATGTTTTCTAGTCACCCGATGACAACTGTTCAAAGAAATGTGCAATCTTTTCTTTATAATCTATTTACACAGAATGCTTTTACTTGTTTACACTGCACCACCATGAAAGATTAGTAAAAATCAAATGGTAATGCAAGATGTTTTCCTGTTATTACCAGACTAGACTTATGAGACTGTGAACGGTGATTGCAAGTCCTCTCTCATCAAGAAGGCCTAACATGTTGCTTTGAAAACAATCAGCAAAAGCAAATGCATTCAGAAATTTTATTTTAATTTTTTTGGTGACACTAAGCATTTCTGTACATCACAGATGTATTGCATATTCACAGCAACATTTTCATTTACTGCTACATACTGAGATTTTGTAAAACCGCTAGAACTCAATATAGATGAAAGTGGAATTCCAGGCTAAACCTAACTAATCTTAACCCCCCCCATTTCTATCATCTAAGCAAACTAACCTGTGCAAGAAAGATGTATATACTTATCTATTTATAAGCCACTCTAGTCACGTGATCTTCCCGCCAGTCAGCAGTGGCTGAACGAGTAGAGAGAGCTCCTCAACTGGAATGCCTGGGAGCGGTGACATCACCCATAGGCTCCTATGGCCCTTTCGCGATTGGTGCTCCATCCTCTCCCCTGCATCCGCCACTGTCTAACACAGGGGAGCAGCATCCTGGACTGGCCTGAAAATAGGTATATAAATCTTTCTTAAATAGGCTAGTCATCATATGTGTTAGGAGGAGGGATGGAGCATTTTTAGGCCTCATGCACACTGGGAGTTCTTTCTGTTGCTCCTAGGAGAGTTTGGCATTTTTTTTCCCTGCCTCCAAACACCCCTGCACGTTAGCCTGTCCATGCACACCTAGGCATTTTGAGGAGTTGAGTCCAAAAAAAAAGCCTACAGCCAGTGCATCCAGGAGTAGCATAGTTTTGGCAGAAAAACCGCTTGACGAGTCCAACTACTAGGCGCGTTTAGTGTTTCAGCTTTAATTTCAATGCCCAACTTGCCACCTTACACCAGGATGTGGTCTGCAGACTTGGGAGAGGACATCTCCAGACCGGACTGGCAGACCTTGTTCTATTTTACTCATAAGTCAACAAAATCCTGCTACTCTCAGGAAAAGAACTACAAGATTCTGTCCAGGTGGTACAGGGACCCCTCCACATTGCACAAAATTTTCCCATCCACTCCAGCCTCCTGTTGGCGATGTAACTCCTCTACTGCCAATTATCTACACGTCTGGGAGGACTGTGAGAGGACCTGCCCCTTCTGGACTCAGGTATTTGAATGTTATAACAAAATTTATGATGAAATGCAACCAATCTCCCCAAGGATCGTTCTCCTCTCCAAACTCCCCGGGTCTATAACGGCACAGAAATGGAACCTCCAACGTTTCTTTATGTCTTCAGCAAGACAGCTCATTCCATCATATTGGAAGACAACCACCACTCCTCCCTTGTCACGTTGGGTCTTGATTATGAACGATACCATGAGAATGGAGGAGATGTTGGCCCTTGATAATGACACTTATGAAAAGTACAACGTGCTGTGGTCTGTCTGGCTCCACTTCTCCACCTCAGATACCCTCACGAACATACTGTCGAACCCGTCAGGATTATCCTAACAAGCATTCTACCCATGAGGTTCACAAGTCCGCCACCCTCTACACTAACATCTACTTCTCCTTGCAAATGTCTCCTCAGCAGCCCTTTTGCTCTTCTTTGACTTTTCCCCTTTCTCTCCCCTTCTCTATCTCTCCCTTTCACTTTCTTCATTCCCGTACCCCTCTGAACCACCTCTGCCCTTCCCCTTTTCTGACCTGGTTTTCTTTTTACTCTCTGAAATCTGCATATGTAAACTTTTACTAAGAACATCAAGACTTTTTAGCCAGAATTATTCCTTGTAACAGAGGACGGTCTTTTACCCTAGCGCAATACTATTAGAAAACAGGAGTCAAGCTGTGGGCGATAGCCATCGGGCTGACTCCTTACAAATGTCTACTTGCGACTGTCTCTGGATTGTGATTTTTCATGTTGTTCACCGTGTTATCTGTGAAATTAATAAATATATTTTCAACTCTAATTTCAATGTCCAGAATAAATTATTATTCTGGCCAATGAAATGAAACGCCCAATTGCTTGATGTGCCTAAACGCGTTACAGGAGTTTACAAGAGTCAAGCGTTTTTCCTGACAAAACTCTGCTGTTAGGAGGAAAGGAGTCTAGGAGTTAGCAAAACATCCTGTGTGCATGAGGCCTCAAGATTAGTTAGGTTTAGCCTGAAATTGTACTTTACACCATCTGATTTAACTCTGCTATATATATTTCCTTACCTAATGATGTTATACATGGTGTGACAAATCCAAGTTCTGTAGAGAAACAAGATGATGGAGTGTTGCATCTTGGTCTGGGTAGGTATTCCAACTGAGTATAATAGCTTTGTACAGGTGGCCGTCTAATGAGCCATGGATATAGATAGGCCCATGGATTAACATCTTCAAGCTTATAGAGAAGAAAGCCTCAAAATATTTTAACAGTCCAGAGAGAGTTCATTGGTTACAAAGTTAATTTGAAAAAGCCAAATACAGCTAAGTAGATCAGCCACTAACGCAGCAGGTTGCCTGTTACTCCCCTATTCTCAGGATTTCAACTCTGTGTCCAATTTCCTCCATTTATATTCAAGCCCTGATAAAGGGGGTCCTCAAACCTCTCACATATATTGGCCTTTTAAAATAAATTTTGTTAACAATAAACCTTCCTCAGACTTATAAGGTTTTGCATGCTCTAGTCTACCACCTTGAAATAAAGTTTTAGAGCAACGATATTCAAGGATATTGGTGAATGATTGAGCAATCTTTTACTAACTGCTTATCCAGTGGCATATGCAAGCTTTAGAAAAATAAGTGCAACATCAGAGCCAAGTGTTATTGTGATTCACCCCATTTGGTTCTCCTGAATACTTTGCATGCATTTCAGGAGACCGGGAGATTTTGATTTATTAGATTCTCTACAGACTGGTATATATCTGTATGCATATAGTCAGGTGAATTCAATGTGCAATTAGCAATTCAAATCACCCAGCTCTACTAGATCGAACTCAAATCAAGTTAAGTGCATAAGATTCGATTAATAATAGCATCTCTCAGAAATAAAAGGGACCAAGTGATTATAAGAAAAGATTTAAAGTCAAACTCCAGAAGAAAATTATAATGGGAGCAATAATCTTGATACCCCAAAATATAGCCCAGTGTTTCTCAACTCCAGTCCTCAAGACACCCCAATAAGTCATGTTTTCAGGATTTCCCTCAGATGAAACAGCTGTTGTAATTACTAAAGCAGTAAAACTGATCAAATCACCCGTGCAAAACAATGGAAATCCTGAAAACATGACCTGTTGGGGCACCTTGATGACTGGAATTGAGAAACACTGATACAGCCTACTTAATAGCTGCAAGCGTTCTTTACTAGCACAGTTAAATGTTTTTATCTCCTTGAAATCATTGAAATGGTAATGGCTGATCTGATGGGCAACTATAGGAACATAATTGCTACCGTTCTGCTTTGTTAGTCACCTCTCTCTCCCCAGTATGTGATTGGACAATGAAGGAGCACTAGCATACTGATGCATTCACCCTCTGCTCACCCCCCCTGTAAGTATGGTCACTGGGTTGACAAGTACTGTGCAAAACCAAGCCCTAAGATTTTTGCCCCTTCCCGTCTGAAAGCTGCTGCTCAGGGCTTTACAGGAGGCCAACTTTGGCCTCATGCACACTGGACATTATAAGGTTATAAAAACGCCAGTAGCTTTGCAGAGAGTTTTTCAATGTTTTTCCAACAGCGTTATTCAGCGTTTTTTTCTTTCAATGGGATCAAAAACGATGGGGACCCGAGTTTGAGCATTTATCAGCCTTTTTTTGGTGCTTGACATTAGCGCTGAAAAACTCCTCTCACAACCCACTAGTTTTGGGGGTTTTTTTACAGCCAAAAACAGTTAACAGCCCATGTGTGCATGGACACATAGGATAACATGCTTGAGAGTTTATTGACTATAGAAAAAAAAAAAGTCTGAAGCCAAAAACAGCAGCTGTAAAAACATCCAGTGTGCATGAGGCCTAAAAGAGACGTACGGGATTTCAAAATATCAAACATACATACTCACCTAGGTGGATGCAGCATCGTTCCACCTCTAAACCAACAAGTGATCAAAGATTGCTGACCGCTCAGTTCTCGGTTTTCAGTGAGCAAAGAGCCAGTTACTTTTAGTCATCTGCTCTCTGCTCTGCCCCTCCAGTGCTCACTGGAGTGCCGGGCTGTGGAGGGGGCGGGAGTGCCTGGCTCTGGCTCTTAGCAGCATATTGAGAGGCTGAGCTTATTGCCGCTCAGGCATCTGGGTGATTCTTATTAAAGTCAGGCCCCCTCAAAAGCCTGGACCAGCTGAGTGAAGTCAGCTGGCAGTAGACTTTAGTTTGCAGTTGGCTGAATCTTGGTCACAGGAGTGCAGAACTAAGTGTAATCCCTGTGATTTACAGGAGAAGTATGGCCTAAAGAGCTTTGGCTCCACTTCTCCTTTAAGATTCAGGTACATAATTTGTATGTTTAAAAAAAATGCAATTATTTTTTAAATTGTTCTCTCTAAAATATATGTCTGGAGTTGTGCTTTAAAATTATAATCACGTGTAATGTGTAAACGCCATTAAGTCACAGAAAGTACGACATAAGCATCTGCTTAGGTGACCCCAATAACTACTCAGTACATGTGAAGTGAGCTACCAATTGCCAATGAATAGTAGAGCTAGCTTATCTTGAAAGCAATCCATAATTAAAAAATAAATAAATAAATTAACCAGAAAAAAAAAAAATTAACCTTTTTCTGTTTAATGCTAGTGTTTCAAACGTATCTTCTGCAGTTGTACCGAAATACCTCTTTGTACCGTACAGCAGGAAGGCAATTCGAGTATACACATCACAAATGCCCACCCACTGGCCTCAACTATAACTTCCATATGACCTCCATTTCATCAATGTGTTTGTAATTGCTTTTGGCCTGCGTTACAACAGTCTGTGCTCCGTCCTAGTACAATTCCACTCACATAGCCCAAGGAGTTTGTAGCCTGAAAAGATTTGCAGCAGCTCCCCCCCAAAACCTTGGCGTCACAGCTGAGTCTCAGACTATTTAGAAGCCTGGAGATCCTTGCATTGCAAGACCTAGAATTCCTATTCTTTCCCAGCAAGGACAGTGAGCAGCACAGCAGTAACAAATCTTATTCCAAATCTCGTGAGTGGTAGCAGTGGCTTTAGGAGCTAATAGAGGATTCGATTTTCTTTCCATCCACCACTGGTGGAAGGAAAGAAAATTGCTTGATTTTCAGCGTTGATGGGGGATGCCTCCCGGCGGGGCTATTGTGTTCTAACGGAGGGGAGCGCAGGGAGCCTTCCCCGCTAACAAAACACAATTACTACTGCTGATGGCTATAGCCGCCAGCAGCAATCGCATGTAAAAAAAAAAAAAAAAAAAAGAAGATAGGACAGGCTGCTTGTACGCAAGTTGATCGATGGGTCTACTTGAGTACAATCAGCCTGCCCATATATGGATCAAATCTTGGCCGATCCATTTATGGGCAGCTTTAAAGGGTCTCACAATGCAGAAATATACAGTTATCAGGAATGCCTAGGCACAGTCACATGTTATTACGTGCACTGTTATTTTTTTTGCAGGAGTTTAGGCCAAAAGGTCGATTTCCATGGTGCTGCTTAGGCAAAATAAATCTGGTCTATTCCTATATTACTAGAAGACAGTAAATCTTCATTAAGTGTCACATTCGGCAGGCGCCAGGCAGTAGTGCCGCTGAATGCAACCCATTAAAGTTAACGGTGGGAAGAAAAAGAGACCATAGATGGAGAATATCCAGTAAGCCAAACATCAGTTGTGTTTGAAATTCACATTTTATAACAGACAGTGTTCTTTATAACAAAGCGAGTGAAGTGGAGAATGATGTAGTTAAGATAATTACATATTGAAGTTTACATGTTACATTGCAGCATCAGCCACCGTTTCAAAAACAGCAGGGAAATCCTGAGTCAGCTTCAGAAGTGTAATGATTATCACATTCAAAGATGAATCATGGGCTAACCCCACACTACTCCTCATGTCAGCTAATCTGTCATGCATTTTTTGGGCTATTTAAAACCTAAGAAATGTTAACCAAATATCTCATGACCAAATCATCTTGCAAAGACAATATAAAATCCTGACTGATTCAACACCATGAAAAGATGAAAAAAAAAATTCCTTCAATTATTGATATTCTAGGACAGAAGTTAGCAAAAATAATTACAGCCAAACCGCTTAATACAATCATTTTACATTACCAATGCCATCAAAATCCAAGCAGATTTTCACTCTCTCAGTCATTATTGCCTATTTTTAATCCTTATGCTGCTATCATTAGTAAATAGATATACTCTCCTATCATATTTACTTGTTTTAAACTTTTTTTTTTTTTACATTTCTTCAGTTACTTCCTTGTTTCCAGGCCTAGGCCAATGAAGCCATACATCCAGGGAGTCTTCGGGACAGGAGGAGGGGTTCTCTCAGGTAACCACACCCTCCTGCCAGCATGCATGAGCTAAGGGCAAATGGATTCCAGTAAGTGAATCATCTGCCCTTACTTAGGATGACCACAGCCAGAAATGCTAGAGGGTGGTTTTCAAAGTGGTTTCTCAGCAAAATAAAACATGGAGACATGGATGGATGGGTGATTTTGCTTTGAATATTAAAAATGTATTAAGCAGCATTTTTGGTTTGTGGTGCTCAGATGCAGTGTAGTTTAAAGAATTTTAAACAAATGTAAGTCAGATAATTTTTTAAAGCCAGAACATAACAAAAAAAAAAAAAAAAGTCCTGGGCCTTGTCTGCGCATGAAAATGGCAACTTTAGAACAGGCCTGCAACATTCAATACCATAACTGCTTTCATAGCCCTCTATTAGAAGGGATTAAACCTACAACATACAAATTGTACAGCAACCACTTTTCACATTACATAGCAGGGTGTGGGAAAATGCTAAATTGCAGACAGGGCATAACTCTTATTCTCCTATGGTGGGTCATCTTCCCTGTCTACTGGTTGGGAATCCCCCTCCATTCCACTTCTGATTTCTGAGATTATACCCCTACTTGTTATCGTGCAGAATTGGTCAAAATCTAGCATTAGATACTGCTAAGCCATTCCTCAGTTTTGCTTTCAGTGAGCTCTTACTACCTACAGTCGCTGCATTAGTTTTCCTTTAGTCTTTTTTCCTTTTTCACCTGGTGATCCAGCCAGTAACACACCTACATTATTATTTTTTTTTTTTTAATCTCACTTCAGGTCACCTCTCTCTATTCCTCCTCTTTGTTCCTCCTTTCCCTATGTGTATTTTATTTTATTCCTTTACTACTATGTTCCCTATGCTCCCATGACTTTGGTGTATCTTGTTAGCTTATAATTAACCCATTCCCGCCATTTTTCCTCAAAGACTTCCAAACTCTCTCCATCACTTAACCTTAGATACTTAAATTTTGGATCTCATTTTATTGCACCAATTCTTCATTGTAGGTCTTTTTGGTTCCTTCCAATATCTGGGTATGAGACTTTTAGCCGCATTTAAGAGTGGCGGTAGCAAGGTTCTCATATATTGTTTAGTTGGCATTCTTATCCCATGGAATAGGTACCCCCACGGATCGCCTGGGACCACTATATTAGTTATTTCTCAAATTATTTGCCTAATCTCATCCCAATATTTTTTCATTTCCGGACATTGCCACCATATATGGGACATAGTCCCTATTTCTTTGCACCCTCGCCAACAGTATTGCGACATTTCATTTTGGTATTTATGTACTTTGTCAGGGTTGATGTACCATCTAGCCAAACATTTATAGTTTAACTCTGTCATATTATTGTGTAGTTGAAGTAACTGAAGTAACATGAACCCGCCACAATATTTGTCTGATCTCCACTTTTTTCGCAGATGTTCCAAATTCCATTTCCCATTTTTCAATATACGGTGGTATCTCCGGCCCTATCCTTTCCATAAGCGCTCTATAAATCTTTGAAATCACACTCTTCCTTCCCTTTTCTACACAGATTTTCTCTAAGGGGAGTAGATTTGACTTGGATCTAATGGGCTGGGGCAGAGACTCTGTGAAATGTTTCAATTGGTTATACTGCCATTCATCTATCGATTTCCACTCCCTTTTGTTTTTTAGTTCATGGTAAGTGTAAATTTTTCCTTGCTCCATAATGTCTTTCAGTTGTGCATTCTCCTGTGTTACCCATTTTCCAAATAATGCCTCTATTCCTGGTGTAAAATATTCTGTGTTTGTTAATGGTATTAGAGGTGAATTGTATTCCCATTTTTCCCTTTTATGTAGATTGTCCCATATTTTTAGTGCGTTTCTAGTGATGTTATTTGTGTCATTACTAAGCTTTCCATATCTGCAGGGATCCAAAGTATTTTACCCAATTTAACTGTGCTTATTGTGCTTTCCATCTTGACCCATCTCTTTTCTTTATTTTCTTTTACCCATTCTACTATCCGTGACAGTACTATAGCATTATAATAGTTTCTGACATCTGGTGCGCCCCAGCCCCCTCTCGTCTTATCTTTAGTTAACTGTGCCAAACTTATTTGTGCTTTTTTCCTTCTCCAAACAAATCTTGAAAACATCTTTTGTAATGTTTTAAAAAAAAACCATCTGGGAGTGGGATAGGGAGCATCTGCATTTTATACATAATTTTAGGCAGAATAACCATTTTAAAAATATTAATTCTCCCCCCAGGATATTTATCCTGATATAATTCTGTTTAACTCTGCTTTGATATCATTCAGTAAAGGGAGGAAGTTTACTTGATATAGTCTTACACTAGATTTGGTTATCTTGACTCCTAGGTACTTCAGTTCTTTTTTACCCCATGCAAATGGAAAGTTTTTTTGAAATATAAGTTCTTCCTTTTTTGATATGTTGAAGTTTAAGGTCTCTGATTTATCCGGGTTCATCTTGAAGTTGGAAATCTCACCACATTCTTTTAGGTCTTTCATTAAATTTGGGAGAGTTATCATGGGGCGGGTTATATAGAACAATATGTCACCCGCGTATGCCGCTAGTTTACGGATTTCCTCCCCTACCTTTATCCCTCTAATGTCTGGGTTCTGTCTTATCCTAATTAGAAGGGGTTCCAGAGCCAGCACAAACAGGGGGGCAAACAGGGGGGAGAGTGGACACCCCTGTCTCGTTCCGTTGAACATTTCGAACGGTACTGAGACTGTCCCATTTACCTTTACCCTTGCTGTGGGTCTATTATATAGTGCCTTTATGCGTCCAATCATTTTTGCTCCCAACCCTATTTCTTCCCAAGTACCCTGCATAAGGCCCCAGTCTACCCTGTCGAAAGCTTTCTCAGCATCAAATCGACAGTAGTCGTTCTGGTTCTGTTGTCTCTCCCCTCCCTTCCAGGGACAAAGCTCACCTGATCTGGGTGTATTATATTCTGCATTATTATTTTCATCCTTCCAGCGAGAAATTTTGCGAATATATTAGTATCCAGATTTAGGAGAGAAATAGGTCTATAGCTTCTTTCGGGATGACAGCAATGGTAGCCTCTAAGGCTTCTTTACGCATGTCCCACTTCTCCCCAATCCCATTCATATTTTTGGAACACATTTTTGGAATTAGGGTATCTTTAATATTTTTATAATAAAGTATCGTCAGGCCATCCAGTCTGGGGCTTTTCCCCGCAGGTATTTCTTTTAGGGTTTTTGTTATCTCTTTCTCTGTGATAGGGGCTTCTAGGTGACTGAGTTGGTCCTCTGAGATTTTATTTAGACCGATCCCTCTCAGATAGGCTTTTATTTTCTCCTGTTTCCGCTCGGCCTCTTCTTTAGTACCCTGCTTCTTAATGGAATATAAACTCCCATAATACTCTTGAAACGTCTTGGTGATTTCTGCTGTTTTATGTACAAATTCCCCTGTACTTGTTTGTATTTTGTCAATATAATTGGCGACTTTTTTTTTTCACTAATACCTGCGCCAGATATTTCCCGGGCTTATTCCCATGTTGGTACCTTTCTCTCTTTACGATGTTGTAGGACGTTTGTGTTTCTTGCTCTGAGTTCTCTCATCTCCTCCCTTTTTCGGCTAGGTTTTAACAGGATTTCTTTATCTCTCTTATTCTTATGCAGCTGTTCTAATTTGTTAATTTCTTTACTCAGGACTATAGTATTTTCCCTAGTTCTCTTTTTTCTTCTCTGACCCCGCCATTACCCAAAATACCTCTTATGTAGGCCTTATGGGCCTCCCATACCGTGGTTTCGGATATGCCCTCCGTGTTGTTTTCTTTGAACAACTGCTCTAATTCTTTTTTTATTCGCTCTTCTATTGCTTTATCATGTAATAGTTCTTCATTTAGTCTCCACAAATTACTTCTTTTGTGGAACTCTCCTGTCTTCAGTTGTAACGTCACCGACGCATGGTCAGAAAAAGTCATTATACCAATGTTTGTGCTAACAACTTCTAATAGCCTGTGCTCTATCAAAAAGAGATCCAATCTAGAGTACGTCGCATGGACAGGAGAGTGGAATGTATAGTCTCTTATTTTAGAGTGCTGTAGCCTCCAAACATTAACCAGTTGGTATTGATGCATTATCTTTGTTAATTTGTTCCTCCATCTCATTCCAGTCTCCTGTACATGCGACATACTGTCCTTTGCAGGCTCCAACCCAAAATTGAAATCCCCCGCTATTATAACCCCCCCCTTTCTTGAATTCCATGAACTCGACTATTTCCTTCAATAGGAAGCCGATAGGGTTTTTATTTGGGCCATATATGTTTGCCAGGGAGTACTCAACTCCATTTAATTTTCCTCCCAGGAATAAATAGCGCTCTTCGGGGTCTGTCCTACTCTCTTCGAGGTCAAACCTTACCCCCCTGGCAAACCCTATGGCCACTCCTTTTGCTGTGCTAACGGGGGAATTCCTATAGTACCATAAGGGGTAGTCTTTAGAAAATATTCTGCAGTTTGAACACAGGGAGAAATGGGTCTCCTGTAGCAGTACCACGTCTGGTTTAAGAGATTTTAGTTCATTAAATGATATTGGCCCTTTTTCTGGGAGAGTTCAGGCCACGTACATTGTAAGTGATTATATTTAAACTAGTGGAATCATAAAAGAAAAAAAATTCCCGCTGAACTAAATGTATAAGCAAGCAGCCAGCAAAAGTTTGTTGATATCAAACAAAAAGTCACATAAAAAGTATATTTGCGGCGCTAGAAACAGTCCAAAGAAGTCTGAAGAATGGGAGAAGTCCAATCTCCAGATACAGTGCAGATGTAAAAAGGGCACTCGTCACCACATGATAATGTAGTCTGCTTACCAGAGCGTTATAAGGATTAAGCATGTATGGATAATTTCCAATAGCATCCAGCAAATCCAGCTCCCTGGAGCCCCTCGTCACTACAGACAGCAACCTCCGTGTAACTTCCTTCACAAATCTACACCTCCCAGTAATCGCAAAGATGGGGCTTTCCAATGTGTGGTTATCAAATACCCAGGAAGAGAAATGAAGGACCCATAGTGAAGCCCCTAATAATAATAAAACAACTTTATTGTAGTCACTTACAGTTAGAAGTTCAAGTTTGCATGCATCAGAAAAGGACAAACGGCTGCAGCATTCAGCGTGCTGGTGTCAACCTGCCTGACACGTCTCTTCCTAACGGATGTCTTCAGAGGCCAATGACCACCGCACACTAATATATATATATATATATATATATATATATATATATATATATATATATATATATATATATATATATATATATATATATATATATATATATATATATATATATATATATTAGTG
The DNA here is from genome assembly GCF_042186555.1 of Aquarana catesbeiana. Taxonomy (NCBI): domain Eukaryota; kingdom Metazoa; phylum Chordata; class Amphibia; order Anura; family Ranidae; genus Aquarana; species Aquarana catesbeiana. The sequence continues at coordinate 200,093,402 of NC_133331.1, forward strand.
GGTGGATTAGAGGGGAAATGATCTTAGCAAGGCCACTCTAAGTGATAACGAAACATTTGTATTAAACCATGGGCTTAAATATGCACCCGATAGACCTTTGAGTATATTTAGCGCCTTCATAGACGTACAAAAATTTATTAGGAAAATTAGTATAAAAAGGCACTTTTCGTCTCAACCTACTGCCAGAGCTGAACATACAGTTAATGAAATCAGACATTCTGGCCTTGCAAATGCCTCACTATTCAACCCCCCAGGTTTTGTTCCACCGTCTATTTCAGTTTTTAAGGATCTGGTTCTGAATGATCTGGAAAAACTGAAAATTCGCAAAGATCCAAATAATCAGAAATTTCAAGATGGGATGAAAGCTCTTAAAGATAGGGATGACATAATTGTCCGACAAGCTGACAAGGGGGGGATCGTCATCTTAGATAAAGACGCTTATACCTGAGAAATGAGGAGAATTTTGCTCCGATACCAAAATCTCCCCCTCCTTCATGATCCCACTGCTAAATATAAAAGAGTTGGAGAAACTCATTGAGAAGGGTTTTAACAAACACTTGATTAATAAAAAAGAAAAAGCTTTTTTGGTTCCTATGGCTCCTCGGATTGCAGTCATTTACTTTTTACTAAAAATTCACAAAAAAGTTTAGGTAACCCGCCAGGGAGGCCCATTATTATTGGGCTGGATTCTGTTACTTCCCGTATCGGGAAATATATTGATGGGTTTTTGCAACCTTTGGTATTTCAGACCCCTTCTTTTCTGAAAGATTCCTCTCAGGTCTTACAGATCTTGGATACTCTTGAGTGGAAGGATGGCTACATCATGGCCACTGCCGATGTGTCTTCATTATACACCATCATATCTCATTCCGATGGTTTATATGCAGTGGACTCCTTCCTCAAAAGAGATAATCAGCTGGCCCCCTCACAGAAGGAATTCATTTTACTTCTTCTCAGGTTCGCCATGACGCATAATTACTTCTGGTTTGGGGGTTCTTATTACCTCCAAAACAGGGGGGTAGCCATGGGCGCAAAATTAGCGCCCAGTATGGCTAATTTGTTCATGGCTAAATGGGAGGAGGATGTCGTCTATGCTGACAGGTGGCCATAATTGGTGTACTGGGGCAGACATACAGACGACATCCTCCTCCTATGGGATGGTGATGAAACATCGCTGACCAACTATATGCAGGAATTAAATCAGAATAGTCTCGGTATATCCTTACAATTTGAAATGAGCAAGGTTGCCATCCACTTTTTGGATTTGAATATACATTTTTGATAACAAATTTAGAACCACAACTTTTTTTTAAGGAGACAGATCGAAATGGCTACATTGGACAGGGGAGTTGTCACCATCCCTCATGGTTGAAAGCGGTTCCTAAAAGTCAGCTTATCCGTCTAAGGCGTAACTGTACTTTCAAGGAAGATTTTCTGATGCAGGCCTCTGACCTAAAAATTAAGTTTTTGGAAAAAGGAAATCTCAATGCTGACTTGGACAGAACCATTGAAGAGGTTGCCCTCATGGATAGGGCCACAATGCTGAAGGAAAAAGATAGAGCTATCAGTAAAAATAACACTCATGAGTTCTCCTTACTGACCACCTGCTCACGACAACATTATGATATCGCCCCTAATGTTCTTGATGCCCCCAATAGGGTCTCTTTCTTTCAGAACTCTAAAGGCTTCTTCCCGTGCCGCAAAGTGTGTCGCATTAATAGCAATAAAAATAAAAAAATGTGCCAGTTCAAGTCAAATTCCACCGCAAAGGTTTACGATATAAACACCTTTATTACCTGTACATCTAAAAATGTTGTGTACCTGTTGACTTGTCCATGCGGTCTACAATATGTGGGCCGCACTATGAGAGCTATGAATGTGCGAGTTAAGGAACATCTAACAAACATAAAGAAGGGTTTTCCTAAACACACAGTTTCACATCACTATCTGGAATGTCACAATAAAAATCCGGCAGGGACCATGATTACTGCCATTGACCGTTTCGAGGTTGGAAACTCGGTGGATACATACCCTGAAATGTTATACGCCCCATGGGTTGAATGTTGAGTGGGATGTTAATAGCTTTATTAATAACAACTAGCTTTAACATATTCCACCTTCTTTGTTTTTACTTATATTTTCTCCAACAAAAATATTTATTACATATATCCTCAGTTTTTTTGAATAATGGGTGCACGTTTTTTAATGATATTTTATTGACTTTCATTTTTTATTAATACATTGTAATATATGTATTTTTTGAATATGTGAACTTGTATTGAATTGCATGTCATTTTCAGCACTAGATTGACTGAATATGTATAGCGTTTTTTCTCCTCTTTTTGGCTATATCATGATAGGCGTCAGTGGGCTGTTTGTCTGCGCTTATCTGACATATTTACAGTTTTTTTCATTGGATGGATGGTTGGCCAATGATGCGGCACCGCGTCACTTGTTTTTGCCATCACCCTATCTTCTTTTTTATTCTCTGGCAGTGATGCGTGGTCGCTTCAGCTGTTGCCAACTGGATCGATCCCATTAGTTCTTTAGAAGTAGACATGCGCAGTGTGTTTACTTTTCAGCTACGTGCGGAGCAACGTATGATTGTCTCCTCACGTTACATGCCGGTGTTTGTATCTTGTGCACGTGCGCTGCACGATAGATACACACTCTGCTCGGCTGTTAGTGTTTGGATGGATCATTTCCCCTCTGATCCACCCACATACATATATATATATATATATATATATATATATATATATATATATATATATATATATATATATATATATATATATATATATATATATATATATATATATATATATATATATATATATAGCGTGCGGTGGTCATTGAAGACATCCGTTAGGAAGAAACATGTCAGGCAGGTTGACACCAGCACGTTGAATGCTGCAGCCGTTTGTCCTTTTCTGATGCACGCAAACTTGAACTTCTAACTGTAATGCCCCGTACACACGGTCGGATTTTCCGACGGACAATGTCCGATCGGAGCGTGTTGTCGGAAATTCCGACCATGTGTGGGCGCCATCGGACATTTTCCATCGGATTTTCCGACACACAAAGTTGGACAGCAGGAGATAAAATTTTCCGACAACAAAATCCGATCGCGTCAATTCCGACCGTGTGTGGCCTGTTCCGACGCACAAAGTGCCACGCATGCTCAGAAGAAATTCCGACACGGGACAGCTCGTTCTGATAAACTTAGCGTTCGCAATGGATACAGCACTTTCGTCACGCTGCAATGTTCAAAATGGTTTAATACAGCGCACTCTCTTCTTCTTTAGAATGTGACAAGAATTAAGTCGTTTTGCTGCTCGTATTCACACACACTTCTCACAAACTTTTATTTGTGTTGTTTTAGTGGGATTCCCTCAATATATTGTTATTAGTTGTCACATCTGACAGTTTTATATTTTTTTTTTTTTTTTATTTTGGATTTTAAGCCTTTTTTTTTATTTAATGTTTGGATTTTTTCCAAGGCTGATCTTTGTTCAATGTTATTTTTATTTTTACTCCAGAATATTTTTGGGTGTGTTTTGTGTGTCAGGTTACCCCAACACCATTGATATCTTTTATTATTTAATCTCAAGGAGATTGTTTGTTGTTGGTGTCCCTTGTTCATTTCACATTGTATATTTGAAATGTACCTGAGTCCTCACAAACCAACTGTCCTTTTTGAAGTAAAACACATAGAGTAGAATTCAAAACAAAAATCCTTTATTAAGGGATCAGAACCAAACAAAGAGGAAGGCAACACTGGATCAACAAGAGAAATTAGCGAAGCCTGGGACCCCCACGGCAGACATCAATTCTTCAACATCAAAATTGGTGGCCTGAGGAGTCCATATGTAAGGGAGGGCAGTCTGGTCCGGGATTCACAGAGACTTGGATAGCAGCAGATGACATCTGTGTCCGCAGGCTGTGGTACAAGAGGCTGCATTTTTTGGCCCACCAGACTGGATCCAGGGTCCTCACTGTCTGGTCTTCCTTTCACACTTCCTTCCGGGCTGTGGCTGTGCAGTTGGAGATGTGGCAGGAGGAGGAGTAGGACCTGGAGGAGGAGTAGGACCTGCAGGAGGAGGAGGAGGACCATCCCAAAGCTGTGTGTGAGGTGTAATTTGGCCCCTCACACCTTTCGCCAGAGCCTCCGATATGAGGGCCTCACACATGGCTTTTTGGCCCTCCTCCATCCTCTGCATTTTATAGGCAATGAATGCAGCAATGTTCTCCTGCCTGGTGTGTGGTGCTCCCAGGACCTCTGTAGCCCTCCAAAAGAATCTGATAGCCGCCTCCTCTAGGGCACTCCTCCTACTGCCACTTTCTGTTTCCAGGGGGGGTGGAGGGCCTGCAGATCAGCCAGCCGGCTCGGCCCGGCCACCTCCTGGCTGAGACTTTCCTGTGTATGAAAAAGGGACATAGTTGTAATGTTTTGCATCATCAATCACAATCCTTAATTAGTACTCCCAACTAACATATAGTTCACATCATTGATTGGACAAGCAGAAATATTTAGAGGAATGCTATACCTGGCTCAATCTGGGCTCCTCCACATGTGGCCTGGAAGGCCCAGGTTGGGCGTCAGAAGCCTCAGCCAGGGGGGAAGGAAGCGTGGAAGGAAGACTGGAGAGGGATGGCCTGGGTTCAGTCTGGCCTGCCAGAAAGTGCAGCCTGTCGTAGTACAACATCCTGGGGACATAGATGTCACCTGCTGCTCCAGATCTCTGCGAATCAAGGACTTTATTGCGCTCCCTCAGATATGTGCTCCTCAGGCCACCAATGAAAATCTTTAAAAAAGTGATGTCTGCCGTGGGGATCACCTGCTTCACAATTTCACACAATTGCTCCAGTGCTGCCTTCCTCTTTGCTTGGTTCTTGTAATGGGGGTGTTTAATCTCCCACAGACAGGGCAGCTCCCTTAGCATCTCTATGAAGACTGAAATGAAGTCCTTATCTTTCAGTACCATATCCATGTTCACTGCAAGACTCAACACAAGACAAAGCCTAATGTCACACAAAACTCTCCTAATCTTGTTACAATATAGGCCTCAATCTAGAAGCAGTATAGGCATAAGTTTGTCTCTTACCTTCATTCTTACGATCGCCGCGTCCAATGCTCCTTCCTCCGCTCACAGATCAAACATAATACGCACGCGTGTTACGCTTTATATACACTGCGCATGCGTGTAACTCCGCCCGCCCCTGACGTTCTTTCTAGTGTATTCCCCGCCCCTTTTCGTTCGGCGCAGTGGGTGAAGAGCATGATGGCGGACATACAGCAGGTGCGGGCTAATTGTAGCAACGAGGAGGAGGAGGAGGAAAGCCCGGATCCAGGCACGTCCCGATCCAGAAGGAGACGTTTTAAGGCCACAAATATGTCGTTTGGGGAGATGTTGGAGATGGTCGACATCATGAGGAAGTCCGACTATGACGGAAAATATGGGCCTTACCCCAACCCGAACATCTGAAAGGCCAAGATCATGGCGAAAGTGGTCAGGAGTCTAGAGCGGAATTTCGGGGTACGAAGGTCTAAAGATCAGCTCAGGAAGTGGTGGTCGGACCTGAAGTTGAGAGAGCCAGAGCAGTACCGAAAGATCCGGAGAGTGCTGCAAAAAAGTAAGTAGTTGTGCTGTGTTCCTATTCTTTCTGTCTTTATCACGTTCGTTCTGCTCCATATGCTTTTATTAGTTGTAACGTTTCAAAAGGTCAACTTTAATGTTCATGGGCACATTATTCGTTCGTATCAAACATTTTTCTTTTTGGCCTCTAGAACACCATTGTTTAGGCCATATGCATTTTCACACATTTTTGGGGGCCTACTTGGATGCCAAATATTTGTTTGTGTAGATGGGTTTGTTACTAGAATGAAATGCAAACTAGATTGTGTGTAAGGAGAGGACACTGAGCAGCTGTTTTCACATCTGGACACTGGAGCACTAGTGTGGGACACAAGAACACCATTTTTATTAGGGGGGGCCACACAGGTGCTCCAGTGTATACTATAGGGGGGGCTACATCTGTGAAGCTTGTACCAAACAGGTAAAGTATTGCAGCTTGACAAAGGGCAATAAAAAATATACATCTTGGAACTCTGCTAAAATAGACAATTGTACCCCACTTCCGAGCAATGTTTCCTATTTCTAGTTCTGCCATCAAATATCTGTGTGCTAAGTATACCATTTTTGTTTTACATAGGGGAGAAAAGACTCGGACACCCCTCATCCCAGGAGACCAGAGACCCCCCCTCTGGAAGAAGGGGAAATACCCCCAACCCAAGCGGAGCAGGAGGAAGAAGAAGACGTGGTGGAGATTGGCACCACAACAGGTGAGTGTCTGCGACCACAGGCTCAGGTAAAAGAGATGGCTGGTGGCAGATTTTTGAGACCTTTTTTTTTGTTCTTTATCTCTTTTTAGGTGATCGTGATCCAGAACGCTTTACATCTGAAAGTGCCCAGATACTGATCGGGGAGATCATGGGATGTAATCTCCAATTGCAAAACATCCAGCAACAAATCAGTGATGTTATTAAAAAAAATAATAACATCATTGATGTTTTGGGGCGAATTTAAACCCCACAAAATCACCTGTTTTATCGTACCAAAATGTTTTAAATGTTTAGAAAAGCCAAATTTGGAGGATGCACACAGTGTGCCAACATGTGCTATCTGCCATCACGGGAGATCAATGGACGCGTTTTGGGGGTGCAACCCCTTCCTCAATTATAAAGTAGCGATGAGGAAGGGCTTGCTCCCCCAAAACACGTCCCTTGATCCCCCCTGATGGCAGATAGCACATGTTGACATTCGTAAATTGGTGTGCATCTTCCAAATTTGGCTTTTCCAGGGGTGATTTCCCCCCATCTGAACGCTATATCAAACCCAGTTCCTAAATACTGATGTCTGATATAGCCTTCAGGTTTTACCTAATGTGAACTTTGTAAGTTCAAGTTTTTTGGCTTTCTTGTTGGTTTTACACAGGCCTGTTTTATCTGAAATGGATATTTTGATTTTTCATAATGCTACTGCAAACATTGTTATACAACAAACATGTTGGTTTGTTTTAAAAACCTTTGGGAAATGCACATGTGATTGTGCAGGTATAAAAAAGTGCCTTACTCAAGAATGTGTGGATTATTGTCTCAACACTACAACACTTTTGGGGTTATGTAATTGCTGTTTTATGCAAAAATGGGGGTTATTTCCTAAGGGCAAATCCTCTTTGCACTACAAGTGCAGGTTCAGTGCAGTTGCAAGTGCACTTGTAGTGAAATGTGTTTTTGCATTTAGGAAGTACCAGCCAACACTGTTTTTTATAAGGTTACCCAATCACGACATTTTCTGCACTCAACACATTTCTGTCAGGGTCAGCTAAAACAAACACAAGCAGTAAATGTCCACAAAGAATTTCTTTTGGTTGTTTTTTATTTGAAAAAGGTGTCACAGAATGTCTGGCATATTGATAGCCCCCCTACCCGCAAAGAACTCCAGGTAGCGTAACCGGACATCACGGGCATTCAGGGAGGGCAAGCCAGGACGGCCACTTTCAAGCGCCGTCAGTGTTGATGGATTAGGGATTCCGGCCTCAGGCCCAACTGAGCCAGCATAGTTGGCTGAATGTTTTCTTAAAAAATTATGGAGAACACAGCAGGCAAGTATTATATGGTTCAGTTTATACTCCGCCATATGGATGGGTGTCAGAAATAATCGGAACCGGCTGGCCAGGATTCCAAATGTGTTCTCCACCACTCTTCGGGCTCTGGCCGGTAATTAAAAACCCTCTGTTCCGGGGTGAGGGTCCTCATCGGGAATGGCCGCATCAGGTGGTCCCCCAGCGCAAATGCTTCATCAGCAACAAACACAAATGGGAGACCTTCAACATTGTCCTCTGGAGGTGGCAAGTCCAAGCTGCCATTCTGGAGACGCCTGTAGAACTCCATCTGGGCGATGACTCCACCATCGGACATCCGGCCATTCTTCCCCACGTCCACATACAAGAACTCGTAATTAGCCGACACCACCGCCAACATCACTATACTATTAAACCCCTTGTAATTATAATAGTACGACCCCGAGTTGGGTGGTGGGACGATGTGGACGTGTTTCCCATCAATTGCCCCTCCGCAGTTAGGAAAGTCCCACCGCTGGGCAAAGTGGGAGGCCACAGTCTGCCATTCCTGTGGCGTTGAAGGAAACTGTTGAGGAAAAAAAATAAACCTTACTATTTTTTCACAGAAACATGGCAAGCAGATTAGACACAAACATTATGGGGCAACCTCCAGATAGCATTTACTAAGGGGAATTTAACAAGGCCAAAGTATAAAGGTACACCTATCATATTCCCCCTCCCCCCCTCTCATGGGCCATTTCTAACATTATAGGGGGGGGGGACTCTTGGACAGGTAACCCTCTTCACTTCATTGAGAGATGAATGCCTAAATACAGGGTATTACTTGGAACAGCCCCTCCTTAGTTACACTATTGGCAGACCACTGGACAGGTAAGAAGTGTCATAATACAAAGATATAAATACACACTGTACACATTTGAGGACATTTGAACATTCTGCTATTACCTATCAAGATAATAATAGGATACAAAAACTTTAAACAGTACCATTGGAAAGTATAAAGGCAGGCCCTTGCACTACATGCTTTGGGGAATTCATCCATAAATCTGACCAGTAAAGAGGTGGGTATAGTGTGTATGGGTTTGGCAAAGTCAGCAGATAGATGATTGAGGATAGAGAATTGGGATCAGCTGACTTAGCAGTTGGGGGGGGAGGGTTAAAAAAAAATTGGGGACACCACAAAAAAAGCCTCTGGCACTCTGCCTGAATTTAAATCAAAAATAACATTTCCAAACATTTTAGGGGGTGTTTGGGGTAAAGCACTACTATGGAGCTGATAAAATACATTGTTAAGTGACTACATGAGGTGAATATAGGCCAGGAGACACCATGCTGGGGAGGTTATTGAAGGGAAAATATGTATGAAGGACCTAAAATAATAATTATATAAAAATTCAGCATGCATGAGAACAAAGGGGACATTCACAGCATATTACAATCATGGTAGTTAGGGAATGAGGGAAGAAATACAATATATTATCAAACATTCAATACAATAAAATGTGATATAAAAGGATAAAAATCTTACCTTCATATACTCCTTCTGCAGGACCTGTACGATGGCAGAACAGTTCTGTGGGATAATGATCCCCAGAGCCTGGGGGGAGATGCCTGTCGAGAACTTGAGGTCCTGCAGGCTTCTCCCTGTGGCCAAATACCGCAAGGTAGCGACCAACCTCTGCTCCGGAGTGATGGCTTGCCTCATGCAGGTATCCTGCCTGCTAATATAGGGGGTCAGCGAAGCCAACAAACGGTGAAACACGGGGTCCGTCATCCTGAGAAAGTTCCTGAAATCATCAGGATTATTCTCACGGATCTCACGGAGCAAAGGCATGTGACAGAACTGGTCACGCTGAAGCAACCAATTCTTGGTCCATGAACTCCTCCCCACCCTGTTCATGGACTGGACTTGTGTCAAGGTCAGGACCCCAACACCAAGCCCCCGCACAGCACGAACTCTACGAGGAGTACGCATACGAAACATGGCTAGAAAACGGTCGGCTGCTCAGAACGAAGTAACAGAACGCACTGAAGAACAGCAAGGCCTGTGAAGAGCGACCTGAAAAACAGCAACGAGCAGGCAAGATCACACAGAAAACTCCGATACGAACTGACTGCACGCACTGAAGAGCAGATACAAACCCACAAGCACAAACTGAACGTCAGAAAACGATCTGAAAGCCACGAGTCTGAAAAAGCGCGAATCGTCTCTCACCAAACTTTTACTAACACGAGATTAGCAAAAGGAGCCCAAAGGGTGCCGCGCTTGGTTCTGAACCGGCCTTTTCGAGTCTCGTCGTACGTGGTGTACGTCACCGCGTTCTTGGCGATCGGAAATTCCGACAACTTTGTGCGACCGTGTGTATGCAAAACAAGTTTGAGCCAACATCTGTCGGAAAAAATCCTAGGATTTTGTTGTCGGAATGTCCGAACAAAGTCCGACCGTGTGTACGGGGCATAAGTGACTACAATAAAGTTGTTTTATTATTATTATTACGGGCTTCACTATGGGTCCTTCATTTCTCTTCCCGGGTATTTGATGACCACACATTGGAAAGCCCCATCTTTGATGCGATTACTGGGAGGTGTAGATTTGTGAAGGAAGTTACATGGAGGTTGCTGTCTGTAGTGACGAGGGGCTCCAGGGAGCTGGATTTGCTGGATGCTATAGGAAAATATTCATACATGCTTAATCCTTATAACGCTCTGGTAAGCAGACTACATTATCACGTGGTGACGAGTGCCTTTTTACATCTGCACTGTATCTGGTGATTGGACTTCTCCCATTCTTCAGACTTCTTTGGACTTTTTCTAGCGCCGCAAATATATTTATTTATTTTATTTATATATATATTTATATTTAAACTAGACATCCTTACTTAGAAAAAATAAAGGAAATTTCTCTACCATACCACAACAAGAGAGGAGAACCATTGCCCCTATAAATTCGTAGCTTTCCTAGTAGATTCCCATTCCCATCCATCTCCCCTGTACCCCCCTCATCCCACCTCCCACCCTCCCCCTACCATTGCCCCCTGTTTCTCCCACCCACCCTTTCCCTACCCCTCCCTCCCCGAGCCCCACCCCCCCTTCTGTCCTACTCCCTCTGGGGGAACTGGCCTCCCCATGGCCCCTAAGACCGTGGCCCTCCAATCTCCACCCGGCCCTACGGTTCACCCCCTACATTATTAGGGTGTCTACAATAATGATGGAGAAGCAAATGAGACAATTTTGGCCAGCAGCATCAATCTGGGGAGAGGAGAGGGGCGTTTTTAATCCACTAGAAGATTTGACGAACAAATTAAACTTGAATTCCAGCTAATGCTTTTTAAGCAGAATACCATCTCTGAACGCACAACACATTGAACATTGAAGCAGATGGGTTACAGCAGCAGAACACCACACCGGGTACCACGCCTGTCAGCTAAGAACAGAAAAACAGACTACAATTCGCATAGGCTCACTAAAATTGGACAATAGAAGTTTGGAAAAACGTTGCCTGATCTGATGAGTCTCAATTTCAGCTACGACATTCAGATGACAGGGTCAGAATTTGCCGTAAAACATGAAAGCATGGATCCATCCTGCCTTGTATTAACGGTTCAGGCTCATGGTGATGGTGTAATGGTGTGGGGGTGATTTTCTTGGCACACTTTGGGCCCCTTAGTACAAATTGAGCATTGTTTAAATGCCAGGGCCTACCTGAGTATTGTTGCTGACCATGTCCATCCCTTTATGACTGCAGTGTACCCATCTTCTGATGGCTGCTTCCAGCAGGATAATGCACCATGTCACAAAGCTCAAATGATCTCACCACTGGTTTCTTGAACATGACAATTAGATCACTGTACTTCAATGGGCTCCACAGTCACCACATCTCAATCCAATAGAGCACCTTTGGGATGTGGTGGAACTGGAAATTTGTATCATGGATGTGCAGCCGAAAAATCTGCAGCAACTGCGTGATGCTATCATGTCAATATGGACCAAATTCTCTGAGGAATGTTTCCAAAACCTTGTTGAATCTATGCCTCAAAGAATGAAGGCAGTTCTGAAGGCCAAAAGGGGGTTCAACCCGGTACTAACAAGGTGTACCTAATAAAGAGGCCAGTGACTGTACATGTCCACAGAAAGTCCAGACTACAGATTTTGTCTTTTTAGAAATATATGAATTACCGGGATGTGGACATTTAGCACACACAATCTGGGTTTTCAATGGTTTATAGATTGTCTCAAAACTAACTGTCACTTTAGCTGAACAGCTTGGCCTGGTAAAGAAGTTGAAAAATAACAGACTTCCTTTTCACATCGCTTCACTTTTTCCACATTTTGTTATGTTACAGCCTTATTTTAAAATGGATTAAATTCCTAATTGTTCTAAAAAATCTACAAACAATACCCCATAATGACAACGTGAAAGAAGTGGGTTTGAAATCTTTGCAAATTTATTAAAAATAAATGAGAAAAAAAAAAATCACATGTACAGTATCTCACAAAAGTGAGTATACTCACATTTTTGTAAATATTTTATTATATCTTTTCATTGTGACAACACTGAAGAAATTATACTTTGCTACAATGTAAAGTAGTGAGTGTACAGCTTGTATAATAGTGTAAATTTGCCGTCCCCTCAAAAGAACTCAACACACAGCCATTAATGTCTAAACCGCTGGCAACAAAAGTGAGTGAAAATATCCTAAATGGGCCCAAAGTGTCAATATTTTGTGTGGCCATCATTATTTTCCAGCATTGCCTTAACCCTCTTGGGCATGGAGTTCACCAGAGCTTCACAGGTTGCCACTGGAGTCCTCTTCCACTCCTCCATGATGACATCACAGAGCTGGTGGATGTTAGAGACCTTAAGCTCCTCCACCTTCTGTTTGAGGATGCCCCACATATGCTCAATAGGGTTTAGGCATGTAGATATGCTGGGCCAGTTCATCACCATTACTCACAGCTTCTTTAGCAAGGCAGTGGTTGTCTTGGAGGTGTGTTTGGGGTCGTTGTGTTGGAATACTGCCCTGCGGCCCAGTCTTCGATGGGAGGGAATCCTGCTCTGCTTCAGTAAGCCACAGTACATTTTGGCATTCAATGAACTGTAGCTCCCCAGTGCCTGTAGCACTCATGCAGCCCCAGACCATTACACTCCCACCACCATGCTTGACTGCAGGCAAGACACACTTGTCTTTGTACTCTTCACCTGGTTGCCGCCACACACGCTTGACACCATCTGACCCAAATAACTGTATATAGGTCTCATCAGACCACAGGACATGGTTCCAGTAAACCGTGTCCTTAGTTTTCAGCAAACCATTTGCAGGCTTTCTTGTGCTTCATCTTTAGAAGAGGCTTCCTTCTGGGACGATAGTCATACAGACCAATTTGATGCAGTGTGCGGCGTATGGTCTGAGCACCGACAGGCTGACCCCCCCACCCCATCAACCTTTGCAGCAATGCTGGAAGCACTCATACATCTATTTCTCAAAGACAACCTCTGGATATGACGCTGAGCACGTGCACTCAACTTCTTTGGTCAACCACGGTGAAGCCTGTTCTGAGTGTAACCTGTTCTGTTAAATCCTTGTATGGTCTTGGCCACCATGCTGCAGCTCAGTTCCAGGGTCTTGGCAATCTTCTTAGCCTAGGCCATCTTTATGTAGAATAACTGTTATTTTTTTTTAGATCCACAGCGAGTTCTTTGCCATGAGGTGTCATGTTGAACTTCCAGTGACCAGTAAGAGAGTGAGAGCGATAACACCAAGTTTAACACACCTGCTCCCCATTCACACCTGAGACCTTGTAACACCATGACACCGGGGAGGGAAAATGGCTAATTGGGCTCAATTTGGACATTTTCACTTAGGAGTGTACTCACTTTTGTTGCCAGCGGTTTAGACATTAATGGCTGTGTGTTGAGTTATTTTAAAGGGGACAGCAAATTTACACTGTTATACAAGCTGTACACTCACTACTTTACATTGTAGCAAAGTGTCATTTCTTCAGTGTTGTCACATGAAAAGATATAATAAAATATTTACAAAAATGTGAGGGGTGTATTCACTTTTGTGAGATACTGTATATAAGCCTTTGCCATGACACTCAAAATTGAGCTCAGGTGCATCTTGTTTCCACTGATCATCCTTCAGATGTTTCTAC